>NW_006922072.1:1238556-1241258 GCF_000298275.1 Orycteropus afer afer | reverse complement strand
ATAGAGCCTGGTGGAACCACTGAGACTATGGCCCATAGCTGCCCTTCAGGTCTTAAATTGAACCCACACCTGTGGTTTCCAGTCAAACAAAAGACAGACATGTGAGTTCAACATTTACCTCAAGTAGACACATGCCTTGGAGAGAACAATCATGGGAGAAAGAAAGGCTGCTTATGCACAGGGATACAACCCAGCGGGCAGGAGTGTATGGAGGGATGGACACTGGGAAGAGGTAACTTTTTTGGGGGGACGTGGGAGGGGAGCTGTTGCATTGTGGTAAACTGTGGTCAATGACATGAGACAAAGTGTGTGTGAACTGCTGTATGGATAGTGAATTTGCTCTGTAAATCTTCACCCAAATCACAATAAAAAAAATTATTTTTTTTCTTTCACTTTACCCTTTGATTTGTAATTTTCTTCCCTAGTTTAGAACAGTCTGTTCTATCTTGGAATTGTCTTGACTTCTTCACCATTTGGAAGTTCTGTCGTTGTTGTTGTTGTTAGGTGCCATTGAGTCGGCTCTGACACATATCAACCTTATGTACAAGAGAATGAAACAGTGCCTGGAGCTGCTCCAGCCCCACAATCTTTGTTATGCCCAAGCGGATTGTTGCAGCCACCATGTCAATACATCTCATTGAGGGCCTTCCCCTTCTTCATTGACCCTCCTTTTTACCAAGAATGATATCCTTCTCCAGGGAATGGTCCCTTCTGACATTATCAAAGTAGGTGAAATAAAGTCTGGCCATTCTCGCTTCCAAGGAGCACTCTGGCTGCACTTTTTCCAGGACAGATCTGTTAGTTCTGGCTGTCCATGGGACTTTCAGTATTCTTCTCCTACACCACAACTCAAAAGCATCAACTCTTCTTCATTCTTCCTTATTCATTGTCCAGCTTTCACATGCATATGAGGTGATTGAAAATACCATGGCTTGGGTCAGGCACACCTTAGTCTTCAAAGAGATACCATTGCTCCTCAGCAGCAGATTTGCCCAGTGCAATACAGCATCTGACTTCTTTATTGCTGCTTCCCTTGGTGTTGATTGTGGAACTAACAATATGAAATCTTTGACAATTACAATCTTTTCTCCGTTTATTGTGATGCTGCTTATTACTCTAGTTGTGAGGATTTTTGTTTGGTTTGTGTTGAAGTGTAAAATCTTCATCAGTAAGTGCTTCAGGTCATCTTCACTTTCAGCAAGCAAGGTTGGGTCGTCTGCATATAACAGGTTGTTAATGAGTCTTCTCCAATCCTGTTGCCATGCTCTTCTTCATATAGTCCTGCTTCTCGGATTATTTGTTCAGCATACAGATTGAATAAGCATGGTGAAAGATACAACCCTGACCCATTCCCTTCCTGATTTTAAATCATGCAGTATCCCCTTGTTCTGTTTGAATGTCAGCTTCCTGGTCCATGTACAGGTTCTTCATGAGCACAATTAAGTGTTCTGCAATTCCCATTCTTCTCAATCTTATCCATAATTTGTTGTGATCCACACAATCAAATGCTTTTGCAGTCAATAAAACATAAGTAAGCATCTTTATGGTGCTCTTTGCTTTCAGCCAAGATTCATCTGACATCAGCAGTGATATCCCTTTTCCATATCCTCTTCTGAATCCAGCTGGCATTTCTGGAAGTTCTCTGTCAATATATTGCTGCAACCATTTTTTGAATTATCTTCAGCAAAATTTTACTTGCCTGTGATATTAATGATATTGCTTGATAATTTCCACATTCTGTGGTGTCACCTTTCTTTGGAATGGGTACAAATGTGGATCTCTTTCAGTCAGTTAGCCAGGTAGCTCTCTTCCAAATTTCTTGGCATAGACGAGTGAGTTCCTCCAGTGAGGTATCTGTTCAAACATTTCATTGGGTATTCTGTCAATTCCTGGAGCTTTTTTTTTTTTTTTTTTTTTTTTTGCCAATTCTTTCACTGCAGCTTTGATTTCCTCCTTCAATACCATTGGTTCTTGATCATATGCCACTTCCTGAAATGGATGAACATTGACCAATTCTTTTTGGTACAGTGACTCTGTGTATTCCTCCCATCTTCTTTTGATGTTTCCTGCATCATTCAATATTTTGGCCATAGAATCTTTCTGTATTGCCAATTGAGGATTGAATTTTTTCTTCAGTTTTTTCAGTTTGAGAAATGCCAAACATGTTCTTCCATTTTGGTTTTCTAACTCCAGGTCTTTGCACATTTCACTATAATAATTGTCTTCTCGAGCTGCTCTTTAAAATCTTCTGTTCATCTCTTTTATCTTGTCATTTCTTCCATTTGCTTTAGCTACTCTCTGTTCAAAATCAAGTTTAAGAGTCTCTTCTAACATCCATTTTGGTCTTTTTTCCTTTCTCGTCTTTTTAATGACCTTTGCTTTCTTCATGGATGATGTTCTTGATGACTTCCCACAATTTGTCTGGTTTTAAGTCATTGGTGTTAAATGTATCAAATCTATTCTTTAGATTGTCTCTAAACTCAGGAGGGATATAATCAAGGTCATAATTGGGCTTTTGTGGATTTGTTTAATTGTCTTCACTTTCAACTTGAACTTCTGTATGAGCAATTGATGGTGTGTTCCACAATCAGCTCTTGGCCTTGTTTTGGTTGAAGATATTGAGCTTCTCCATCATCTCTTTCCACAGAGGTAGTTGATCTGATTCCTGTGTACTTCATCTTGTGAAGTCCACATGTATAGCC
>NW_006922072.1:1237214-1237990 GCF_000298275.1 Orycteropus afer afer | reverse complement strand
GGCAATCCTACTTCTGTAGTGATACTGCCTCGGAAACCCAAGGAGGGGTCGCTATGAGTCGGGTTTGACTCAACAGCACATAACAACAACAACAATGCCCAAGATATTGATCTTTATATATTCTGTTTCATTTTTGACAACTTCCAATTTTCCTAGATTCATACTTTGTACATTCCATGTTCCGATTATTAATGCATGTTCATAACTGTTTATTCTCATTTTCAGTTTTGCCACATCAGGAAATAGAGGTCCTGAAAGCTTTACTCCATTCACATCATTAAAGTTGACTCTACTCTGAGCAGGCAACTTGTCACCAATCCTATTTTGAGAGCCTTCCTACCTGAAGAGCTCATCTTCTAGCACTATATCCGACAGTGTTTCAGGGCTATTCTTAAGGTTTTCCAGTAATATATCAGAGAGTGTGTCATTGCTATTCATAAGGTTTTCACTGGCCAATTCTTTGAGAAGTGGATGGCCCCTTCTTCTTCCAAGTCTATCTCAGTCTGGAAGCCCCTTTGAATCCTGTACAGAGGGGTGACTGTTCTGGTTACCTAGTGACATTCTGACAGGAATACACCACAAATGGGATGGCCTTAACAAACAGGAGTTTATTCTTATAATTTGGAGGCTTTAAGTCCAAGTTCAAGGTGCCAGGCTCTAGGGGCTGGGTGAAAGCTCCTCAACTTTGGGGTCCAGCTCTGCCTCCTGCTCCCGGCCCACTGGAGCTAGAGGTGTTTCTTCACTCAGACAGCTGCAGGCTGCTGAGGCTGAGAAAC
>NW_006922072.1:1235841-1236792 GCF_000298275.1 Orycteropus afer afer | reverse complement strand
TTTGAATACTTCTATAACTGGGTTTGTTTCTAGGTTATGCCATCATTTGTGTTAATCATTGGTTATTGTCTACTGTTGTTTGTTCTCTGTCTGAAGACCCCCTTTATTATCTCTTGTATAATTGTTCTGGTTTTACCAAATTCCCTTAATTTCTGTTCATCAAAAAGTGTCCTAATTTCACTATCATATTTGAGGGATAATTTTGCTGGGTATGTAATTCTTGGTGGGCAATTTCTTTTTCTTTCAGGGTTTTATATATATATCATCTTATTGCCATCTTGTCTGCATCATTACTGCCATGAAATCAGAGTTTAATCTTATTGGTTGACCTTTGTAGGTAAATTTTCATTTTTCCTATACTGCTTTCTAGATTCCTTCTTTGTCCTTAGTTTTGGTGAGTTTGATTTTTACATGTCTCGGTGATTTTCTTTGGGGTGTATCCTGTTTGGGGTTCGTTGAACTTCTTGAATGGATATCATCTCTTCTTTCATCATATTGGGAAAATTCTCTTCCCAGATGTCTTTGGCAGTTTTCTCTGTGATTTTGTTTTTCTCTTCTTATTCCTAAATTTGAATTACATGCAAGTTTTTCCTCTTGGTGGTATCCCACATGAATCTTAGGATTTCTTCATTTTGTTTTGATCTTTTTTGTGATTAATCCCTTACAAAAGTTTTATTGGGAGATTTGTCTTCAATCTCACTAATTCTGTATTCCATTCATTCAATTCTACTGCTTGACTTTTCAATGTGTTATCTAGTCCTGAAATCTTAGTATTAATCTTCTGGATTTCTATTTGTTGTTTTAGTATCATTTCTAATATTTTGTTCATTTTGTCAGTTTGTAACCCATTTTTCTCCTGAATTGTTCTAGAGTTTTTTTCTGTGTTTTCCTTAATTTTGTCAGTGTTTTCCTTGATCTGTCTCTCAGTTCATTGAAGGCACCTAAATATAA
>NW_006922072.1:1229364-1234186 GCF_000298275.1 Orycteropus afer afer | reverse complement strand
AGCCACCAGTGCATTTACCCATGCAATGCTTGGTGAGCAGGGCTGATTCTTAGGTATCTGCCTGGATCGAGATGCCACTTGTAAATATTCAAATTGGCCATGCTGTCAGGACAGCTGATACTCTGTGGCCCTGGTTGTCTCCTTATTCATTGTTTTCATTCAGATTTTTCTACTGTTGTTGTTAAGTGCTGTCGAGTCATCTCCAACTCGTAGTGACCCTATGCATAGAAGAACGAAACACCATCCGGTCCAGAGCCAGCTCCAGGATTCTTGCTACACATAAGCCCATCACTGCCACCACCATGTCAATCCACCTCATTCAGGGCCTTCCCCTCTTTCGTCGACCTTCCACCTTACCAAACATGACATCCTTCTCCAGAGAATGGTCCTTTCTGACAACATGACCAAAGTATGTGAGACGAACTCTGGCCATTCTTGCCTCCAAGGAGCATTCTGGCTGCACTTCCTCCAGGACAGACCTGTTAGTGCTTTCAGCAGTCCACAGTACTTTCTGCATTCTTCATGTGATATCACTTGCATGTGATATTAATGATATTGTTTGACAATTTCCACATTCTGTGGGATCACCTTTCTTTGGAATGGGCACAAATATGGATGTCTTCCAGTCAGTTGTCCAGGTAGCTGTCTTCCAAGTCTCTTGCCATAACTGAATGAGTGCCTCCAGTGGGGCATCCATATGTTGAAACATCTGAATGGGTATTCTGTCAATTCCTGGAGCCTTGTTCTTTGCCAATTCCCTCAGCTCAGCTTTGACCTCTTCCCTCAATACCATTGGTTGTTGAATATATGCCAGCTCCTGAAATGGATGATCGACCAGTTCTTTTTGGCACAGTGACTCTGTGTATTCCTTCCATCTTCTTTTGATACTTCCTGCGTCATTCAATATTTTGCCCATAGAATCTTTCAATATTGCAGTGCAAGGCTAAATTTTTTTCCTCAGTTCTTTCAGCTTGAGAAATGCTGAACATGTTCTTCCCTTTTGTTTTTCTAACTCCAGGTCTTTGCACATTTCACTACAGTAATTGGCTTTGTCTGCTCGAGCTGCTCTTTGAAATCTTATGTTCAACTTTTTTATTTTGTCATACCTTCCATTTGCTTTAGCTACTCTCCATTCAAGAGCAAGTTTCAGAGTCTCTCCTGGCATCCATTTTGGTCTTTTCTTCTTTTCTTGTCTTTTTAATGACCTCTTGCTTTCTTCATGGCTGATTTCTTGATGTCATCCCACAATTCCTCTGGTTTTCGGTCATTGGTGTTCAATGCATCAAATCTATTCTTAAGATGGTCTCTAAATTCAGGAGGGATATATTCAAGGTCATACTTTGGCTCTTGTGGACTTGTTTGAATTGTTTTCAACTTCAAGTTGAACTTGCCTATGAGCAGTTGATGGTCTGTTCCACAATCAGCTCCTGGCCTTGTTTTGGCTGAAGATATTAAGCTTTTCCATTGCTTCTTGCCACAGATGTAGTCAGTCTGATTCCTGTGTATTCCATCTGACAAAGTCGATGTTTATAGCTGTCGTTTGTGTCACCAAGGCCAAATTTTCCAACTACCAGTGATTCTTCTTTTTTTCCAACTTGTGCCTTCCAGTCACCAGTGATAATTAACACATCTTGATTGCAAATTTGGTCAATTTCAGACTGCAGAATTTGATAAAAATCTTCAATTGCCTCCTGTTTTGTTTTGGTGGTTGTTGCATAAGTTTGAATAATAGTCATATTAACTGGTCTTCCTTATAGGTATATGGATATTATTCTATCACTGACAGCATTGTATTTCAGGACAGATCTTGAAACATCCTTTGTGATGATGAATGCCATGCCATTCCTTTTCAAATTGGCATTCTCAGCATAGTAGATCATATACTGGTCTGATTCAAAATGGCCAAAACCAGTCCATTTCAGCTCACACTGCCTGGTATATCAATGTTTATGTGTTCCATTTCATTTTTGACAACTCCCAATTTTCCTAGACTCATACTTTGTACATTCCATGTTCCTGTTATTAATGGATGTTTTCAGCTGTTTCTCCTCAATTTGAGTCATGTCACATCAGCAAATGGAGGTCTCAAATGCTTTGCTTTATTCATAACAGTAAGGTTGGTTCTACTCTGATGATGCAGCTCTTTCCCTGGCATATTTTGAGAGCCTTTTGACCTAAGGGGCTCATCCTCAAAACAGACAGCTTTAAGATATATCTCTGGGCTTTTTGTCACACTGGAAACTCAGCATTTAGCTGAGTCTTCATTCAGAAGCTTGCCATGTTGTCTGTTGATCTTGGAATTGTTCCGGGATTTGAACCAGTGGCCTGCCATGTTGTCTGATAATCTTGGGACTGTGCCATTTTACTTGTTGACCTTGGGTTTGTCAACCTCATCAGTCAGAAGCTGCCTGATTTAAGAGATGCCTCCAGCTTCAGTGGGCCTGGAGCAAGAGGCAGAGCTGAAGCCCAAGGTCAACAGACCTTCGCCCAGCCCCTAAAGCCCACTTTTAACTTGGACTTCTAGTCTCCTAAACTGTGAGAGAATAAATTCCTTTGTCAAAGCCATACATTTGCAGTATGTCTGTTATAGCAGCACTAGAGGACCAAAACAAGGAGTAAACTGAAGGAAAAAATGCTTTATGAAGCCAAAAATGGTCATCCTTGCTTTCTCATAGCCCATTTCACCTTGCTAAATCACTCTTATGTAATACTTGGTGGGGTGGCTTTGGAGGTCCAAAATCCTGGGTGGAGCTAACTTTGTTCACCCAAGCCCTAAAATCCCCTGCCACCTACTGCTAAGCACAGAGAATTGAACTGGACTTCACCCCATCCAAACAAGCCTCATATGTAACTCCCTTAATAAACTCCTTGCTGTCACCCATGAAGTTGTCCTCATCCTTCTTTAGTATCACAGAGCCTTAAGTAAATTTCAAGTTATTGGTCGATGCCAAGACAATTGTTAAGATATCAATACTGTCCAAAATGGTATGCAGATGCAACACAATCCCTATAAAAATAACAACAGCCTTCTTTGTAGAATGGTAATCCTCAAGTTCATATGAAATTGCAAGGGAATCTGAATAGACAAAACAACCTTGAAAAAGAAGAACAAAGTATATGGACTCACACATCCTGATTTCAAAATGTACTGGAAAGCTACAGTAATCAAAACAGACTTGTACTAGTATAAGGCTAGACATATAATCCAATGGGATTGAATTATAAGTCCAAAAAGAAACCCATGTATCTATGGTTAATTGATTTTAACAAGGGTGCCACATGCATTCCTTGGGGATAGAATATTTTCTTCAACAAATCATGCCAGCAAACCTCTATCTTCACATGAAAAAGGATGAATATCAACCCCTAATACACACCATATATGAAAATACAAGTCAAAATATGTCAAAGTCCTAAACATAAGAACTAGAATCATAATACTCTTAGAAGAAAATTAAAGTAAAATTAGGGGCCTAATTATTGATAAGGAAATTTTAGATATGGAAACAAAAGCATGAGAAGCAAATGAAATAAAATAGAATAAGTTGGATTTTTATCAAAATGAAATACTTTTGTGTATCAAAAGAGTTTATCAACAAAGTGAAGTAACAACTTTCAGAATGAGAACATATTTGGAAACCATGCATGTACTAGGAGTTTAACTAAAATGTAGAATATATAAAGAACTTCTTCAAATCAACAACAAAAACAACTGAAAATGGGAAAAGAACTTGAATACATAGTTTTCCATAAAAGATATACAAATATCCAGACAGCACATTAAAAGATGCTCAGGAGCTCTGGTAGTGTAGTGCCTAAAGAACTTGACTGCTAACCAGAAGGCTGGCGGGTCAAATCCACCTCGGAAACCCAAGGAGGGGTTGCTATGAGTCGGGGGTGACTCAACGGCACATAACAACAACAACAAACAATAGTTTCATTAGTCATTAGCAAAATGCAAGTAAAACACACAATCAGATGCAATTTCTTACACCCTAGGGTACTTATTACTGTAATAATAATAATAATAATAATAAAACATCCAATGTTGATAAAGATGTGCATAAATTGGATCCTTTGTTTAATGCTTGGGTTTTCTGAGGCAGTATCACTATGAAAGTAGATTACCCAACCTTCCTTCTGAGGAGTGGCTGATGGGTTTGAACCTCCAGACTTCTTTCTAGTTAGCAGTCAAATGCCTTAGGCAGTACTCCATCAGAGCTCCCATTTAATGCGGCTGGCAAGTTGAAATGGTGCAGCCACTGTGCAAAACAATATGGAAGCTCTGCAAAAAGTAAAACAGAATTACCATATGACTCAGTAAGTCCACCCCTAGGTATATAGCCAAATGTCTTGAAAGTAGAGACTCAAACAGATAGTTGTACACCAGTATTCATTACAGATCTGTTCACTATAGCCAAAAGGTGGAAAAATCACAAATGTCCATGAACAAATGGATGGGTAAATCAAATGTGGTATATTCATAAAATTTGTTAGTGCTTACAAGTGGCAGGGAGAAAGAGAGATGGGGATTACTGAGTTTCTGTTTGGAGGAGTGATAAAAGGTTTTCAGAAATAGATAGTGATGAGTGTGGCATAAAATGGTGAATTAAACTTATGTCACTAAATTGTTCACTTAAAAATAGTTAACAAGACCTCAACAACAAAAAGACAAACAATCCAATTAAAAAATGGGCAGAAGACATGAATAGACACTTCACCAAGGAGGATATTCAAGCGGCCAACAAACATATGAAGAAATGCTCACAATCATTAGCTATTAGAGACATGCATATCAAAACAACAATGAGATACCATCTTG
>NW_006922072.1:1223416-1227470 GCF_000298275.1 Orycteropus afer afer | reverse complement strand
GGTCAATGACATGAGAAAAAGTATATGTGAACTGCTGTATGAAAAGTGAATTTGCTCTGTAAATCTTCATCCAAATCAAAATTGAAAAAAAAAAAAAAAAACAGTTAACATGGCAAAATTTTATATGTTTTACCAAAATTAAATTATAAAAGTTCTTTGTGAAATTCAAGTAGTCTATTCTTTATTTAATAATAATACACCAATATTAATTTATTAGTTTTGAGAAATTTATCATGGTTATATAAGATGCTAACATAAGAATACACTAGGTAAAGTATACGTGGGAAATTTCTGTATTATATTTCAACCTTTCTTTATTTCAAAAATATTCAAAAATAAAAGTTTATTTTAAAATTCACTTATTCACAATATCAAAAACATTATATCTATAGTCACAATTATTCATTACAATCTCACACTTAGCTATCACATGAACTCATTTAAAACTGCCTTTGTCTATCTTGCTCACTGATGTAGTCCCAGCTTCTATACAGTGTTTGAAACACAGTAGGTATACATTATTTATTTTGGTATAAATAAATAAATATTTCTCACATATTCAGTTAGAACACATATTTGCACATTACCACAAGATACACAAGTAAACCAGAAATTATGGCCTATTAAAAAGAACTACATGAAGTGAGAGAAATCATCTCTATGGAAATCCAGATAATGAACAGAATCAAATTCTGAAAACCAAATTCACAGCCATCGAGTCTATTCCACTCATAGAGACCCCATTTGGTTTCCAAGGCCAAAAATCTTTACAGAAGTAGATTCCTTCATCTTCTTTTTGCAAAATAGCTGGTGGATTTGAACCACTTACCTGGTTAGCAGCCAAATGCCTTACCCACTACACCACCAGAGCTCCTTTATGAACAGACTGTTGTTGTTGTTAGGTGCCATCAAGTCAGCTCCAACTAGTAGCCACCTTATGTACAACAGAATGAAACACTGCCCGGTGCCAGCCTCACAATCCTTGCTATACCTGAGCCTGCCATTGCAGCCACTGTGTCAGTCCACCTTGTTAAGGGTCTTCCCCTTTTTCACTGATCCTCCACTTTACCAAGCATGATATCCTTCTCCAGGGAATGGTCTCTTCTGACAACATGGCCAAAGTAGGTGAGATGAAGTCTGGCCATTCTTGCTTCCAAGGAGCATTCTGGCTGCACTTCTTCCAGGAAAGATCTGTTAGTTCTGACAGTCCATGGTACCTTCAGTATTCTTTGCCAACACCACAACTCAACTCTTCTTTGGTCTTCCTTATTCATTCATTAGCTTTCACATGTTATGAGGCTATTGAAAATACTGTGGCTTGAGTTAGGCACACTCTAGTCTTCAAAGAGATATCTTTGCTCTTCAGCACTTTGAAGAGGTCTTTTGCAGCAGAATTACCCAGTGCAATACATCATCTGATTTCTTTATTGCTGCTTCCATTGGTGACACGTGTGGATCCAGTAATATGAAATATTTGACAACTTTATTCTTTTCTCCATTTATCATAATATTGCTTATTGGTCAAGTTGTAAGGATTTTCCTTTCTTTGTGTTAAGGTGTAATCCAACTTGAAATGTGTAGTTTGAACAGACTAGAAGACCTTAAAAACAACAATATTAAATATGCTCAAGGAACTAAAGAAAAACATTGATAAAAGTTAAGGGAAATTAGACAATGCATGAACAAAGTGAGAATAAAAATAAACAGATACTATGAAAAGAAAATTAACAGAAATACTAGAGATGAAAGAAAAGCTGAAAGAAATGCTAAAGGTGAGATAAAAAAAATTGGATGATCATATACTTTATAGAAGGAACTGGGGACAAGGTTGGAGTAGCTTTTCAGTGACAACCAAGTACCTTGATGGAGTGAGTCATCAGACCCGCTGGCTCAGGACTATGGTCTTGGGGGCCATCAAGCTCAATGGGCACAACATAGTATATAAAAATCTTGTTCTACATCCTACTTTGGTGAGTAGCGACTGGAGTGTTAAAAGATGAGAATATTGGTCTCCTCTCATCTGGAGCATAGAATACTGAAGAAAATCAAGTCATATGGAAGCAATTAGTCCAAGGGTTTGATGGACTATGGGAACCTCAGCCTTCACAACCCTGAGATAAGAAGAACAAGATGGTGCCCAGCTACCAATGCCAACCACTTTGAAATGTGTCAAAATTGGAGATTCTGGCTAGAGTGAGAGGAAAAATGTGGGAAAAAAAATTTAAAAACCTAAAAATGACCAGAATTATTTGTTGGATAGAGACTGGTGGAACCCCCAAGACTATGGCCAAAGTTTATCCTTCAGGCCTGGAACTGGACTCACATCCATGGATTAGCTCTCAGCCAAACAGTGGAAAGGCCTACAAGCAGAACACCTGACCTAGGAAGATACACCCAGCTATCATAGGGAGATGTATCCCTTAGATCAATCAACAATGAGAGATCAGAAGGGCAGCATTTGCATAGAGGAAATGCTGGACAGACAGGAATGCATAGATAAGAAGGACACAGAGAGGGGGTAGTCACAAGAAGGAGATGGGAGGAGAGCTTTTCACTGTTGCGATTGTAAGCTGGGCTGTGAAACAAAATGTGCATGAACTGCTGAGAGTAAAACAAATCTGCTTTGTAAATTTGCACCAAAATTACAATAATTTTTTTTTTTACAAACCAATTTGGGTAATTCAACTGATTTGTGCCAGCAGAAGAAAGAAACAGCAAACTAATGGATAAGGTAGGTGATTAGAATTATAGAGTCTGAAGAACAACAAGATAAAAGGAACAAGACAGTTGACCAAAGCCAAATACAACTGTGGGACAACAGCAGACAATTTAACATCTGCATCATGGGAATCTCAGAAGAAGAAAAGAGAAAAAAGAATAGGAAGAATATTTGATGAAATAATGGGAGAAAAATTCCAAATCTTATGGAGGAATCTATGAATCCAAGAAGCATAACAAAGTATGAGAAAGCCAAAAACTCCATATTGACATACATTAAAACCAAGTTATTGAAAACTAAAAATAGAGAATCTTGAAAGGACTAAAAGGCAAGCAAATTGTCACATACAAGTGTTGCTCAATAAGATTAAGTACCAAATTTCTCCTCAGAAAACTTGAAAACTAGAAAGTAGAGGGAGCTCTGGTGGCATAGTGCCTAAGGCATTCGACTGCTAACCAGGAGACTGGTGGTTCAAACCCACCAGCCACTCCTCAGAAGGAAGTTTGGGCAGGCTACTTCTGTAGTGATACTGCCTCAGAAACCCAAGGAGGGGTTGCTATGAGTTGGATCTGACTCAGCTGCAATGGATTTTTATGGGTAGAAGTTAGAGGACTGACATATTTAAAGTACTGAAAGAAGATGACTGTTATCCAAGAATTCATTACCTGGTAAAATGTCCTTCGAGAATGAAAGCAAAACTAAGACATCCCCAAATTAACAAAAGCTGAGGCAGTTTATGATTAGACCTGCTCTACAGGAAATAATAAACAGAGTTGTTCAGATAGAACTGAAAAGACACCAAATAATAACTCAAGTCCATATGGAGAAAAGAAAATCTCTGATAAGGTAATATCATGGGCAAATATAAAGATAATTTTCTGGTAATTTTGGTTTTTAACTTTAGTAATTATATCTGAGATACTTAATGTAAATCCATAAAATAATTATGAATTTATAAGTGGGCACATGAAGTATGAAGTATAAAGTGTATTTTTTGATATAAATTAAATAAACAGGGGAGGGAGAAGTGGTATAGTAGTAGAGTACAGTAGTGTAGTATGTGACTGAAAACTCACTGCCGTCGAGTCAGAACTGACTCATAGCGACCCCTCCTTGGATTTCTGATGTGGTGTTACTACAGAAGTAGATTGCCCAACCTTCCTTCCGAGGAGTGGCTGGTGAGTTTGAACTGTCAGCCTTCTGGTTAGTAGTCAAACTCCTTAGGCACTACACCACCAGAGCTCCTTTGTTACTGAAGTATGTATCAGTTTAAACAAACTTTTAAGAAATGTGTAATGTCAAATGAAATCTGATAGTAGCCACAAAGAAAATAGC
>NW_006922072.1:1221402-1222731 GCF_000298275.1 Orycteropus afer afer | reverse complement strand
CTCATCTGTCAGTTTGCCATACTGTGAGGGCTTTTGTGTTGCTGTGATGCTGGAAACTATGTACTGGTATTTCAAATAAAATAAGTGTAACTCGTGGTGGACAGGTTTCAGTGGACCTTCCAGACTAAGACAGACAAGAAGGACATGGAGGTCTACTTCTGAAAAAAATGGCCAGTGAAATCATATATATAACAGTGGAATGTAGTCTGATATAGTGCTGGGAGATGAGCCCCTCAAGTCAGAAGGCATTGAAAATATGACTAGGGAAGAGCTATTTCCTCAAAGTAGTAGTTGTTGGTAGGTGCTGTTGAGTCAGTTCTGACTCATAGCAACCCTATGTACAACACAATGAAACAGTGCCCAGGCATGTGTCATCCACACAATCTTTGCTATACTTGAGCCCATTGTTGCAGCCACTAAGTCAATCCATCTCGTTAAAGGTCTTCCCCATTTTTCCTGACCCTCCACTTTACCAAGCACGATACGTTTTTCCAGAGAATGGTCCCTTCTGACAACATGATCATAGTAGGTAAAATGAGGTGTAGGCATTCTTGCTTCCAAGGAGCATCCTGACTGCTCTTCCTCTAGGACAGGTTTGATCATTCCTCTAGCAGTCCATGGTATTTTCAGTATTCTTTGCCAACAATACAATTCAAAACATCAATTATTTGGTCTTATTCATTGCCCAGCTTTCTCGTTCATATGAGGCGATTGAAAATACCATGGATTGGTTTAGGTGTACCTTAGTCTTGAAAGTGACATCTTTGCTCTTCAACACTTTAAAGAGGTATTTTGCAACAGATTTACCCAAGGCAATACAACGTCTGATTTCTTGACTGCTGCTTCCATGAGTATTGATTATGGATCCCGGTAAAATGAAATCTTTGACAATTTCAATATTTTCTATATTTATTGTAATGCTTATTGGTCCAGTTGTGAGGATTTTCATCTTCTTTCTCTTGAAGTGTAATCCATACTGCAGACTGTAATCCTTAAGCCTCATCAGTAAGTCCTTCAAGTCATCTTCACTTTCAGCAAACAGTCTGCATTTCACAGGTTATTAATGAGTCTTCCTGCAATTCTGATACTTCATTCTTCTTCATATAGTCCAGTTTCTCAGATTATTTTCTCACCACACAGATTGAATAAGTATGGTGAAAGGATACAATGCTGATGCACACCATTCCTGATTTTAAAGCATGCAGTATTCCCTTGTTCTGTTTGAATGACAGCCTCCTGGTCTATGTATGTGTTCCTCGTGAGCACATTTAAGTGTTCGGGAATTCCCATTCTTCTCAATGTTATCCATAATTTGTTATGATCCACACA
>NW_006922072.1:1219194-1220762 GCF_000298275.1 Orycteropus afer afer | reverse complement strand
AGCCACTCCTCGGAAGGAAGATGGGGCAATCTACTTCCGTAGTGATACTGCCTCGGAAACCCAAGGAGGGGTCGCTATGAGTCGGGTCTGACTCTACGGCACATCACAACAACAAAAACATTTATTTGGTGATTATATGTTGGAGTGATTTGCCCAAGATTTTCATTTTTTTTCTTTTTTGTTTTTTGTGGATGTATTTGAGTAAGCAGGGCACTGTACTCCTCTATTTGCTAGTTGGTAGCACTTATGCATTCACCACCTATCTCCTAGTGGGTGTGATAGAGAATGAGAGTGGCTGCACAGATCTCTGTTAACTGTTTGTGAAGAGCAATTAAGTGTGAGTCAGGCTCTTATTGGTGGTCATGTATCATTGGTCAGTTTGTTCAGAAGGAAGTGGTGGCTCTCACTCACTAAGTGGAGCTGACGGATGTGCAGGCATGGTTGTGTCATATGGGCATGGTTGTTGTCTCCCATTCAGTTAGGCAAAAACAACAATTGAAAAACCTTCAAAAATGTAAAAACAAGTGGATAAAAAAACACCCCACAGAAACACACAGGAGAATCATCAAGAGAGAAAAAAGGGGAGGGGGAGAAGGAAGACAACAAATGAGAGAAGATATTTAAAGAAATATTTTAAAAAGCAAAAAAAAAAAAATGCATAGAAAAAGGGGATAAAATACCTATAATATCTGGCGAGGGAGGAATAAGAGAAGAAAGGTTGAGTAGGAGAATAATGAAGAAGAAAAATGGAAAAAATGCAAAAAGAAAAAACAAGGAATGGGGAGAACCACAAGAAAGAAAAAAATGGGAACCAGGAACAGGGAAGAGAGAAAAAAGCTGCATACTAAAACCTGGGAAGAGAAGAAGAAAGAATAATAATAAAATGGACAGAAAGAAAAATTAAAACAGACAAAAACAAAAAGGAAAAAAAAATCTGGGCAGGGCAGGGCACCCAGGCTCCATCAGAGCACACAGGCTGGGATGGAATTCCTGTCAGCCTAGAAGGTGGGTGGGATTGAGGGATGGCAGCACCTCTGTTCACCAAGAGGGAGTGGGGTATAAGAGAAACAAGGGTAATATTACACCTTTCCATACCTTCATGTCCAAAATGTCCTTGCGGTCCTGGCAAGTGGAGCTTATTCTTAAGTCCCTGGAATCTGAGAGAATGCTGTCCCTTTAAATATACAAAATGGCCAAACTGCTTGTAAACATTGAAAATGGCTGTGTCCTCTGGACAGCCAAAAATCTACATTTCAGCTCATCTCCCTCTTCGATACTTCCCCTTTTACTCACCCGCCACCAGTGCAGTCTTCCATGCAGCCCCTAGCTAGCAGGGCCAATTTTTAGGTTAATTCTTAGGTCCTAGCACCACTTGAGGAGCTCTGGTAGCATAGTGGCTAAAAGCACTTGACTGCTAACCAGAAGGCTGGCGGTTCAACCCACCAGCCACTCCTAGGAAGGAAGGTTGGGCAATCCTACTTCCGTAGTGACACTGCCTCGGAAACCCAAGGAGGGGTCGCTATGAGTCGGGGCTGACTCGACGGCACATAACAACAACAACAACAACA
>NW_006922072.1:1216143-1219094 GCF_000298275.1 Orycteropus afer afer | reverse complement strand
CTACTTCCGTAGTGACACTGCCTCGGAAACCCAAGGAGGGGTCGCTATGAGTCGGGGCTGACTCGACGGCACATAACAACAACAACAACAACAGCACCACTTGGCAATATCCAAGCTGTTTGTGCTGTCAGGATCACTGACAGATCGCAGCTTCATATGTCTCATTTTTTGGTGTTTTCATGCAGCTTCTTCTGCTAGTTGGAGTTTAGTCCACTTTTGTATGCTTCCTTTCAAATCTCAGGGCTCCAGGATTATCTTCTGTAACTATGTTAATGGGTTTTTCTTTTCTTTGTTGAAGAGAGTCTGTGTAGTTTGTCTGTCTACTCCACCATCTTACTGGAACTCCCCCTATATTGGTTACTTTTGTAGAAGAAGAAGTAGGGCCAAAAAAGGAACATTACCCAAGGAAAAGTAGACTATTATATCTAAGTACTTCACAATATAGAAGAATTTATTTGTACTGTGTATCATATAATACATATCTTCTAGAATATACATTCAATTAAACAAGAGCCATTTAATTGAAAGCAGATAAGATGAAAGGAAAGATTTAAGAGTTTGGGAAATGAGGGAAAACCAAAAGAATATCACTGCAGTATGAACAAATACATTAGAAAGAAGGAGAGAGAAGAAGGTAATAATAATATCAGGCACCTCACATCCATATCTTGCTTGGTAATATCATTCTCCAATAAAAGGAACCAGGTTACTTGGAAAAATGGATAATTCTAAGACCGGGATAGAAATATATATAAGATGAGTCAGGAACACCTTGCAAAACCAGAAAGGAAGGGATTGATATTTTTCTAAAATGGAGTAAATCAAAGGGACACAGAAACCAACTGAAAGATGTCCCAGTGGCCAAAGCTGAAATAATCTGTGCAACAAAATAAATAAAATGGTATTGGATTATAATCCAAAATTTAAAATAAATATTCATGATTCCACACTAGTATAAATAAATGGATGAAGAAATCCATAGAGTAATATAGAAAATCTCTCATACAGAAGAGTTACAAATAATTTATGTAGAAACTCTGCCCACAAGGAAGTGGAGTATAAGTTCCTACTCCTTAAGCAGTGTCTGCTCATAGTGACTTTATTACAAACAGAGAAATCTAACAAATACAATCTCAAACAGGTGACCAAAGTTAGTATCAACAGTGATAATTCATGTGGACTGTATTAATTCTTGGTATGATGTGATGAGAATGGCATTTTACTCCAGTAGGCTATTTCCCAAAACTCATAAGAAACACATCAGACAAATCCTGATTTAGGGACATTCTACAAAATACCTGACTAGAATGCCTCAAAATTGTCAATGTCATCAAAAACAAAGAAAACCTTAGAAACTGTCACAACAAAGATGAGCCTGAGTAGGCATGGTGACTAAATATAATGTGGCATCCTAGATAGGATCATAAAACACAAAAATACCATTAGGTAAAAACTAAGGAAATTTAAATGAATTATGGTCTTTAATTTAAAAAATTTCCTTATTGGATTATTAGTTGTGTCATATTTACTATACTAATGTAAGGAGCTCTGGTAGTGTAGTGCCTAAGGCACTTGAATGCTAACCAGAAGGCTGGTGGTTCAAACCTACCAGCCACTCCTCAGAAGGAAGGTTAGGCAAACTACTTCCATAGTGATACCGCCTTGGAAACCCAAGGAGGGGTCGCTATGAGTCAGGTCCAACGGCACATAACAACAACAACAATGTAGGAAACTTATATTATATGCAGATGACACAATCTCACTTGATGAAAGTGAAGATGACTTGAAGCACTTACTGATGAAGATCAAAAACTTCAGTATGTGTTACACCTCAACATAAAAAAAAACAAAAATCTTCACAACTGGATCAATAAGAAAAATAATGATAAACCGAGGTTTATAAACAGAAGCTATATTGAAGTTGTCAAAGATTTCATTTTACTTGGATCCACAATCAACACCCATAGAAGCAGCAGTCAAGAAATCAAATGATGTATTGCACTGGGCAAATCTGGTGCAAAAGCCCTCTTTAGGAAGACATGCCCAACATGCACACAGGCACTTAGAAGAGACTGAGAGTGATTGGTGTCAGGCATTTAGAGAAACCTCTGTACAGTCATTAGCTGGCCACTAAATTAATTAATCAGAGACTCAAGTAACCTCAAAGTAAAGTAGACCTTAATGACATGGATGGAATAAAGCTTTCAGGACCTCCATTTGCATTTCCTAAATGTTTCGCAAAGCTTCACCTTATATCCTGGAAGCAGACCACATTCCTAAGGCAGCTACTCAACTGCTCACAATAGGGACCACCACGCAGTTGTCTCATCATCTGCTTGCCTAGACCCTAAAAACCAGGCCCAGCCAAATTGACACGTAACCTTAACTACCACAGAAGACCACCACTTCTCTTTCAGTTTATTGTACTGTGGTGGCTTGCATGGTGCTGTGAGGCATAGCGCCAATGATATTTCAAATATGAGCAGGGTCACCCACAGTAGACAGGCTTAAACAGAGCTGCCAGACTAACACAGACTTGGAAGAAGGAAGGGGGCCATCCACTAATTTAAGAATTGGCCAGTGAAATTCTTATGAAAAGCAGTGAAACACTATCTGCTATATTACAGGAAAACTTTATGAACAGTTGCCTGATCTAATGTTGGAAGATGAGCCCCTGAGGTCAGAAGGCACTCAAAATATGAGTGGGAGGAGCTGCCTCCTTAAAGTAGAATAGACCTTAATGACATGAATTGAGTAAAGCTTTCAGGATCTCTATTTGCTGATGTGGCATGACTAAAAATGAAAAGAAACAGCTGCAAACATCCATTAATAATCAAAACATGGAATACATGAAGTATTAAACTAGGAAAATTGGAAGTTTTCAAAAATGAAATAGAACACATAAAGATCAGTATCTTAGTGAGCTGAATTGGACCGGTTTGGGCAACTTT
>NW_006922072.1:1213606-1215173 GCF_000298275.1 Orycteropus afer afer | reverse complement strand
TTTATTCTGTTGCAGTGTGACTATGAGTTGGAACTGACTCAATAGCAACTATCAGCAACATACTATCTTCATCAATTTTCTGTAAATCTAAAACTATTCTATTTTTTTTAAGTTTATTTAAAAGACAATAAACCTCAGGAGGAAAAATCTGGAAATCATTACAGTGAGTGCAAAGGAAAGAGACAAGAAAATTGCAGTAATTAAGGAGATAATAAAAACTCAGGACTAAAGGACTATAAAAGTTATATAATTGGGTCCCTAAAAGTATAGATTTCTTTTAACAGATAATTACATACTAGGTGGTGAAATAAAAGAGCTTAATGGAAGGTTTCAGAGGGTGGCTCAAGAAGACAAAGTAAAATATTATAATGGAATGTGCAGACTTGGAGTTAGAAAACCAGAAAGGAAGAATGCACTTGACATTTCTCAAGCTCAAAGACCTATAAGAGAAAATTCAAACCTTGAGCTGCAATATTGAAGAATTCTAAGGGCTAGAAATTGAATAATGCAGGAATCATCAAAAGAAGGTGTAAGGTAGTTATAACAACAAAAACATTTTCGTAAGCCCAGCGTACACAAATCAATATACCTAACATGGCTAAACCTCCATGCTAATTTATTTTTTGAAACTTCTAATGTGCTTAAGTTTGAACCTTCTAATGTGCTTTGGGAGCTCCGGTAGCATAGTGGCTAAGGCACTTGACTGCTAACCAGAAAGCTGGCAGTTCAAACCCACCAGCCACTCCTCGGGAGGAAGCTGGGGCAAACTACTTCTGTAGTGATACTGCCTCGGAAACCCAAGGAGGGGTCGCTATGAGTTGGGTCCGACTCGACTGCACATAACAACAACAACAACAATGTGCTTCAGTTAGATCTGTCATTATTACACAATGACAATTACTCCAAATTGTGTGATTTTATCTGTATGTGCTTCAAGCATGCTCTGTTGTTTTCATTGCTGCTAGTGTTTTTATAGTTTTTTTTTTTTTTTTTCAAAAAAATTTCTGGACATTAACCTGCAATATTGTGATAATTAGTGTCTGTGAACTTATATCAACAATTTTTCTGAGAATTCAGTAGTAATGAAAGGAAAAGAAGGAGAAACATTTTTTAAATTTCAGCTCAGTTACTAATAATGCTGCGGTTCAATGTAGAAAGATTTTACAAAATGACTTTGTTGTCAGTATTTGTATAATCTAACAAATAGTACATTTAAGCAATATTCAAATATATTTTTCTATGGTTAAAATTGATAACAAACATTACTCAGGATTCTATATGGTCTGGTACAGGAGGAGGTCCTTTGGGGATGAGTTACTACACTGGGTGACACCAACACTAATGATGCACTGCTCATGGGACTGAGTAACTGGACTTGAAAGCTAAAGGTAATAGACTCGAGGGACATCTAGGTAAAATGACACATAAAGATCATGTTCTACATGTTAGTTTAGTGAGTAGCATCTGGAAATTTAAAAGCTTGTGAACTCAGGGGACATCAAGCTCAATTGGCATAACATACTATACAAAACATTGTTCCACCTCCTACTTTGGCGAGTAGCGACTG
>NW_006922072.1:1212018-1212936 GCF_000298275.1 Orycteropus afer afer | reverse complement strand
TACATGAGACAAAGTATATGTGAACTGCTGTATGAAAAGTGAATGTAGTCTGTAAATCTTCACCCAAATAAAAAAAAAAAAAATAACTTGCGAACTGCTATCTAAGATACAACTATTGGTCTCTTACTTCATGTAATAAAGGACAGTGAAGGAAAACAAGCACTCAGGAAGTCCATAGGGCTAATGGTCTACACTAACCACAGCTTCCTCTAGCCTGAGGCCAGAAAAACTAGGTAGTATTTGGTTACCACTACTGATCACTCTAACCAGGGACACAAAAGAAGGTTCCAGTTAGAAAGGATTAGAAACATGTAGAACAAAACTCAAATTCACAAATAAGATGAGACTTACTTGGCTGATAGAGACTGGAGGAACTGGTGAGACTATTGCCCAAAGACATCCTTTTAAACTGGAATTGAAACCACTCCCAGAGGTCACTTTCAGCAAAATAATTGATTGCTCTATAAAGTAAACAATAACACCCTTGAGGAATGTGCTCCTGAGAACAAGCAACTATATGAGACCAATGGGTAACATTTGCCAAAGATAAATTTGTGACAGCAAGGAGGAGTAGAGAAACTAGAGGGATGGAAATGGGAAGGCAGGGTGGAAATGTAGAGAGTGCTGATAAGTTGTAGAGATAGCAACTAACATCACGGAACAATTTGTGTATGAAATGTTGAATGGAAAACTAATTTTCTATGCCAACTTTAACTTAAAACACAATAAAATATTCAAAAAGAGAAGGAGGAGAAGAAGAAAATGAAGAAGAATAAGGAGAAGGAGAAGAAGAAGAGGCAGAAGAAGGAGGAGGGAAAGAAGCAATGCACAGAGCAACTGTACCAAAAAGAAATAGTTGATTTTGAACCATTTTATGAAGTAGCATATGATCAAATATATATATATATATATTATTGT
>NW_006922072.1:1209268-1211448 GCF_000298275.1 Orycteropus afer afer | reverse complement strand
GTTTTCTTCATTCTTCTTTGCTCTGGACAAGGAGAGACCCATTGTTGCATCCAGATGGCAGCTTGCTAGCTTTTAAGATCCCAGTGGCTACTCACCAAAGTAGGAGGTGGAACAATGTTTTGTATAGTATGTTATACCAATTGAGCTTGATGTCCCCTGCAATCATGAAGGACCAATGATATTGAAGGAAGAATCCCAAGTTGCTTTGAAGGCCTCTACGAAAAACAAAACTTTAAGATTTGACAGAAAACCAATTCTGATGCTTCAACAAAGGAATGAAACCCTAAAGTGCTCATTCATGTATGCCAAGAAATTTGGAAGATCAGAAATGGTGTGTATCAGGGTTGTATCCTTACTCCATACTTATTCAATCTGTATGCTGAGGAAATACTCCAAGAAGCCAGACTATATGGAGAAGAATGCAGCATTGAATTGGAGGAAAGCTCATTCAAAACCTGCAATATGCAGATGACACAACCTTGCTTGCTAAATTTGAAGAGAACTTGAAGCATTTAGTGACAAAGATCAAAGATTACATTAGTCACTATGACTTCCACCTCAAGATAAAGAAAACAAAAATCCTCATAACTGGACCAATAAACAACATCATGACAAATGGGAGAACATATTGAAGTTGTCAAGGATTTTGTAGTTTTTTGATCAACAATCAACATTCATGGAAGCAGTAGTCAAGAAATCAAAGGATGAAGAATTTCCGGCAAGATGGCATAATAGGTAGATGAGCTACAGAGACCCTCTGCAACAAAGAAAGGAGACACCAACTGAAACAGATACAGAAGATAACCCTTGAACTCTGATCTTTGAGGATAAGCATAAAGAAGTGGATTAAATACCAACTGGTAGAAGAACCTGAATGGAAATAGTGAACAAGAATACAAATGGAGCTGTGTCCCCTCAGCTGTCCTGCATGGACAATTTGAATATTCACAAGTGGCATTCTGATGTGGGCAGCAACCTAAGAATTGGCTCTGTTTGACAAGGACTGAGTGGGCAACTACACGGACCAGAAAGAAAAACACTGACTAAAGAGACAAACAGAGCTATGGACTGTCAGCTGTCCTGAGGGCACAGCCATTTTGAATATTTGCAACTGGTGTTCCATTCTGTGCAGAAACTTAATAGAATTTGCTTGCCGAGGACAGCACAGGCAACCACACTAGAGGCTGATGACTAGACAGGTGCAATATTTCCCTTGTTACTTTTATACCCCACACCCTATTGGTGATTGGAGGTGTGGTCATCCCTCACCACCTACCTTCTGAAGCAGCAGTAATTTCATCCTGGTCTGTGTGCCCTGACAGACCTTAGATGCCTGCCCCCACCCCAGTTTTGTTTTTGTTTGCTTTTAAATTATTCTTTCCTTCCTCTTTTCTTTCTTTTTATTTTTATTGTTCTATTTCCCTTCCCTGGGTATTTTTTTGCTCCTCTTTTTCTACTCTCCTTCTTTTTTCTTCTTTTCGTTCTTCCAATATGTTGTATCACTTTTTTGCAGTGTTCATATTTTTTTCTTTATTATTCTTTTACACTTGCTCTTTTCTCTCTTTCTCCTCTCCCCAGATATGGTGTTCTTTCTATATATATCCCTCCTTTCTACTATATCTTTCTTTTTTCTTTTTTTAATCCATTTTAAATTTTTACTTTTCATTTATTGCCTTTACTTTTATTTTCACTACAGTTTTTGTTCATTTTTATGTTTTCCGTATTATTTATGTATTTGGTGGTTTATTTTTTGTTTTTTATTTTTTCTACCTGAGTGTGAGACAGAGGTCTTGACCACACTACCCATACCTCCTGAAACCCCAACCACTGAGTGAGGGCCACCACTTGATTCTGCACCAACCAATCAATGACAGATGGTGGCCAATATTGGTTCAACTCACCCTCAGCAGCTCTTCATGAACAGCTAACATAGATCTGAGCACAAGCTCTCATTCTCTATCACATCCACCAGGAGACAGGTGTTGAGTGGCTAAGTGCTGTCAACTAGTGAGCAGTGGATGACAGTACCATGCTTACTCATATATATCAAAAGAAAATAACAAAATCCTGGGTGAATCACACCAACATATAATCACCAACTAAATATAAATACAAAGACATCACAATGTTTTGGAGACAACTGGTAGCATAGTGGCTAAGACACTTGCCTGCTAACCAGA
>NW_006922072.1:1207761-1208983 GCF_000298275.1 Orycteropus afer afer | reverse complement strand
AATAAGCAGCATTGGGAATCTCCAATAAGGAATTGGAAAGAATTATATTCAGGTACCTTAAATAGATTAAGAGACAGATCAAGGACAGCAGTGGTAAAATTAAGGACAACACAGAGAAAGTTCTAGAACAATTAAGGTAAGCAATACAAGAAAAACTGACAAAATAAATGAAAAATGAGAAATGACACAAAAACAACAAATAGAAAGGTAGAAGATCAATATTAAGATTTCAGAAATAGATAAGACATTGACTAGGCAAAGGAATAGAATGAAATCAATGCAACAGAGAATTAGTGAGATTGAAGATAAATTGCTCAGTATTATTTTGTTAAGGGATAAACCAGAAAAGAAAGATGAAAACAAAATGGAGAAAGCATAAGTTTCATTGTGGAAACAAGGAAGAATCATTGGTAGTTGGAAAATATGGCTTGGTGATAGAAATACTGCTGGAGGTCGCATGATAGAATTATACAGGATCAACAATTTATCCATTGCAAATACTTTTCTTCAACAATACATATGGTGGTTATACAAGTGTATTTTGCCAGATGGAGTACACAAGAATCAGACTGACTACATCTGTGGCAAGAAGCAATGGAGAAGGTAAATATCTTCAGCCTAGACAAGGGCAGGAGCTGATTGTGGAACAGATCATCATCTGCTCATATGAACGTTTCAATTTGAAGCAGAAGATAATTAAAACAAGTGTGTGAGAGCCAAAATATGACCTTGATTATATCCCTCCTGAATTTAGATACCATCTGAAGAATAGATTTGATGCATTGATCCCCAATGACTGAAAACCAGAGGAACTATGTGATGACATCAAGGACATCATCCACAAAAAAAGCAAAATAACTTTAAAATAGAGGAAAGGAAGAAAAGACCAAAATGAATATTAGAAAAGACTCTGAAACTTGTCCTTGAATGGATATTAGCTAAAGCACATGGAAAAAATGACAAAATAAAAGAGCTCAAAAGAAGATTACAAAGAGCAGCTCGAGAAGGCAAAGTAAGTTTTTACAATGAAATGTGCAAAGACCTAGAATTAGAAAACCAAAGGAAGAATATGCTCAGCATTTCTCAAGCTGAAAGAACTGTAGAAAAAATTAAGCCTCGAGTTGCAATATTGAACAATTCTATGGGCAAAATATTGAATGATGCAGGAAACATCAAAAGCAGATGGAGGGAATACACAGAGTCACTGTACCAAAAAGAATTG
>NW_006922072.1:1205550-1206778 GCF_000298275.1 Orycteropus afer afer | reverse complement strand
AAGATTTCATATTACTTGGTTCTACAATCAACATGAATGGTAGCAGCAGTCAAAACATCAGATGATGTATAGCATTGGGCAAATCTGCTGCAGAAGACCTCTTTAAAGTGTTGAAGAGCAAAGATGTCTCCCTGAAGACTAACCCAAGACTAAGCCACCTTGAGTGCACCTAACCCAAGCCATGGTATTCTCAATTGCCTCATATGAATGTAAGAGGTGGACAAGGAATAAGGAACATTGAAGAAGAGTTGATGCTTTTGAATTGTGGTGTTGGCAAAGAATGCTGAAGGTGCCATAGATTGCTAAAAGAACCAACAAATCTGTCCTGGAGGATATGAAGCTTAAATGTTCCTTGGAAGTGAGAGTGGCCAGACTTCATCTCACTTTCTTTGGTTATGTTGTCAAAAGGGACCATTCTCTGGAGAAGGATATCATGCTTGGAAAAGTGGAAGGTAAATGCAAAAGGGGAAGGCCCACAATGAGATGGATTGACACAGTGGGTGCAACAATGGGCTCAGGTATAGCAGGAATTGTGGACTGGAATAGGATGGGGCAGTGTTATGTCTGTTAGCTACAGGGCTGCTATGAGTCAAAGATAACTTGATGGCACCTAACAACAACAACAAGATACATCAAGAATTCTTGCCAACCAGGAATTATGTACCAAGCAATATTGTCCTTCAAATATGATGGTGAAATTAGGACATTTTCAGATAAACAAAAATTAAGGGAATTTGTTAAACCAGACCAACCTTACAAGAGATGCTAAAGAGAGCCACACAGCAGAAAACAACCGATGGTTAACATCCATGATGACATAACCCAGAAATCAACCCAATTATAGAATTATCCAAAGTAAAACAAGTTTACAAGGCTATAAACAGGAAACAAGAGACATCAATTGGTAAATGAGGACAATTGCAACCAAAAAGAAAGAATAAATACTGTGGGTACAGAACTTCCAAATGGTGAGGAAGTCAAAACAATTATGAGATAGAACGGACTGTTATAAACATGGAATGACAGTTATAAATCACAGGGTAACCACAAAGAAAAATAATAAGCCATCACATAAAAATAAAACAGATGAGAGGCAAAAATATTTAACAAATACTAAAACAATAGCCCAGCTGCTCCTCAGAAGGAAGGTTGGGCAATCTACTTCCATAGTGATACTGCCTCGGAAACCCAAGGAAGGGTCACTATGAGTAGGGTCCAACTCGACAGC
>NW_006922072.1:1196212-1202755 GCF_000298275.1 Orycteropus afer afer | reverse complement strand
TGGCTTCACTGGTGAATTTTACCAAACATTCAGGGAAGAGTTGACACCTATGCTACAAAAATTATTCATTCCAGAACATAGAAAAAGATGGAAAACTTCCAAATTCATTTTATGAAGTAAGCATAACCTTGATACCAAAACCAGGCAAAGACACCAGTAAACAGGAAAAGTACAGATCCATATACCTCATGAACATAGACACAAAAAATCTTCAACAAAATCCTAGCCAATAGATTCCAACAATATATCAAAAAATAATAATATTAAAAATAAAATAAGAACATCCGGACCACATGGGATTCTTACCAGGTTTGCAAGGATGATTCAACATTAGAAAAACAATTGACATAATTAATCACAATCAACTAAAGGGAAAGAAACACATGATCATATCAATTGATGCAGAAAAGGCATTTGATAAAATCCAACAACATTTCCTGATTTTTAATTTTTTTAAAACAAAAGCTCTCATAAAAATAGGAACAGAAGGGAAATTCCTCAACATAATAAAGGGTATATATGCAAAACCAACAGCCAACATTATTCTCAATGGAGAGAGACTGAAACCATTCCTCTTGAGAACAGGAATGCCCCCTATTACCACTTCTATTCAACATTATATTAGAAGTCCTAGCTAGGGCAATAAGGCAAGAAAAGGAAATCAAAGGCATCCAGATTGGTAAGGAAGAAGTAATATTTCCCCTATTTGCAGATGATATGATCATATACACAGAAAACCCTAGAGATTCAGCAAGAAACCTACTAGAAGTAATTGAAAGATTTAGCATGGTGGCAGGAAACAAGATCAACATACAAAAATCACTTGGATCCTCTACACTTGCCAAGAGGTCACTGAAAAGAAAATCAATACCATTTGCAATAGCTACCAAAAAGATAAAATACATGGGAATAAATCTTACCAGGGGGACACAAGACCTAAACAAAGAAAACTACAAAACACCACTTCAAAAAACCTAAAGAGATCTACACATATGGAGGAATATTCCATGCTCGTGGATAGGAAGATTGAACATTGTGAAAATGTCAATACTACCCAAAGAAATCTATACATTCAATGCAATCCCAATCCAGATTCCATCAACATTCTTTGAAGACATGGAAAAAACAATCACTAATTTTATATGGAAAGGAAAGAGACCTTGGGTAAGCAAAGCCTTACCAAAGAAGAAGAACAATGTAGGAGGTCTCACACTGTCTGATCTCAAAGCCTACTATACAGCCACAGTAGTCAAAACAGCCTGGTAGTGGTACAATGACAGACACATAGACTGGTGGAACTGAATCAAGAGTCCACAAATAGATCCATCCACCTATGGTCAGCTGATCTTTGACAAAGGGCCCAAATCCATTACATGGGGAAGAGAGAGTCTCTTTCACAAATGGTGCTGGCAAAACTGGATATCCATTCAAACTCCAGATGGATCAAAGACTTAAATGTGAAGCCTAAAATTGTAAAGTTCATCAAAGAAAAAATAGAAGCAAGCTAAGGGGCCCTAATTTATGGCATAAATAGACTATCAAGCATAAAACAAAATGCACAAATGGAAGAAGATAAATAGATGATTGGGACCTTCTAAAAATTAAATACTTATGTGCATCAAAAGACTTCTCCAAATGAGTAAAAAGAGAATCAACAGATTGGGAAAACAAAATTCTGCAACAAAATTTGTGAAAGGGATTTTCTCTAACATCTATAGAATACTCCAACACCTCAACAACAAAAAGGCAAACAACCCAATTAAATAAAAGAAGATATTCAGGTGTCCAACAAACTCATGAAGAAATGTTCACGATCTTTAGCTATTGTTGTTATGTGCTGTCAAGTCGGACCTGACTCATAGGGACACCTCCTTGGGTTTCTGAGGCGGTATCATCATGGAAGTATATTGCCCAACCTTCCTTCTGAGGAGTGGCTGGTGGGTTTGAACTGCCAGCCTTCTGGTTAGTAGTCAAATGCCTTAGACACTATACCACAAAGTTTACCGAGACAAAATAAATGCTGGCAAAGATGTGGAGAGATTGGGACTCTCATACACTGGTGATGGAACTGTAAAATGATACAACCTCTGTTGATATTGGTGTGGTGATTCCTTAAAAATTTGGAAATAGAAATACCATTTGATTCATCAATCTCGTTACTAGATATATATCCTAAATAAGTGAGATCAAGGCCATGAATATAGATAGATAGATAGATAGATATACACACACATACATATATATATATATACATACATACATACATACAAACCTACATTCATTGCAGCATTATTCACAAATAGCAAAGGGATGGAAACAACCTAAGTGTCCATCAATGGAAGAATGGACAACCAAACTATGGTACATACCCACAATGGAATAGTATGCAACATTAAAGAATAATGTAGAATCGGCAAAATTCCTCATAACTTGGATAAAGGTGGAAGACATTATTCTGAGTGAAATAAGTCAATCACAGAAGATCAAATAATGTCTTAGTCCACAATTTTAAAAAGCCAGGGAAAGGTTTATATATGGAAGGAAATTTCTTTGTTGGTTACCAGGGATGGGAGCAGGGAGGAAAAACTGCTAGATATGTAAGAGGCAAGTATTGATTTGGGTGAAAGGAAAAGCAATATACTAAAAGTGAATGAGCAATACAATAACACTAAGAAAAGGAAGACATACAGAGGTGCACGAGAAGTAGAGACAATAAAAATGAACACTCTTAACGTACACAATACTGCATTTTCAGTAATAACAAACATTAACCTACAGATAGATACATAGGTAGACAAGCTGAATGATCAGGTATGTCTAGACAAAAGGGAATATAGCCATGACCATATGTAAGTTTGGCAGGCAATACTTCTACATACGTATTTGTATGTGCCATAGGCACTGCCTTCGAGTTGGATCCAACACATAGCGACCCCTCCTTGAGTTTCTGAGGCAGTATCACTACGGAAGTAGATTGCCCAACCTTCCTTCTGGGGAGTGGCTGGTGGGTTTGAACTACCAGCCTCCTGGTTAGCAGTCAAGTGCTTTAGGCACTATGCTACCAGAGCTCCCGTTAAAATAATACCGTGATCGAAATTAGGATTGGGGAAGGAATTATCTAGTTATTTACTAGAGAGCATTAAGATGACTTTCTTATATACTATATGCCAGAGTTCAACAATAATTCCTCTCAGAGAGAGAGGGAGAAAGAAATTATCTCAAGGAAATGGCTCATTCACACAGTTGTAGAGATTGGTAAATCTGAAATCTGTGGGTCAGATGCTAATCTGGAGACCTCTCCTGACTCACATACCTGCAGTGGTTGAGGAACCTAAGATTGACAGGCAATACAGCAGGCTGTTGCCTTCAGAGGCTGATGAATCCAAGATCAGCAGGTAAGACAGCAGGCAACTGGCTCACAGGCTGTGAAGGCAATAATCCCAAGATTAGCAGGCAATACAGCAGGCCACTGGTTCAAACTCAGAAACTGCAGATGGTGATGAGCCAGAAGCAGGATCGAGATCCAGTGGAAAGCCAGAGAACCTTGCCAGGATGCATGCATGCATGCACACATATTCATATAATCCTTAGGGTCTGTGCTGTAATTCACCAATAAGGACCCTCCTCCAAACAGCCTCTCTATCTGCCACTGCACTTTGAAAACCATTGGACCAGTTGGATCATATGGCTGAAATGGCAGGGCAGCTTACACAGCAGCCAGAACTTGTTGCAGACCTTTCTCTTTTTCTAGGCCCCATTAAAAACTAGCAGCTTTTTGAGTCTGTTGATAGGATGGATTAGCACACCCAAATGAGGGATTGCCTGAAAAAATCAGAAAAGGCTCACCAGGCATCGTGCCTCCTTTTGAATTGTGGGATGGGACAAGTGAAATACTTATTATTCAGTTTAGTAGAAGTATCTCTCATCATTCTCCACACCACTGGACCCAAGCAAATTCACTTAGGTGGAAGGCACCTCAATTTTTTTTCAGGTAAATTTCCCACACTCTAGGACACAGACTTCTCACCAATAATTCTGGAGTCATTGATACCTCTTCCTTACTAGGTCCAATCAGCATAATGTCATCCATGTAATGGACCACTGTGATGTTTTGTGGAATGGAAAGGTGATCAAGGTCCTTGTGCACTAAATTATGTCTACCATGTGTGATCCTGTAGGTATTTAAGATGGCAGTGGCATAGCCTCCAGCCTCATAGAAATACTTAAGCCACCACAGTATGACAAAATGCCAGAGGAGTGGTACCAGGAGATATTTCAATTTGCTCAAACAATAAAACCAACTCTGAAACAGCAGCTGCAATTTGAGTCAACACTTGGTAAAGCTTACAATAATCCACTGTCATTCTCCAAGATCCATCTATTTTTGCACAGGCCAAATAAGTGAGTTCAATGGGGAGGTGGTAGAAATCACCACCCCTGGATCTGTCAAGTACTTGATGGTGGCACTAATCTCTGAAATCCTTCCAGGACTGTGATATTGCTTTTGGCTTACTATTTTCCTGGGTAAAGGTAGTTTTAATGGTTTCCACTTGGCTTTTCCTACTATAATAGCCCCCACACCACAAGTCAAGTATCCAATATAGGGGTTCTGCCCATTGCTATGTATATCTATTCCAATTTTACATTCTGGAACTTAGAAAATCACTGCAGGATGGGATTGGGGAGCCATTGGACCCACTCTGTGATGGATATGAGATAAAACTCAATCAATAACTTGACTTCCAAACACCCTCACTCTGACCAGTGGGCCAAAGTGACATTTTGGGTCTCCTGGAATTAGTGTCATTCAGAGCCAGTATCTAGTAATCCCTGAAAAGTCTGATAACTTCCTTTTTCCCAGTAAATAGTCAGTCTCATAAAAGGCTGTAGATCCCTTTGGGGAAGGCTGTGAGAAAGATTACCAGAATAAACTTCTGGTTGTGTACTAGGGTCCTTCCTCAAGGGGACTCAGCCTCCCCTTCATTCAAGCAGCTGTGGATCTCTAATTTGTCTCAAGTCTTTCAATTGATGGAGAGGTCATGACTCTGTATTTTGGTGATTCGAGTTAGACTGCTGTTCACTTGACCTAGAATTCTTCCATTTGTGCAGATCAAGCAAATATTTAGTACATTTCCCATCTATTTCACTCCTAGGGACACCATACTTAAGTAGCCAACACCATAAGCCTGAACTAGTCAGAATTCTGATTACAGCTTTGCCTCTGCTGTCCATTATGGTACCTGCCCACCTTGCCTTTGTTAAGTGCTGCCACTTGACCACTACCATTACGAGGTCCAATCAGCCCCATTGTAGTTAGGTGTCTTAGTTCAGTTAGGTCAGTTCCCACTGTCAAATCTGGTTTACATAAAATAGCAATCACAGTAGTCTTCAAGGATGGTGGGGCTACCTTCACAGATTCGTTCCTCACTTTTGTGGTAAAATGTGTGCATGTGCAATTCTGTGGGTCTACTCTGATAAATCCATTCTAACATGCCAACTTTCCTAAGCCTTTGTATGCCTTCTTCTACAGTATACCAAGGCAGGTCTGGTATTTCAACTTGACTTAGTGTAGGACAGCGCATGATCCATGCTTCAGTACACCAACCAAATAAGCTCCCAGATTCTTTCCTAACCTCTCAGGTTGAAACATTGGACCCAGAATCTGTGTTTAGTGGGCTCAAAGCAAAACTCAGACTGATCCAACATTATGTTCCTTGAACCATAATCCCACATCCTTAATAGCCATCCCCACACATATTCTCCAGGCCCATTGGGGTCATTTCTGTACATATTGGAAAAATCAAGCAGTAGTTCCCTTAGAATATACTGTATCTGCTTCTAGGTCACACTTTGTACTTCACCTTTTGGGGCTCCCTGGGACTTAAGTCTAGTTATCGGTCTAGAAGCAACAATGGGTGGTGTGAGTAGTTTCTGGGAACATTCAGACATGTCTTGTAAGGCATCTGCCTCAAACAGTGCCCCAGGTGCTTCCCCAGGTGCTACATCAGATAGTGACTCAGCAGGCACAGCTGGGTTATTTTCACCAGATGAGGGTAAAAGGTTGGTTCTGCTGGCAGGAGCGATTCAACAGAATTTATGGGCTCAATGTCTCCAGCTTCCTGATTATTTGCCCACATGCCCCCATCCCAAGTTTCAGGATCCCATTTCTTCCCAATTAATGCCCTCACTTTAACTTTAGGCACCATTTAAAAATGGCAAATCAAATGGCATCGTAATTATGATAAGACTCTGGATTTGTTTTTCAGTAGTATCAGTCATGTTGCTAGAAGAAATAAGGCTTCCTTTCAGGGCAAAAATGGAAACATTGAAGTCTTTTATGTGGCACTTGAACTTTGACTCCAAAGCCGTGAGCTCATCTCGTTCTTTCACTGCCTTGTCTAGTGTAATTAGGACCAACCAACCAGTTCCTTTTACTTCTTATTGTGACAAAAGTGTGGAAAATTATCCAACATACAATTACTCACAGCCTTAGTTCTCATCAATACTTGATCTGTTGGTGATGGTATTTTGTGTATTAATTAA
>NW_006922072.1:1194125-1195812 GCF_000298275.1 Orycteropus afer afer | reverse complement strand
AGCTGCAGGGACTGACAAACCCAAGATTGGCAGGCAAAATAGCTGACTACTGGCTTTGGAGACTGACAAATCCAAGAATGGCAAGTAAGATGGTAGAGCAATGGTTCAAGTCCAAAAACCAGAGATGCTGAGTCAGATGCAGGATCCAGATCCAGGAGAAAACTAGAGAACTTTGCCAAGATGTTTATATATGGAGAGAGAGAGAACGAGAAAGAAGAGAGAGAGAGAGAGAGAGGGGAAGTAGGCCACCCCCCTGAGGAAACTCCTTTTCAACTGATTGGCTGCTCATAACAGATCTTATCATGGAGATGATTACATTATACCAAATCTCATCATGTTGGATGACTACGTTATACCTGATAAATCACTGAGAATCTTAGCCCAGCCAAATTGACACACAAGCTTAACTATCACAGTGATTTACAGTCATTTCAATACGGGAAGCATTTCTTCATTTCAGTTCATTTGATTCTTCAAGATTGCTTCTAATCCTCTATCAGCCTATTATAATTATAACATGGTGATTGATGAGAGAACATGTTGTTAATTGCCTTTGAGTCAGCTCTGACTGACAGAGACTTTAAATATAACAAAATGCAACATAACTTGGTCCTGGGCCATCATCATAATTTTTGGTATGTTTGAGCTTCTTGTTGCAGCTACCATCTCAGTCCATCTCATGGAGAGTTTCCCTTGTTTTGACTGACCTTCCACGTTACCAAACATGATGTCCTTTTCTAGCAATTGGTCTTTCCTAAAGACATGTCCAAAGTAAGCAAGATGACATCTTGCTATCCTTGCTTCTAAGGCGCATTCTGGCTATACTTCTGGCAAGACTCTTTTGTTGTTGTTGTTGTTGTTGTTGTTGTTGTTAATCTGGAAGTCCAGAGGTATATTCAATACTTTTCACCAACATCACAATTCAAATATGTCAATTCTACTCTGTTTTTCCTTTTACATTGTCCAGCTTTCACATGTATAGGTGGCAATTGAAAAGACTGTGCCTTGGGTCAGGTGTGCCTTAGTCACCAAAGTGATATCTTTGCTTTTTAATATTTTAAAGAGGCAGCACATTTTCCCAATGCAGTATGTCATTTAGTTTGTTGACTTCCATGAGCATTGTTGATCAAGTAGAATGAAACTCTTGACAGCATCAGTGTCTTTGTGGTTTACAATGTTGTTTATTGGCCTAGTTGCCAGAAATTTTTGTTTTCTTTGTGTTCAGATGTAATTCATATTGAAGGTTTTACATTTTACCCCCATCAGTAAGTGCTTCACACAGCATAGAGTTTGGGAATATTAGCATTTAAATGCCAAAATATGGCTGTTTTGTTTCCTCTGAGGCTCACTACAGTGACAACACCTGCAAAAATGTCATTTGAATTCAATGATAATGGTTCCAACTTTTTTGGGGCTTTATTATTAAATTCTCAATTTCATTTTAGAAGTTTGATATAATGAATTCCCAACATCAGCAGCAGGGAAACTTCCACCTAGAATCCCTTATTTTGTACCTGAGCAGATTTAACTTCATTCCAGTGCCCCATAGTATATTATTAAAAAAAAGACTTGATAGGATATTTTCTTTGTTTTTCTTTACACACCATGCACACACCACTCTATTAACTTCACAGTATGTGTCTCCCACACAGCCACATGAAAGCAGCTTGCTTTAGAATGAGAAGTA
>NW_006922072.1:1190745-1193700 GCF_000298275.1 Orycteropus afer afer | reverse complement strand
GTCTCTTTCATCCATATCCCTGTGTCCTCCATCACATATTCCTGCCTGTTTCTCCACCATCAGGAGCATGAATATGTATACTCCACCTTCATCCATCTAGCCACTCATTTATCCATTCTATTAAATTTTTTTAATCTATTTTTTCTTCCAACAGATGTGTTTGAGAGTCTATTATGCAACAGGCACTAGACAAAGCCATCAGTTTATACAGTAGATAATAAAACAGACAATGGCAGCTCTCACCATGGGGCTTGCACTGGGATGGAGAGAGAGATGTTTCTAAATAGATCCCTTCAGAGAATATATAATGTTATGACAAATACTAGTAAGTGTTATGGAGGAAGTTTTCAAGATGGTAAGAGAAAGTAAAGGACCCTTTGTGGCTCAATTGTTAAGTGTTCCATTGTTAATCAAAACATCAGTAGTTCAAACCCACCAGCTGATCTGTAGAAGAAAAGAACTTGGAATCTGCTCCTGTAAAGATGATAACCTAGTGTGGATGGGAATAAAAAAACTGAGGTACTGGCATATCTGAATTCGGTGACTATTCAGACATAAAATAAAACTCCTTTTTGAATTCAACTAAGATTTTAATTTCTACTTTTCTAAAGAACCCATTCAGGCTATTGCTAACATTTTAGTGTTTGAAAAACAAAAATGTGGTAGTTAAGTTTGTGAGTCAACTTGGCTGGGCCTGGTTGAGTGGCTGGGCAGCTGGTGGTAATTATTCCCCAGGATGAGACTGGAAATCAACTCCATGGTGGGAGTTGATTGACATCTTAAAGCAGTTAAGTAGGTGCTTTAGGGATGTGGTCTGCTTTCTATATATAAGAAGCAGCCTTGGGAATAGTCTCTAGCTTATGGCACACTTGAACCCTGCATGTGGCCGAGTCATTGTTCATTGCCGTTGAGTCACTGCAATGAAATTAAATCTACTCAGGTACAAAAGAGCTGTCATGCTCTGCTAATCTTGGGACTTTCAATGAACTTGAATCAATGGACTGCCATGTTGTTTGGTAACATTGGGACTGTGTCTTCTCACTTGTTGGCCTTGGGTTTGTCAGCCTCAGCAGACAGCAGCTGACTGAGTGAAGAAAAGCCTCTAACTTTAGCCAGCCGGAAGCAAGAGGCAGAGCTGAAGCCCAAGGTCTAGGGGCTTTCACCCAGCCCCTAGAACCTGACACTTTGAACTTGGACTTCTAGCCTCCAAAACTGTAAGAGAATGAACTCCTGTTTGTTAAAGCCATCCCATTTCTGGTATCTACTGTTAGAGCACCACTGTTGTTGTTGTTGTTGTTATGTGCCATTGAGTCGGCCCCAACTCATAGTGACCCCTCCTTGGGTTTCCGAGGCAGTATCACTACAGAGGTAGGATTGCCCAACCTTCCTTCTGAGGAGTGGCTGGTGGGTTTGAACCGCCAGCCTTCTGGTTAGCAGTCAAGTGCCTTAGGCACTATGCTACCAGAACACCACTAGGTAACCAAAACAAAAGAAGACAAAAATCAGAATTTCTAACTTGGATAATGAATTACTTGGTTCCTATTAGAACGTTAATGCATCTGGCCCCAAAGAAGGTGCCTTAGTCAGCAGGAGTATAGGAAACAGAAGTGATAATGTTAAATGATGTTAGAACCTGTAAATAACATTATAGCTAACAGAGATATATATCAAGTCTTAGTTCACACCCTGACTCTCAAATTACATTTTCGCTCACTGATATTTTCCTCTGAGTTTCTACCAGCCCTTCGCAAATCTGTAACTAAGGTAGATATTAAGTTTTATAAGTAAGGTAAGGAGGCAAACTGCAGATTTCACAGAAAATTAACCCCTAACAAAATGTTTTATTAAACACCTATCAGTATGCAACAACCTCAGAATGTAAAAATAAATAATAATAATAATAATAAGCTTACTGATGTTAAGGAAATGTTTAAGCTTATAGTTTAACAAACTCTTTGTTGCATTTATCATTTTTGTTCCCCATCACCTATGTGCCTGCTACTACAAATCCTTTGTTTACTACACCTTTTAAAATGCTTACTGCTCTCCCTGCAAATTGCAGCATTACAACATCTTATAGGGATGTCTGTAATTGTTACCCCATTTCAAAATGATTTTGCTCCTGTGATAAAATTTTTGTTTAAATTTCTAGCATAGCATCAATCTACTGTTTTCACTAAGACAATAGGAAGCCCTGTGGTGCAGTTCTACTCTTTCATACAGGGTCTTATGATTTGGAATCAACTGGATAGGACACAAAAATGAGAGAAAGGAAGACGATGTTACTAATTTAAATTGTAGATGAGGTTGTGTGACCATAAAAAGCCTTTATGAAAAAGTGATATTTAAGTTAATGCTTCAAAAATGAATATGAGTTAGACCTGAATAGAAGAAGAAATAGAGCTACCAATTACAGGTTACTGGGAAGGAACAGTACAAAAGGACCCTGAGAATGTGCAAGGCTCCTACCAAAAACTCAAACCAAACTCATGGCCATTGAATTCTGACTCATGGTGATCCACATTGGGTTTCCAAGGTGGTAAATCTTTATGGAAGTAGATTGCTCAGTCTTCCTTCCATAGAGTGGCTGGTAGGTATGAATCACTAACCTTCAGTTTAGCAGTCAAATGCCTTAGGCACTGAGCCACCTTCCAGGACCTAAGAAAAGATCAGAAAAATCAAGCAAGAGGAGGTTGGGGATAACCTAAGTTCAGAGGGTTGAGAAAATCATATTTCTAGGTCATATCACTATTCTTTTCAGTAGTTTAGACAAAGCCCCCCTACTGTCATTCATTTATTAATTCATTTTCTTGTGTACATTCTCCACTCTTGCCCTACATTTCTTATCTAAATAATTTAAATAAGTAATTCTGTTGTGCTTTAGGTTATTATTTTCTTTCTTTGTGTGATTGAAAAAGGTTTACTATGGGAAATGTGTTCTTGCTTTACAGAAGA
>NW_006922072.1:1187425-1190468 GCF_000298275.1 Orycteropus afer afer | reverse complement strand
TTATTCAGTATACCACACATATTTCAAGGGTGCAATCTAATGAGTTTTGACTTACACACACATGCACGTGTGCACAAACACACACATATGTATTTATACTGCCAGAGGAACAAACAAACCTGTCCTGGAAGAAGTGCAGGTGGAATGTTCCTTGGATGTGAGAATGGCCAGATTTCATCTCACTTACATGGGTCATATTGTCAGAAGGGACCATACCCTGGAGAAGGAGATCATGCTTGGTAAAGTGGAGGGTCAACAAAAAAAGGGGGGGAAAGGCCCTCAACGAAATGGATTGATACAGTGGCTGCAACGATGGGCTCAGATATAGCAAGAATTGTGAGGCAGGCATGGGACAAGGCAGGGTTTTGTTCTGTTGTACATAGGGCTGCTGTGAATCGGAGCAGACTCAACTGCACCTAACAACAACAATATGTATGTACATGTGAAACAATCACCATATCGATGATAATCAACTTAAACATCATAAAGAATGGACTTTCAGTAAGATTGCAGAATACTCAGACAAGCTACACAGACCTTCTTCAGAAAGAAAAGAGGAATCAATTGACATACATACAAAAGATAATTCTGGAGCCCTGAGTTTTGAAGAGAAGGATACAGAAGTGGATTAATCACTAACTAGTAAAAGAACCTGAATGAAACAGTGAGTAAGAAGACAAATGGCGCTGTGGACTGTCAGCTGTCCTGACGCATGGACAGCCTGAATATTTATTTCCAAGTGGTGTTAGGACCTGTGAATTAACCTAAAAATTGGCCGTGCTCACCAAGGGCTTCATGGATGACTGCACTGGTGGCTGATGACTGAAAAGGGAAACAGCAAGGCAGAAGAAAAACTGAGCTGTGGACTTTCAGCTTTCTGGAGGTTGTGGCCATTTTGAATGTTTACAAGTGGTGGACATTTGGTTTATTTAAAGGGATCACATCTCATTCAGATTCCAGGGACCTAAGAATAGGCTCCTCTTGCCAAGGACAGCACAGATATACGGGAGCCTGATGACTGCAAAGGAGACAGGTGGTGAGTGCATAAATGCTGCCAACTACCGAATAGAGGAGCACAGTACCCTGTTTACTCAGATAACAGCCAAACAAAACAAAGAAAATGAAAATCTTGGGTGAATCAGTACAACATACAATCAGCAATTGAATATAAACACTAGAACATCACAATGTCTTGGAGACAACAGACCATCACATCCACACAAAGAAGCAAGATAACTTAGTAGAAAACAGGGAGAAGTACACAGACCCAAAACACATTCCTGAGGAAGAAGTAGCATTGGAACTCCCTGATAAGGAATTCAAAACAATTATATTTAAATACTTTCAGTGGATTAAGAGACAGATCAAGGAAAACTCTGACAAAATTGAGGAAAACACAGAGAAAACTCTAGAATGATTTCAGAAGAAAATATGAGAACAAAATGACAAAATAAATGAAAAATTAGAAATAATACAAAATCTACAGGTAGAAATCCCAAAGACCAGGACTTCCGGTAAGATGGCGGATCAGGCAGAAAGACTGCACAGACCCTCTTCAATAAAGAAAAGGGAAACCAATTAACACAGACACAGGAGATAATCCTGGACCCCTGAGCCTTGAAGGGAAGGATATAGAAGTGGACTAAACCCCAACTAGCAGAAGAATTTGCATGAAAATACCAAAAATGGAGACATACAGAGCTGCTTTCTGGCAGTGATCCTGAGTGATCCTGATGGCACAGACAGCTTGGATATTCCTGAGTGGTAGTAGGACCTAAGAATTAACCTATAAATCAACCCTGCTAGCCAGAGACTGCTCGGAGGACTGCTCTGGTGGCTGGGGAATAAACTGAGAAGGTGAAGAGAAAGGCGGGCTAAGCTGTGGACATTTGCCGGTCTGGAGGATGCCACCATTTTGAATGTTCAGAAGCGGCTTGACCATTTTGGATATTTAAAGAGACAGTGCTCTTGTACATTCCTGGGGCTTAAAAACAGGTTCTGATTTCCAGCAAACCTAAGGACACTCCGGACCTGGACCTGCACGACTGAAAAGGTGACATTCCTCTTGTTACTCTTATATGCCACACCTGCTTGGTGAACAGAGGTGCAGCCATCCTCCACTCCCTCTTACGTTCTGGGCCCAGAGGAGCTCCATCATAGTCTGTGTGCTCAGAAGGAGCCTGAGTGCCCTGCCTTGTCCACCACTGACATTTTTCTGTTCATTTATTTTTAGATTTTTTACTTTTTCACTTTCTTTATTCTGGTGATTAGGTTGCTTGTATTTCTCTATTTTAAACAACTATTATTATTAATACTTTTGTCCTTTTTACTATTATTCTTATTCTTCCCCTTCCAGGTCCTAGTTTTCAGCTTTTTTCTTTTCCCTGTTCCTGGTTGAAATCATCTTTTTTCATTTAATTCCCCCCCCCTTGTTTTTTCTAATGGTTAACCATATATCTTGTTTTTCTTTTTGCATTTTTCCCATTTTATTCTTCATTATTCTCCTTCTCTATCTTTTTTCTCTTAGTGCCTACATACAAATATTGCAGGTTTTCTTGTTTTTTTCTTCTTCTTTTTCTCTTTTTTCTTTTTTTGGTTACTGTTCCTGTGTGATTACATGGTATTTTTTGTCCATGTGCTTTTAGTTTTTTGATCATTATTCAATTTTAATTTTTGTCTAAGTATGTGGGAGACAGCAACAGTCCCCATAAGACAAAACTACACCCACACCTCCAGCAATGTCACTTATTGAGTGAGAGCCACTTTCTACTCTTCACCAACAGGCCAACAATAAAAAAAAAAAAAGAAGAAGAAGAAAAGCCTGAATCACCCTTGGCTGCTCTTCACAAACAATTAATAGAGACCTAAATACAACAATGCCATGATGCCTCAGAGACAACAGACCTTCACAGTCCAAACAAAGAAGCAAGATGAAGTGGTAGAAACAAGGGAGTAGGATACAGACCCAGAATATATCACTGAGGAAAAAGCAGCATTGGAACTCTCTGATAAGGAATTCAAAAGGATTATCTTTAGGTATGTT
>NW_006922072.1:1183228-1184303 GCF_000298275.1 Orycteropus afer afer | reverse complement strand
GAGGTACATGGGAGGTACAGACAACAAATATGAACCCTTTTGCACATACAGTACCGCATTGTCAGTGAAGCCAAACATGGGTATATAGGTGGATAGATGGGTGGACAGGCTGAACGATTAGGTATTTCTATGAAATGGTGAGTGTATCCAAGAATATGTATAGGGTTGGCAGACAATGGTCCTATTAGTTTATGTGAATGATCAGAATTCCCAGATGTATAGTAAAGCTGGCAAGGGGCAAGTTTGTGGTCACTGCTTGATCACAGCCAGCTACCCAGAAGAACCGAGTGGTTGAACCTGTGGGCTTCCAATCATAGTTTCAAGGGACAAGCTCAATTGCCATAACAGTATACAAAACACTGTTCCACCTCTTTGGTGAGTAGCAACTGGGATCTTAAAAGCTAGCAAGTTGCCATCTAGATGCAAAGATGGGTCTCTCCTTGTCAAGAGCAAAGAATAATGAAGAAAACCAAAATTCATGGAAACAATTGGTCCTAGTGACTGGTACACCATCTGACCTGCAGCCTATATGACTATGAGAGCAGATGAACTAGATGGTGCCCAGCTACCACTGTCATCCACTTGGAAGGGCATCTATGTAGGAGATCCTTGATAGAGAGAGAGAACAATGTGGAACAAAACTCAAAATCATTTGGAGAAAACAAAAGGATGGAGGACCAGGTTTGCTGGTCCAATATAGCCTAGTGGAACCGCTGAGACTATGTCCCCTAACTGCCCTTCAGGTCTGGAATTGAACCCATTCCTGTGGTTTCCAGCCAAACAAAAGACAGCCATATGAGTTGAACAGTTACCTCAGGTAGATACACTTCTTGAAGAGAATAATCACGGAGAAAGAAGATCTGCTTATACACAGCGAGACAGCTCAGGGGGCAGGAGTGCATAGAGGGATGGACACTGGGAAGAGGTAACTATGGGGTGGGAGTGGGAGGGGAGCTGTTGCATTATGGTAAACTGTGGTCAATGTCATGACACAAAGTGTATGTGAATTGCTGTATGGAAAGTGAATTTGCCCTCTAAATCTTCACCCAAATCACAAAAAAAAAAAAAAAAAAAA
>NW_006922072.1:1181407-1182263 GCF_000298275.1 Orycteropus afer afer | reverse complement strand
TTCACATCAAAATTAAAAAGAGGACAAGCACAAATATTAGCAAATACTAAAACAATAGCAATGAAGGAAGTGATAACAGGATTCATAAACAGAAAATTATATGGAACAAAAATTCAGCAACACCATGAAAAAACAATAACTAAATGACAGAAAGAAATTCATACTTGCCAATAATTGCACGAAATGTCAGTGGATTAAATGCATCACTCAAGAGAAGCTGAGTTGCAGACTGGATAAGAAAACATAAACCATATGCTGTCTACAAGAGACACATCTTAGAGAGAAAGACAAAAATCGACTGAAAATCAGAGATTGGAAAAAGATACAGCAACGATATGACAAGCATAAAAGAGTGGGAGTGGCAATATGAAGTTTTGGTAAAATTGACTTTAAGACTAAAACCACCAAAAGAGACAAGGAAGGACATTATATAATGAATAAAGGATTGATTGGACAAGAGGACATAACAGCAATAAATATCTATGCACCCAATGAAAGAGCCCCAACATACATAAACCAGATTTTATCAGAATTGAAAAGACAAATAGATGACTCCACAGTTATAGTAGGAGTCTTTAATATACCACTTTCAATGAAAGAACAACTGGAAAGAAACTCAGCAAAGACACAGAAGAACTAAACAATACAATCCACCACATTGACCTTATAGACATCTACAGAGGGAGAGAATACAAATAACACGAATAAGAAATGAATTGGGTGACGTCATGACATAACCAACAGAAATTAAAAGAATAATATAAGGATACCATGAAGAACTATACTCCAACAAATTTGAAAATGTAGAAGGAATGGACAGATTTCTAGAAATACACAACTTACTTAAAGTAACACA
>NW_006922072.1:1179463-1180578 GCF_000298275.1 Orycteropus afer afer | reverse complement strand
AAAACCTACTGGAATTAGTTGAGAGATTTAGCCAGTGGTAGGATACAAGATCAATATACAAAAAAAATCAGCTGGATTCCTCTAAACCAGCAAAGAGATGATGAAAAGGAAATAAGGAAATCAATATTGTTTACAGTTCCTACCAAAAAGATAAGCTACTTGGGAATAAATCTTACTTGGAACACAAAAGACCTATTGAAAGAAAACTACAAAACACTACTTCAAGAAACTATAAGAGATCTACATAAATGGAACAGAAAACCATGCTCGTGGATAGAAAGATTGAACATTGTGAAAATGTCAGTACTACCCAAGGCAATCTATACCTCCAGTGCAATCCACATCCAGATTACATCAACATTCTTTGAGGATGTGGAAACAACAATCACTAATCTTATATGGAAAAAGAAAAGAGAGAGAACTAATATAAGCAAAGCACTACTGAAGAAGAACAACAATGTAGGAAGTCTCACACTCCAAGATCTCAAAACTTACTACAAAGCCACAGTTGTTAAAACAGCCTGGTACTAGGTATATAGTTGAGCCGACAAGGGGCAAGGTTGTAGTCACTTCTTGGCCACAGTGAGCTACCCAGAGGGAGCGAGTAGTTGAACCCGTGACCTCAGACCATAGTCACAAGGGACATCAAGCCCAATGAGCATAACATACTACACAAAAACATTGTTCCATATTGTAATTTTGCGAGTAACAACTGGCATTTTAAAAGCTTGCAAGCAGCCATGTAGATGCAATGATGAGTCTCCTCATCCAGAGCAAAGAAGAATGAAGAAAACCAAAGACACATGGAAACAATTAGTCCAAGCAACTGGAATACTGTGTAATACTCAGCCTATACAACTGTGTGACCAGAAGAACTGGATGGTGCCCGGCTACCACTATCAACCTCTCAGAGGGGGATCTCTGTAGGAGATTCTGGGTAGTGTGGGAGAACAATATGGAACAAAACTCAAAATCATTTTTAAAAAATTAAAAAAAAAAAACAGGTTTGCTGGTCTGATTGAGCCTGGTGGAACCACTGAGACTATGGCCCCTAGCTGCCCTTCAGGTCTGGAATTGAACCTACTCCTGTGGCTTCCAGCCAAACAAAAGGCAGA
>NW_006922072.1:1176797-1177439 GCF_000298275.1 Orycteropus afer afer | reverse complement strand
ATACTGTCAAGTATAACCCAAAATGCACAAACAGCACAAGATAAAATAAAGACATCACTAAAAAGGAAAATTACAGACCAATATTCCTCATGAATATAGATGCAAAACTCTTCAACAAAATACTGGCCAAGAGACTCCAATAACACATATCAAAGAAATAATACATTATGACCAAATGGGGTCATAATTTTTTATGTGCTTCAAAAGACTTTTCCAAAAGAGTAAAAAGAGAGCCTATAGGTTGTGATAAAATATTTGGCAATGACATATTTGATAAGAGACTTATCTCTAAAATTTATAGAAAACTCCAACACCTAAACAACAAAAAGACAAATAATCCAATTAAAAAATGGGCAGAAGACATGAATAGGCACTTCACCAAAGATGATATTCAGGCAGCCAACAAACACATGAAGAAATGTTCACAATCATTAGCCATTATTCACTGCCATTGAGTCATATCTGACTCATAGGGACCCCTCCATGGGTTTCCGAGGCAGTATCACTACAGAAATAGATTGCCCAATCTTCCTTCTGAGGAATGCCTGGTAGGTTTGAACCACCAGCCTTCTGGTTAGCAGTCAAATGCCTTAGGAACTATGCCACCACAACAATGTGATACCATCTGGCCCCAACACTAAT
>NW_006922072.1:1161626-1162192 GCF_000298275.1 Orycteropus afer afer | reverse complement strand
ATGAGACAAAGTACATGTGAACTGCTGTATGGAAAGTGAATTTGCTCTGTAAATCTTCATCCAAATCACAATAATAATTTAAAAAAAGGTAACCTCAGAGGATAGCTTTTGTTCAAGATTTAATGTATATCTCAGGGCAATAGTCTCAGGGATTCCTCTAACTCTGGTTTCTTTGAGAAACTGAAATTTTGTTCAGCATTTTTCTCTCATTCTGTTAAGATCCATCTTCTGTGACCCTGATCAGGATGTTTGGTACTTGTAGGTGGACATCAAGTAGTTTTTATGTTCTCAAGTTAGAGGAGGTACTTAGTCCTGTAGACAAGTTACTTCTCTGATGCTTGGATTCCTACATTCACTTTGCTCTAGTTGAATAGTGACCAATAGTTGTATCGTAGATGGCTGCTCATGAGCTTTTAAGACCCCAGATACCACACATCAAACTAGGATGTAAAACATAAACTTTATGAATTATACTATGTCAATTGACTGAATTGTCCCACAGCACTATGACCCTAAGTCTTCAAACCAAGAGTACTAATCCAGTGCAGTGATTGGTTAGGTGTAAG
>NW_006922072.1:1159762-1161444 GCF_000298275.1 Orycteropus afer afer | reverse complement strand
AGAGTGTCTCTTTTCCCATTTGTTATTGTTGTTGTAGTTATGTGCCGTTGAGTCGGCCTCGACTCATAGCGACCCCTCCTTGGGTTTCCAAGGCAGTATCACTACAGAAGAAGGATAGTCCAACCTTCCTTCCTAGGAGTGGCTGGTGGGTTTGAACCATCAGCCTTCTGGTTAGCAGTCAAGTGCCTTAGGCACTATGCTACCAAAGCTCACAAAATATAGTATAGCATTTATCAATGCATACTTTCTCTTGTGAATAATTTAGTGGCATCAGTTATATTAGTCAAGCTATTTTTTTTGCCATCACAAAAAACAAAAGAGGACAACTGTCTAGAGAATGACTCCCTTTCTTCTTACCCCCTCATACCCCTGGTAGCCACCTATGAACATTGGTATCTGTATATATTCCTATGCTTGTCATTTCATAAAGTGAGATTATACAATATTTGTCCTTTTGTGACTGACTTATTTTGCTCAACATAATGTCCTCCAGGATCATCCATGTTGTAAAATATTTTGGGACCTCATTTTTCTTTATGGCTGCATAATATTCCATTGATATATGTAACCACATTTTATTTATCCATTCATCCACTGATGTAAAATTAAGTTGTTTTCATATTTTGCTGTTGTGAATAGTATTGAAGTAAATATATGTGTGCAAATGTCTGTTCATTTGTCATCTATTAGCTCACCAGAGTATATACCTAAGAAGGATATTGTTGGGTCATAAGGTAGTTCTATTTTTCTGAGCAATCACTGACTAATTTCCACAGTGGTTGCACTATTCTACATTTTCACCAGCAGTAGATAAGTGTTTCAATTTACTCACAACCAAGCCAACATTTGTTGTTTTTGAGTTTGTTTGATCAATGTTATTTTACTAGCTGTGAGGTGGCATCTTGTAGTTTTGATTTGCATCTCTGTAATGGCTAAACAATGAGAGCAAACTATGGTACATACACATAATGGAACACTATGCAACGCTAAAGAATAATGTAGAATCTGGAAAACACTGCACAACGTGGAAGAACTAGGAGGACATTTTGTTGTTGTTGTTGTTAGGTGTTGTTGACTTGGCTCCAACTCATAGTGACCCCATGTACAGCAGAATGAAACACTGTCAATTACTGAGCCAGCCTCAATCCTTGCCATACCTGAGCCCATCATTGTAGCCACTGTGTCAATCCATCTCATTGAGTACCTTCCTTTTTTTGGCTGACCTTCCACTTTACCAGCCATGATTTCCTTTCTGGCAATTCTCATTTCCAAGGAACATTCTGACTGTACTTCTTCCAGGACAGATTTGTTAGTTCTTTTGACAGTCCATGGTACTTTCAATATTCTTCACCAACACCACAACTCAAAACCATTAGCTTCACTTTGGTCTCCCTTATTCATTGTCCTGCTCTCACATGCATATGAGGAGATTAAAAATACCATGCTTGGGTTAGGTGCACCTTAGCCTTCAAAGAGACATCTTTGCTCTTCAGCACATTAAGGAGGTCTTTTTGCAACAGATTTGCCCAGTTCAATATGTCACCTGATGCCTTGACTGCTGTTTCCATTGCTGTTGTGGAAACAAGTAATATGAAATCTTTGACAACTTCAATATTTTCTCCATTTTTTGTGATGGTTTTTATTGGTCCAGTTGTGAGGATTTTCATTTTCTTTATGTTGAG
>NW_006922072.1:1156461-1159383 GCF_000298275.1 Orycteropus afer afer | reverse complement strand
GTTTTTGCATAGTCAATAAAACACAAGTAAACACCTTTCTGGTATTCTTTGCTTTGAGCCACGATCCATCTGACATCAGCAACGATATCCCTTGTTCCTAGTCCTCTTCTGAATTCAGCTTGAATTTCTGGAAGTTCTCTGTCAATATACTGATGTAACCATTTTTGAATTATTTTCAGCAAGTTTTTACTTATGTGTGATACTAATTATATTGTTTGATAATTTCTATATTCTGTGACACCACTTTTCTTTAGAATAAGTACAAATATGAATCTTTTCCAGTCAGTTGGCTGGGTAGCTGTCGTCCAAATTTCTTGGCATAGACAAGTGAGTGCCTCCAGGGCAGCATCCATTTCCTGAAAGATCTCAATGGGTATTCCCTCAATTCCTGAACCCTTGTTCTTTGTCAATTTCTTCAGTGGAGCTTTGACTTCTTCCTGTGATACCATTGGTTCTTGATCATATGCCTCCTCCTGAAATGAATGAACATCAACCAATTTTTTTGGCATAGTGACTCTGTGTATTCCTTCCATCTTCTTTTGATGTTTCCTGCATCATTCAGAATTTTGCCCATAGAACCTTTCAATATTGCAATTTGAGGCTTAAAGTTTTTCTTCAGTTCTTTCAGCTTGAGAACGCCAAGTGTGTTCTTCAGTATTGTTTTTTTAATTCCAGGTCTTTGCACATTTAATTATAATAATTGACTTTGTCTGCTTGAGCTGCTCTTTGAAATCTTCTGTTCAACTCTTTTATCTTGTCATTTCTTCCATTTGCTCTAGCTACTATCCACTCAAGGGCAAGTTTCAGAGTCTCTTCTGACATCCATTTTGGTATTTTCTTCCTTTCCTATCTTTTTAATGACTTTTTGCTTTCTTCATGGATGATGTTCTTGATGTCATCCCACAATTCTTCTGATTATCTGTCATTGGTGTTCAATGCATCAAATATATTCTTCAGGTGGTCTCTAAATCCAAGAGAAATATAATAAAGGTCATATTTTGTCTCTCATGGACCTTTTCAAATTGTCTCCAACTTCAACTTCAACTTGCGTATAAGCAGTTGATGATCTGTTCCACAGTGAGCTCCTGACCTTGTTTAGGATGAAGATATTGAGCTTCTCCATCACCTCTTTCACCAGATGTAGCCAATCTGATTTCTATGTATTCCACCTGGTGAAGTCAATGTGTACAGCCACTGTCTATGGTGTTGAAAAAAGGTACTTGCAATGAATAAATCACTGGTCTTGCAAAATTCTTTCATGAGATCTAAAGCATAATTTCTATTACCAAGGCCATATTTTCCAACTACTGGTGAACGGGAGGGAGCAAGAGAGGCCAGGGTTCTGCAGAGTGGCATGATATCCAGGTAAAAAGGGGCGGGAGGCAAGGCTAAGCCCCAAGCCTCCTAGAGCCAGGAAAGGGAGGGAGCTGCCAGTGACCACAAAGTGGCAGGTTCTAGGTAGGAATTAGGTAAGAGGAGGGTGCAGATGTTTACATCAGCTGTGGGAGACAAACTTGTCTGTCAGTTTGTCACCCTGTGGGACTTATATGTTGCTATGAGGATTGAGGCTCTGCCACTGTTTATTCAGACGTCAGGAGAGGTGCACACATTGCACAGGTTTCAACACAGCTTACAGGCTAAAACAGACTAGGAAGAAGGAGGATGCAATCCACATCTCAAAAATTTGCCAGGAAAAACCTTATGAATAGCACAGAAACACTGTCCGACACATTACTGGGCAACTTTATGAATAGCTCGGAAACATTTTCCGACACAGTGCAGGAAGAGTAGCCCCTTGGGACAGAAGGCACCCAAAATAGGACTGGGAAACAACTGCCTCATCAGAATAGAACAAACCTTAATGATATGGATAAAGTAAGTCTTTCAGGAGCTCCATATGCTGACATGGCATGACTCAAATTGAGGAGAAACAGCTGCAAACATCCCTTAATAATTGCAACATGGAATGTACGAAGTATGAATCTACAAAAATGGGAAGTTGTAAAAAATGAAACACATAAAGATTGATATCCTAGGCATTATTGAAATGAAATGGACAGGTTTTGGCCATTTTGAATAAGACAACCATATGATCTACTATGCTGGGAATGACAAATTGAAGAGGAATGGTGTGGCATTCATCTTCACAGAGGATGTTTCAAGATGCGTCCTGAAGTACAATGGGGTCAGTGATAGGATAATATCCATATGCCTACAAGGAAGACCTGTTAATACTACTATTATTCAAATTTATGCACCAACCACCAAAGCCAAAGATGAGGAAATTGAAGATTATGATCAACTTCTGCAGTTTGAAATGGACCAAACATGCAATCAAGATGTGTTGATTATCACTGGTGATTGGAATGCAAAAGTTGGAAACAAAGAAGAATCACCAGTTGGAAAACTTGGCGTTGATGACAGAAATAATACTGGAGATTGCATGATGGATTTATTCAGTGCAAATACCTTTTTTCAACAACACAATCGGGGGCTATACATGTGGACTTCACCAGATAGAGTTCACAGGAATCAGATTGACTACATCTGTGGCAAGAGGACATGGAAAAGCTCAATATCTTCAGCTAAAACCAGGCCAGGAGCTGTTTGTGGAACAGACCATCAACTGCTCATATGCAAGTTGAAGTTGAAGACTTCAACTTGAAGTTGAAGACAATTAAAACAAGTTCACAAGAGCCAACATATGATCTTGAGTATATCCCTCCTGAATTTAGAGACCACCTAAAGAATAGATTTGTTGCATTGAACACCAATGACCAAAAACCAGAAGAATTGTGGGATGATATCAAGAATATCATCCATGAAGAAAGCAAGGGGTCATTAAAAATACAAGAAAGAAAGAAAAGAGGAAGTGGAAGACATAGAGAGGTACATGGGAGGTGCAGACAACAAAGATGAACC
>NW_006922072.1:1151552-1155283 GCF_000298275.1 Orycteropus afer afer | reverse complement strand
ATCTTAAAAGCTTGCAAGCAGCCATCTAGATGCAAGGATGGGTCTCTCCTTGTCCAGAGCAAAAAAGAATAAAGAAAACCAGAGATTCATAGAAACAATTAGTCCTCATGGCTGGCACTCCATGCAATCCTCATCCTATACGACTATGAGACCATAAGAATTAGATGGTGCCCAGCTACCACTGTCAACCACTTGGAGGAGGATCTATGTAGGAGATCCTGGATAGAAAGGGAGGACAATGTGGAACAAAACTCAAAATCATTTGGAGAAAAAAAAAATGGGGGTGGGACCAGGTTGCTGGTCTGATAGAGCCTGGTGGAACCACTGAGACTATGGTCCCTAGCTGCCCTTCAGGTCTGAAATTGAACACACACCTGTGCCTTCCAGCCAAACAAAAGGCAGTCATATGAGTTGAACATTTACCAGAAGTAGATACACTCCTTGGAGAGAAGAATCGTGGGAGAAAGAAGGGCTGTTTATGCACAAGGAGACAGTTCAGGGGGCAGGAGTGCATGGAGGGATAGACACAGGGAAGAGGTGACTATCGGGAGGAAGTAGGAGGGGAGCTGTTGCATGGGGTAAATTGTAGTCAATGTCATGAGACAACATGTGTGTGAACTGCTGTATGGAAAGTGAATTTGTTCTGTAAACTTTCACCCAAATGACAATATTAAAAATATAAAGAAAGAAAAGACAAAAATGGATGTCAGAAGGGACTCTGAAACTTGCCCTTGAGTGAAGAGTAGCTAAAGCAAAAGGAAGAAATGACAAGATAAAAGAGCTGAACAGAAGATTTCAAAGAGCAGCTCGAGCAGACAAAGCCAATTACTATAATGAAATGTGCAAAGACCTGGAGTTAGAAAACCAAAAGGGAGGAACACGCTCAGCATTACTCAAGCTGAAAGAATTGAGGAAAAAATTTGAAACCTTGAGGTGCAATATTGAGAGATTCTGTGGGCAAAATATTGAATGATGCAGGAAGTATCAAAAGAAGAGGGAAAGAATACACAGAGTTCCTGTACCAAAAAGAACTGGTCGATGTTCATCCATTTCAGGAGGTGGCATATGTTCAAGAACCAATGGTATTGTAGGAAGAAGTCTAAGCTGTACTGAGACAATTAGCGAAGAACAAGGCTCCAGGAATTGATGGAATACCCATGGAGATGATTCAACAAATGGATGCCACGCTGGAGGCACTCACAGTTATCCCAAGAGATTTGGAATACAGCTGCCTGGACAGCTGACTGGAAAAGATCCATATTTATACCCATTCCAAAGAAAGGTGATCCCACAGAATGTGGAAATTATCTAACAATATCATTAATACTGCATGCAAGTAAAATCTTACTGAAGATAATTCAAAAATGGTTACAGCACTATATTGACAGAGAACTTTCAGAAATGCAAACTGGATTCAGAAGAGGACGTGGAACAAGGGATATCATTGCTGATGTCAGATGGATCTTGGTTCAAAGCAAAGAATACCAGAAAGATGTTTACTTGTGTTTATTGACTATGCAAAAATATTTGATTGTGTGGATCATAACAAATTGTGGATAACATTTAGAAGAATGGGAATTCAAGAACACGTAATTGTACTCATGTTGTTGTTGTTGTTGTTATGTGCCATCAAGTCGGACCTGACTCACAGCAACCCCTCCTTGGGTTTCCGAGACAGTATCACTACAGAAGTAGATTGCTCAACCTTACTTCTGAGGAGTGGCTGGTGGGTTTGAACCACCAGCCTTCTGGTTAACAGTCAAGTGCTTTAGGCACTATGCTACCAGAGCTCCCAATTGTACTCATGAGGAACTTGTAAATATATCAGGAGGCTGTTTTTCAAACAGAAAAAAATGGAACACTGCATGGTTTAAAATCAAGAAAGGAGTGTGTCAGGGTTGTATCCTTTCACAATACTTATTCAATCTATATGCTGAGCATATAATCCGAGGAGCTGGACTATAGGAAGAAGAATGTGGCATCAAGATTGCAGGGAGAATCATTAACAACCAGCAATACACTGACGACACAACTTTGCTTGCTGAAAGTGATGATGACTTGAAGTACTTACTGACAAAGACTAAAGAATACAGTCTGCAGTATGGATTATATCTCAATATAAAGAAAACAAAAATTCTCACAACTGGTCCTATAAGCAACATTATGACAAATGGAGAAAAGATTGAAATTGTCAAAGGCTTCATATTGCTCGGTTCTGGAATCAACACCAATGGAAGCAGCAGTCAGGACATCAGATGATGTATAGCACAGGGCAAATTGACTGAAAAGGACCTCTTTCAAGTACTGAGGAGCAAAGATGTGTCCTTGAGGACTGAGGTGCACCTGACACAAGCCATGGTATTTTCAATCGCCTCATATGCATGTGAGAGCAGGACAATGAATAAGGGAAGACCAAAGAAGAATTGATGGTTTTGAGCTGTGATGTTGGTGAAGAATGCTGAAAGTACCATGGACTGCTAAAAGAACTAACAGGTCTGTCCTGGAGGAAGTGCAGCCACAGTGCTCCTTGGAGGTAAGAATGGCCAGACTTGGTCTCACATACTTTGGTCATGTTGTGAGAAGAGACCATTCCCTGGAGAAGGATGTCACGCTTGGTAAAGTGGAGGGTTGACGAAAGAGGGGAAGCCTCTCAGCGAGATGGATTGACATGGTGGCAGCGGTGATGGACTCAAGTATAGCAAGAATCATGGAGCTGGTGTGGGACCAGGCCGTGTTTTATTCTGTTGTGCAAAAGGTTGTTATGAGTTGGAGACGACTCGATGGCACCTCTCAGAAGGAAGGTTGGGCAATACACTTCCGTAGTGATACTGCCTCGGAAACCCAAGGAGGGGTCGCTATGAGTCGGGTCTGACTTGACAGCAAATAACAACAACAACGATGGCACCTAACAACAACAACAACAACATTGGTGATTCTTCTTTGCTTCCAACTTTTGCATTCTAGTCCCCAGTGATAATTAACACATCTTGATTGCACATTTGGTCAATTTCAGACTGCAGAAGTTGGTAAAAAGGTTCAGTTTCCTCATCTTTGGCTTTGGTGGTTGGTGTGTGAATTTGAATAATAGTTGTATTAACTGGTCTTCCTTGTAGGTATATGCATACTATCCTCTCACTGACAGTATTGTACTCCAGGAATCCTGAAACATTGTTTGTGACAATGAATGCCACAGCATTCCTCTTCAATTTGTCATTTCCAGCATAGTAGCATGGTTGTCTGATTCAAAATGGCCAAAACTGGTCAATTTCAGCTAACTAATGCCTAGGATATCAATCTTTATGTGTTCCACTTCATTTTTCACAACTTCCAATTTTCCTAGATTCATACTTTCTTCATTCCATGTTCTGATTAATAGTAGATGGTTGCAGGTATTTCTTCTCATTTTGAGTCATGCAACATCAGAAAATCGAAGTCCCAAAAGCTTTACTTCATCCACATTATTAGCATCAGCTGTACTCTGAGGAGGCAGCTCTTCTCCAGTTGTATTTTTAATGCTTTCTGACACGAGGTGCTTATCTTCCAGCACTATATTGGACAATGTTCCAGGGTTATTAGGAGGACATTATGCTGAGTCAAATAAGTCAATCCCAGAAGGACAAATACTGTATTAGTCGACTATTGTAAAAAGTCAAGGAAAGATTTACATATGGAAGGAAACTTTTTTTTGTTCATTACCAGGGATGGGATAGGAGGGGAGGCTAAATTACTAG
>NW_006922072.1:1149953-1150476 GCF_000298275.1 Orycteropus afer afer | reverse complement strand
GCCAGACAGGTAAGAGACAAGTATTGATTTGGGTGAAGGGAAAGGCAATATTTGAAAATGTGTGACCAACACAATAACACTAAGGAAAATGGAGACACAGAGAGGTGCAAAAAAGGATACAGACAACAAAGATAAACATTTTAACATACACAATATTGCATGATCAGTAATAAAACACATGAATGTACGGGTGCATACATAGGTAGAGAGGATAAATGATCAGGTATGTCTAGGTTGTCTAGGCAAAAGGGTATATACACCCATGATCATATATAAGTTCAGCAGATGATATTTCTACATATTCGTTTGTATGTGCTATAAGAATGTCAATATATATAATAGAGCTAATGGGGGCAAACTTCTTAGCCATAGCCAAATACGCCGAGAGAGTGAGTCATGGGGTCCATGGGTTCAGGATCCTGGTCACAGGGGACAAGAATCTCAATTGGCATAACATACTATACAAAAACATTGTTGTTCACCCTACTTTGGTGAATAGTGACTGGGGTATTAAATGTTTCCA
>NW_006922072.1:1132123-1133380 GCF_000298275.1 Orycteropus afer afer | reverse complement strand
CTCAAGCTGCTTTTTGAAATCTGTTCAGCTCTTTTATTTGGTCATGTATTCCATTTGCTTAGCTACTCTCCATTCAAGAGCAAGTTTCAGAGTCTCTTCTAACATTCATTTTGGATTATTTTCTTTCTGGTCTTTTAATGACCTTTTGCTTTCTTCATGTGTGATGTTTTTTGTGTCATTCCACAATTCATCTGCTTTTAAGTCATGGGTGTTCAAGGCATCAAATCTATTCCCAGATGGTCTCTAAATTCAGGTGGGCTATAATTAAGGTCATATTTTGGCTCTTTTGGATTAGTTTTAATTCTCTTCAGCTTCAAATTGAACTTGCATAAGAGCAGTTGATGGTCTGTTTCACAGACCTCTGTGGGCCTTGTTTTTGGTGAAGATATTGAGCTTCTCCAACCATTTTTTTCCACAGATGTAGTTGATCTGATTCTGTGGATTCCAACTGGAAAGGCCCACATGTATAGCTGCTGTTTATGTTGTTGAAAAATGTATCTGTAGTGGATAAGTCACTGGTCTTGCAAAATACTTTCATGCAATTTCTGGCATCATTTCTATCATCAAGGCCTTATTTTCCAACTACTGGTTATTCTTCTTTCCAAATTTCACATTATAATCACCAGTGATTATCAGTCCATCGTGTTTGCATGTTGGGTCAATTTCAGATTACAGAAGTTGGTAAAAAAAAAAAAAAATCTTCCATTTCCCCGTGTTTGGCTTAGGTGGTTGGTGTATAAATGTGAATAATAGTAGTATTAACTGGTCTTCGCTGCAGGCATGTGAAAATTTTCCTATCACTGACAGCATTGTACTTCAGGATAGTTCTTTCTTTTTTTCTTTCTTTTTGTTGTTGTGATTTGGGTGAAAGTTTACAGAACGAATTCACTTTCCCTACAGCAGTTCACAAACACTTTGTCTCATGACATTGACTACAATTTACCGCAGTGCAACAGCTCCCCTACCACTTCCTCCCAATAGTTACCTCTTCCCTGTGTCTTTCTCTCCATGCACTCCTGCCCCCTGAGCAGTCTCCCTGTGCATAAACAGCCCTTTTTTCTCCCTTGATTTTTCTCTCCAAGGAGTGTATCTACCTCTGGTAAATGTTCAACTCATATGACTGTCTTTTGTTTGCTGGAAGCCACAGGAGTGGGTTTAATTCCAGACCTGAAGAGCAGCTAGGGGCCATAGTCTCAGTGGTTCCACCAGGCTCTATCAGACCAGCAAACCTGGTCCCCCCCTTTTTTTTTCAAATGA
>NW_006922072.1:1129556-1131083 GCF_000298275.1 Orycteropus afer afer | reverse complement strand
TTTTATAATAGTGGACAAATATGATATTTTTCCTTCTATTTATTTATTTCATTCAGTATGATTTCCTCCAAGTTCATCAATATTATATGGTGTTTTGCAGACTGTACATTATTCTTTAGGGTTGCATATTATTCCATTGTGTGTATGTACCACAGTTTGTTTATCCATTCCTTGGTTGGTGGGCAAGTAGTTTGTTTCCATCTCTTTGCTATTGTGAATAGTGTTGCGATGAACATAAGTGTGCATATATCTGTTTGTGATCTTCCTCTCCATTCTTTAGGATATATGCCTAGTAATGGGATTGCTAGGTCAAGTATTTCTATTTCCAATTTTTAAAGGAATTGCCATACCAATTTCCACAGTGGTTGTATCATTTTAAACTCCCACCAGCAGTGTATGAGAGTCCTAACCTCTCCACATCCTCGCCGGCATTTGTTATTTTCTGTCTTCATGAACTTTGCTGTTAATCCTGGGTTTAGATGATACCTCATGGTTGTTTTCTTTTGCCTCTTTCTAATGGCTAATGATTGTGAAGAATAATTTCTTCATGTGTTTGTTGGCTGTTGAAATATCCTCTTTGGTGAAGTGTCTATTCATGTCTTCTGCCCATTTTTAAATTGAATTGGTGTTCTATTTGTGGTTGAGGTGTTGGAGTTCTCTATAAATTTTAGAGATAAGTCCCTTGCCTGATATGTCATTGTCAAATATTTTTTGTCAATCTGTAGGTTATCTTTTTCTCTTTTGGAGAAGTCTTTTGAAACCCATAAAAAATAATTTTTAGAGGTTCCATTCATCTACTTTATCTTCTGCTGTTTTTACATTTTGGGTTGTTGTTGTTAGGTGCCATTGAGTCATCTCTGACTCATAGTGACACTATGCACAGCAGAATGAAACACTGCCTAGTCTTGAGCCAGTTGCATGATTCTTGCTATACTTGACCCATTGCCGCTGCCACTGTGTCAATCAATCTATTGAGGGCCTTCCCCTCTTTCATCGATCCTCCACTTTACCAAGCATGACATCTTTCTCCAGGGAATGGTCCCTTCTGACAACATGACCAAAGTATGTGAGATGAAATCTGGCCATTCTCACCTCCAAAGAGCATTCTGGCTGCACTTCCTCCAAGACAGACCTGTTAGTTCTTTTAGCAGTCCACAGTACTTTGAGCATTCTTCACCAACACCACAGCTCAAAAGCATCAATTCTTCTTCAGTCTTCCTTATTCATTGTCCTGCTCTCACATGTATATGAGGTGATTGAAAATACCATGGCTTGTGTCAGGCACACTTTGGTCCTCAAAGAGACATCTTTGCTCTTCAGCACTTGAAAGAGGTCCTTTGCAGCCAATTTGCCCAGTGCTGTATGTTGTCTGATGTCTTGACTGCTGCTTCCATTTGTGTTGATTGTAGAACCAAGCAATGTGAAGTCTTTGACAATTTCAATCTTTTCTCCATTTATCATAATGTTGCTTATAGGACCAGTTGTGAGAATTTTTGTTTTCTTTATATTGAGATGTAATCCATACTT
>NW_006922072.1:1124153-1128797 GCF_000298275.1 Orycteropus afer afer | reverse complement strand
ATAATTTCCACATTCTGTGGGATCACCTCTCTTTGGAATGGGTACAAATATGGATCTCTTCCTGTCAGTTTGCCAGGTAGCTGTCTTCCAAATCTCCTGGCATAAGTGAGTGAGTGCCTCCAGCGGGGCATCCATTTGTTGAAACATCTCCAAGGGTATTCCATCAATTCCTGGAGCCTTGTTCTTTGCCAATTCCCTCAGCACAGCTTTGACCTATTCCCTCAATACAATTGGCTCTTGAACACATGCCACCTCCTGAAATGGATGAACATCGATGAGTTCTTTTTGGTACAGTGTCTCTGTATTCCTTCCATCTTCTTTTGATGCTTTCTGCATCATTAAATATTTTGCCAATAAAATCTTTCAGTATTGCAACTCGAGGCTTAAATTTTTTCCTCATTTCCTTCTGCTTCAGAAATCCCAAGCATGTTCTTCCATTTTGGTTTTCTAACTTCAGGTCTTTGAACATTTCATTATAGTAATTGGCTTTGTCTGCTCGAACTGCTCTTTGAAATCTTCTGTCAGCTCTTTTATCTTGTTATTTCTTCCATTTGCTTTAGCTACTCTTTGCTCAAGGGCAAGTTTCAGAGTCTCTTCCGACATCCATTTTGGTCTTTTCTTTCTTTCTCATATTTTTAATGACCTATTGCTTTCTTCATGGATGATGCTCTTGATGTCATCCCACAATTCTCCTAGTTTTTGGTCATTGGTGTTCAATGCATCAAATGTATTCTTTAGATGATCTCTAAATTCAGGAGGGATATATTCAAGGTCATATGTTGATTCTCATGGACTTATTTTAATTATTTTGAACTGCAAGTTGAACTTACATATGATCAGTTGATGATCTGTTCCACAGATAGATCCTGGCCTTGTTTTGGCTGAAGATATTTAGGTTTTCCATGTCCTCTTGCCACAGATATAGTCAATCTGATTCCTGTGTACTCCATCTGGCAAATTCCACATGTATAGCTCCTGATTGTTTTGTTGAAAAAAAGGTATTTGCACTGAATAAATCGTTGGTCTTGCAGATTTCTATCATGCGATCTCCAGTGTTATTTTTGTCACCAAGGCTAAATTTTCCAACAACTGGTGATTCTTCTTTGTTTCCAACTTTTGCATTCCAATTGCCAGTGATAAGTAACATGTCTTGATTGATGTTCAATCCATTTCAAACTGCAGAAGTTGGTAAAAATCTTCAATTTCCTCATCTTTGGCTTTGGTGTGTGAATTTGAATAATATTAGAGTTGACAGGTCATCCTTGTAAGCATATGGATATTATCCTATCAGTGACCACATTGTACTTCAGGACAGATCTTGAAATGTCCTTTGTGATGATGAATGCCACGCCATACCTCTTCAATTTGTCATTCCCAGCATAGTAGATCATATGGTTGTCTGAATCAAAATGGTCAAAACCAGTCCATTTCAGCTCACTATTGACTAGGATATCAATTTTTATTTGTTTCATTTTTGACAACTTCCAATTTTTGTAGATTCATACTTCATGCATTCCATGTTGCAATTATTAAAGGATGTTTGCAGCTGTTTCTGCTCAATTTGAGTCATGCTATGTCAGCATATGGAGGTCCTGAAGGACTTACTTTATCCATATCATTAAGGTTGGTTCTACTCTGATGAGGCCACTCTTTCCTAGTCCTATATTGAGTGACTTCTGACCCTAGGAGCTCATCTTCTTGCACTGTGTTGGACAATGTTTCCAAGCTATTCATAAAGTTGCCCAGTAATGTATCAGACAGTTTCTCTCTGCTATTCATGAGGTTTTCCCTGGCCAATTTTTGAGAAGCGGATGGCCTCCTCCGTCTTCCTAGTCTGTCTTAGTCTGTAAGCTGCATTGAAACCTGTGCACCATGTGCCGCTCTGCTGGCGTCTGAAACATCAGTGGCACAGCCTCAAGCCTTAAAGCAATGTACAAGCTTCACAGGATGACAAAGTGACAGACAAATTTGTGTCACTTAGCTATTTGAAACCTCTGTGCCCTCCACTTGCCTAATTCGTACCTGGAATCTGCCACCCTGTGGTCCCTGGCTGTTCTCTCCCTTTCCAGGCTCTAGGGGGCTTGGTACCTGCCTTGCCGCCTGCCCCTTTTACCCGAATATTCTGCCACTTCTGAGTTCCCCAAGGCCACTCCTACTCCCTCCCATTCTTGACTCTAGAGGGCTTGGGGCCTAGCCTTGCCTCCCACCCCTTTTTACCTGGATATCCTGCCACTCCTGAGGTCCCCAAGGTTGCTCCTGCTCCCTCCTTCATGCATATGAGGTGATTGAAAATACCATGGCATAACCCATTTTGTGTTATGCTTGATGACCTATTTATGCCATAAATTAATGAAAAACTAACTAACTCACTGCCATTGAGTGGATTCTGACTCATAGCGACCCCTCCTTGGATTTCTGAGGCAGTATCTCTACAGAAGTAGATTGTCCAGTCTTCCTTCCAAGGAGTGGCTTGTGGGTTTGAACTGCCAGCCTTCTGGTTATCAATCAAATGCATTAAGCACTGCGCCACCAGAGCCCCCATGCCCCTAAATTTGCCTCCATTTTTTCCTTGAAGAACTTTATAATTTTAGGTTTCACATTTAAGTCTCTGATCCATATGGAGTTAGTTTCTGTGTATGGAATGATGTACTTATCTTGTTTCCTTTTTCTGCAAATGGGTATCCAGTTTTGCCAGCACCATTGGCTAAACAGACATCTGATTCCCTATTTAATGGATTTCAGACCTTTGTGAAAAATCAGCCAGCTGACCATACGTCGATGGATCTATTTTTGTGTTCTCAATTTTGTTCCATGAGTCTACGTGTCTGTCGTTGTAACAATACCAGGCTGTTTTGACTACTGTGGCTGTAAAGTAGGTTTTGAAATCTGGGACTGTGAGACCTCCTACTTTGCTCTTCTACTTCAATAGTATTTTGCTTATCCAAGGTCTCTTTCCTTTCCATATAAAACTAGACATTGGTTTTTCCATATCCTTAAAAAAAGGTTGATGTGACCTGGATTGGGATTGCATTGAATGTATAGATTGTTTTGGGTAGTATTGACATTTTCACAATGTTCAATATTCTTATCCATGAGCATGGTATGTTCTTCCATTTATGTAGATCTCTTATAGTTTCTTGAAGTAATGTTTTATAGTTTTCTTTCAATAGGTCATTTTGTGTTCCAAGTAAGATATATTCCCAAGTAGCTTATCTTTTTGGTAGGTACTGTAAATAGTATTGATTTCCTTACTTCCTTTACAGCAATCTCTTTGCTGGTATAGAGGAATCCAGCTGATTTTTGTATGTTGCTCTTGTATCCTACCACTGTGCTAAATCTCTCAATTAGTTCCAGTAGGATTTTTTGCTGAGTCTCTCAGGTTTTCTCTGTATAGGATCATATCATCAGTAAATAGGGATAGTTTTACTTCTTCCTTACCTATTTGGATGCCTTTGAGTTCCCTTTCTTGCCTGATTGCCCTGGCTAGGACTTCCAATACAACATTGAATAGAAGTGGTGATAGAAGCCATCCTTGTCTGGTTCCTGTTCACAAGAGGAACGGTTTCAGTCTCTCTCCATTGAGAATAATGTTGCCTGTTGGTTGTGCATATATGCCCTTTATTATGTTGAGGAATTTCCTTTCTATTCCTATATTTCTGAGAGCTTTAAAAAAAATCAGGAATGGGTGTTGGAATTTATTAAATGCCTTTTCTTCATTGATTGATATGATCATGTGGTGCTCTTCCTTTGTTTTATTTGTGTGATGGATGACATTGATTGTTTTTCTAATGTTGAACCATCCTTGCACAGATGGTATGAACCCCATTTGCTCATAATGCATTATTTCTTTGATATGTGTTGTTGGAGTTCTATTGGCTAGTATTTTGTTGAAGAGTTTTGCATCTATATTCATGAGGGATATTGCTCTGTAATTTTCCTTTTTAGTGATGTCTTTTCCTGGTTACGGTATCTCTGCCAAGGTTATGCTTGCTTCATAAAGTGAAATTGGGAGGATTCCATCCTTTTCTATGTTTTGGAATAGTTTGAGTAGTATTGGTGTTAGTTCTACACTGAACGTTCGGTAAAATTCTTCAGTGAAGCTGTCTGGGCCAAGGCTTTTTTTGTTGGTAATTTTTTTTTTTTTTTATGACCTGTTCAATTTCTTCTTTTATTATAGGTCAACTCAATTATCCAACTCAGTCTGTGTTAGTTTAAGTAAGTTGTGTATTTCTAGAAATCTGTCTATTCCTTCTATGTTTTCAAATTTGTTGGAGTATAGTTCTTCATAGTATCCTTATATTATTCTTTTAATTTCTGTTGGTTCTGTCATGATGTTACCCAATTCATTTCTTATTTGTGTTATTTGTATTCTCTCCCTCTGTAGATGTCTATAAGGTCAATGTGGTGGATTGTAATATTTAGTTCTTCTGCGTCTTTGCTGAGATTCTTTCCAGTTGTTCTACCTTTCATTGAAAGTGGTACATTAACCATAGTCGCAGGGGACATCAAGCTCAATTGACATAACATACTATACAAAACATTGTTCCACCTACTACTTTGGCAAGTAGCGACTGGGACCTTAAAAGCTAGGAAGCTGCCATCTAGATGCAACAACGGGTCTCTCCTCGTCAAGAAGAAAGAAGA
>NW_006922072.1:1121874-1122993 GCF_000298275.1 Orycteropus afer afer | reverse complement strand
TTTTAGGTTACCTGTGATTTATGATTTTCTTCCTAAGTTTAGAATACTTGCAATTGTCTTGACTTCCTCACCATTTAGAAGTTCTGTAACTACACAATTTTATCCCTCTTTTTGGTTTGTGGTTGTGCTTATTTGCCAATGGATGTCTCTGGTTCCATGTATACAATCTTGTAAGCTTATTTACTTTGGATATTTCCATGACTGGGTTGGTATCTGGGTTATGTCATCATGTGTGTTAATGGTCGCTTATTGTTTGCTCTCTGTCCAAAGGACTTCTTTCAGCATCTCTTGTAGTGTTGGTCTGCTTTAAACAAACTCCATTAATTTCTGCTTATCTGGAAATCTCCTAAGTTCACCATTATATTTGAGGGACAATTTTGCAGGGTATGAATTTCTTGGTTGGAAATTTCTTTCTTTCCAGGTTTTATATATACCAGCTCATTGCCTTCTTGTCTGCATAGTTTCTGCTGAGAAATCCTTGTCTTCAAAACTCAATGCTGCAGGATTATCTTCTGTATCTATGTCAATTGGTTCCTCTTTCTTTCTGAAGAAGGTCTGTGTAGCTTGTCTGACTATTCCACCATCTTACTGAAAGTCCATTGTTTATGATTTTTAAGTTGATTATCATCAATATGGTGATTGTTTCACATGTACATACATATTGTTGTTGTTGTTAGGTGCAGTTGAGTCTGCTCCGATTCACAGCAGCTCTATGTACAACAAAACAAAACCGTGCCCTGTCCCATGCCTGCCTCACAATTCTTGCTATACCTTAGCCCATCGTTGCAGCCACTGTATCAATCCATTTCGTTGAGGGCCTTCCCCCAGCTCCTTTTTATTTTTGTTGACCCTCCACTTTATCAATCATGATCTCCTTCTCCAGGGAATGGTCCCTTCTGAAAATATGACCCAAGTAAGTGAGATGAAATCTGGCCATTCTCACTCCAAGGAACATTCCAGATTCACTTCTTCCAGGCAGGTTTATTTGTTCCTCTGGCAGTATAAATACATGTGTGTGTGTGTGTGTGTGTGTGTGCACATGCATGTGTGTGTATATCAAAACTCATTAGATTGCACCCTTGAAATATGTGTGGTATACTGAATAAATTATACCTCAAT
>NW_006922072.1:1120272-1120949 GCF_000298275.1 Orycteropus afer afer | reverse complement strand
CAGTCGATTTCAAATCATAAGACCCTGTATGACAGAGTAGAACCGCACCACAGGGCTTCCTATTGTTTTAGTGAAAACACTAGATTGACGCTATGCTAGAAATTTAAACAAAAATTTTATCAAAGGAATAAAAGCATTTTGAAATGGGGAAACAATTACAGACATCCCTATAAGATGCTGTAATGTTCCAAATTGCAGGGAGAGCAGTAAGCATTTTAAAAGGTGTAGTAAACAAAGACTTTGTGGTAGCAGGTACATAAGTGATGGGGAAGAAGCATGGTAAGTGCTGCAAAGGAATTGTTAAACTATATGCTTAAACATTTCCTTAACATCATTAAGCTTATTATTATTATTATTACATTCTGAGGTTGTTGCATCCTGATAGGAGTTTAATAAAACATTTTGTTAGGGGTTAATTTTCTGTTAAATCTGCAGTCTGCCTCCTTACCTTACTTATAAAACTTACTATCTACCTTAGTTACAGATTTGCCAAGGGCTGGTAGAAACTCAGAGGAAAATATCAGTGAGCGAAAATGTAATTTGAGAGTCAGGATGTGAACTAAGACTTGATATATATATCTATGTTAGCTATAATGTTATTTACAGGTTCTAACATCATTTAACATTATCACTTCTGTTTCCTATACTCCTGCTGACTAAGGCACCTTCTTTGGGGC
>NW_006922072.1:1118485-1119600 GCF_000298275.1 Orycteropus afer afer | reverse complement strand
TACTAGAATTCAAAAAGGAGTTTTAAATTTATGTCTGAATAGTCACCCAATTCGAGATGCCAGTACCTCAGTTTTTTTAAGATTCCCATCCACACTAGGTTATCATCTTTACAGGAGCAGATTCCCAGTTCTTTTCTCTCACAGATCAGCTAGTGGGTTCGAACTACTGATGTTTATATTAGCAATGGAGCACTTAACCATTGAGCCACAAAGGGTCCTTTACTTTCTCTTACCATCCTGAAAACTTCCTCTATAACACTTACTAGTATTTGTCATAACATTATATATTCTCTGAAGGGATCTTTTTAGAAACATCTGTCTCTCCATCCCAGTGCAAGCCCCATGGTGAGAGCGGCCATTGTCTGTTTTATTATCTACTGTACAAACTGATGGCTTAGTATAGTGCCTGTTGCATAATAGACTCTCAAACACATCTGTTGGAAGAACAAATGGATTAAAAAATTTTAAATGAATAGAATGGATAAATGAGTGGATAGATGGATGAAGGGTGGAGTGTACATATTCATGCTCCTGGTGGTGGAGAAACAGGCAGGAATACGTGATGGAAAACACAAGGATATGGAAGAAAGAGACACAGATGTGGAGCTTAAAAGGAGAAATAATGAAAGGGAAAAAGATAGAGTGAGTAGAAATATTACTTGAAAAGACATGACAAAGAGAGACAGGTAGAAGCTCTAGAGGAGTAGTCAGGGAATATGCAGAAGAATGGAGGAGAGAAGCAGGAGACAGGACTGCAGGATGGTAAGCAGATAAGAAAAGACAAGAAGAAAGGAAAGGAGCACCCCTCTCTGTTGACACACCTCACTCTGCAGCAATCAAAATATTGGATTCCCTAAGTTCCTCTTTTCTTTCTACCATCACCAGCTCTTAACATTGGCCATGAAAAATTAGAGCCATTTGTAAAAATTAAGGCAGCAAAAGTACCACTCCAGTCCTTGCTTTTGGCAAAAAGCTAGTAATTGAGTTCTCACCAGTGACAAAGGAACAGGGACAAGAAAGTACTTCTCATTCTAAAGCAAGCTGCTTTCATGTGGCTGTGTGGGAGACACATACTGTGAAGTTAATAGAGTGGTGTGTGCATGGTGTGTAAAGAA
>NW_006922072.1:1113396-1117570 GCF_000298275.1 Orycteropus afer afer | reverse complement strand
TCAGTCAGAGCTGACTCAAAGGCAATTAACAACATGTTCTCTCATCAATCACCATGTTATAATTATAATAGGCTGATAGAGGATTAGAAGCAATCTTGAAGAATCAAATGAACTGAAATGAAGAAATGCTTCCCGTATTGAAATGACTGTAAATCACTGTGATAGTTAAGCTTGTGTGTCAATTTGGCTGGGCTAAGATTCTCAGTGATTTATCAGGTATAACGTAGTCATCCAACATGATGAGATTTGGTATAATGTAATCATCTCCATGATAAGATCTGTTATGAGCAGCCAATCAGTTGAAAAGGAGTTTCCTCAGGGGGGTGGCCTACTTCCCCTCTCTCTCTCTCTCTCTCTTCTTTCTCGTTCTCTCTCTCTCCATATATAAACATCTTGGCAAAGTTCTCTAGTTTTCTCCTGGATCTGGATCCTGCATCTGACTCAGCATCTCTGGTTTTTGGACTTGAACCATTGCTCTACCATCTTACTTGCCATTCTTGGATTTGTCAGTCTCCAAAGCCAGTAGTCAGCTATTTTGCCTGCCAATCTTGGGTTTGTCAGTCCCTGCAGCTTCATGAGTCAGGAAAAACCTCCAGTTTGAAGTCCGATGCACAAACCTAGGACTTACCAGCCTATGCAAGTGCATGAGCCATTTCCTTGAGGTAATTTTTTTTGTCTCTTTTCTCTCTCTGTGTCTCTCACTGGTTTTTCTTCTCTAGAAAAGCCAGCCTAAGATATGATAACAAAGTGGATTTAGAGAAACAAAATTGTAAGGATGAGTTTTCTCAACTGCTTCTCAAGTATAATTATTGAGAAAGGCACTGGTGACTCTGCCTTCCTTAGTAAAGAGGGTGCTGCTAATCCATGATGTGAAGTGGCAATATTAATTAATACACAAAATACCATCACCAACAGATCAAATACTGATGAGAACTGAGGCTCTGACTGATTGCATGTTAGATACTTTTCCACACTTTTGTCACAATAAGAAGTAAAAGGAAGTGGTTGGTTGGTCCTACTTACACTAGACAAGGCAGTGAAAGAACAAGATGAGCTCACGACTTTGGAGTCAAAGTTCAAGTGCCACATAAAAGACTTCAATGTTTCCATTTGTGCCCTGAAAGGAAGCCTTATTTCTTCTAGCAACAGCCATATTTGAATGGTGCCTGAAGTTAAAGTGAGGGCATTAATTGGGAAGGATTGCAGAGATTAGTGCCATCATCAAGGACTTGACAGATCCGGGGTGGTGATTTCTACCACCTCCCCATTGAACTCACTTCTTTGGCCTGTGCAAAAATAGATGGATCTTGGAGAATGACAGTGGATTATTGTAAACTTTACCAAGTGTTGACTCCAATTGCAGCTGCTGTTTCAGAGTTGGTTTTATTGTTTGAGCAAATTAAAATATCTCCTGGTACCTCTCTTCTGGCATTTTGTCATACTGTGGTGGCTTAAGTATTGCTATGAGGCTGGAGGCTATGCCACCAGCATCTTAAATACCTGCAGGATCACACATGGTAGACAGGTTTCAGCAGAGTTTCCAGACTAAGACAGACTGGGAAGAAGGATGGTACCATCCACTTCTGAAAAATTGGCCAGTGAAAACCTTATGAATAGCAGTGAAACACTATCTGATATAGTACTAGAAAATTGTATGAGTAGCTCTGAAACATTGTCTTATAAAGTGCTGGAAAATAAGAACCTCAGGTTGCAAGGCACTGAAAATGCAACAGGGGAAGAGCTGCCTCCACAAAGTAGAGTTCACCTTAAGGAAGTGGATGGAATAAAGCTTTCAGAACCTCCATTTGCTGATGGAGCACAACTCAAAGTGGGAAGAAATCGCTCCAATCCCTCATTAATTATAGTTACGTGGAATGTATGAAGTATGAATTTAGGAAAATTGGAACTTGTCAAAAATGAAATGGAATGCACAAAGACCAACATCCTAGGAATAAGTGAGCTGAAATGGACTGGTTTTTTCCATTTTGAATCTGACCATATTGTCTACTATGACAGGAATGACAAATTGAAGATGAATGGTGTAGTATTCATCATCCTAAAGAATGTCTCAAGAACTTTCCTGAAGTACAATGCTGTCAATGATAGGATAATATCCATATGCCTACAAAGAAGACCAGTTAATGCTGCTATTATTCAAATATATGCACCAACCACTGAAGCCAAAGATGAAGAAATTGATGATTTTTACCAAATTCTGCAGTCTGAAATTGATGAAACATGCAATCAAGATGTGTTAATTATCACTTATGATTGGAATGCCAAAGTTGGAAACAAATAATAATGATTGGGAGTTGGAAAATAAGGCCTCAGTGACAGAAATGATGCTTGAGATCACATGATAGAATTTTGTGAGACCAATGAGTTATTCATTGCAAATACCTCTTTTCAACAACATAAATGACAGCTACCCACGTGTACCTCACCAGAGGGAATACACAGAAATCAGATTGACTACATCTGTGGAAAGAGGAGATGGAGAATCTCAATCTTCAGCCAAAACAAGGCCAGTGCCTGACTGTGGAACAGACCATGAATTGTTCCTATGCAAGTTCAAGTTGAATTGAAGCTGAAGAAAACTAAAGCAAGTCCACAAGAGCCAAAATATGACCTTGAGTATATTCCACTTGAATTTGGAGACCATCTGAAGAATGGAATTCACACATTGAACAACAAGGACCAAAACCCAGACAAGTTGTGGGATTGCATCAAGAAGGTCATACATGATGAAAACAAAAGGTAATTAAAAAGAGAGGAAAGGAGGAAAAGACCACAATGGATGTCAGAAGACACTCTGAAACTTGCTCTTGAACATAGAGTAGCTGAAGTGAATGGAAGAAATGACAAGATAGAAGCTGAACAGATGGCTTCAAAGGGCAGCTTGAGAACACCAAGAAACTTGTTATAGTATGGATTACATCTCAACATAAAGAAAATAAAAATCCTCATGCCTGGACCAAGAAGTAGCATTATTATAAATGGAGAAAAGATTGACATTGTCAAAGATTTCATTTTACTTGGCTCTATACCAACACCCATGGAAGCAGCAGTCAAGAAATTAGATGTCATATATCACTGCACAAATCTGCCACAAAAGACCTCTTAAAAGTGTCAAAGAGCAAAGATGTCACATTGAAAACTAAAGTACACATAACCCAAGCCATGGTATTTTCTATTGCCTCTTATGCATGTGAAACCTGGACAATGAACATGGGAGACCAAACAGTTGATGCCTTTGAATTGTAGCATTGGTGAAGAACACTGAAAGTACCATGGACTGCGAGAAGAACGAACAAATCTGTCCTGGGAGATGTACAGCCAGAATGCTCCTTGGAAGCAAGAATGGGCAGACTTTGCCTCCCCTACTTTGGTCATGTTGTGAGAAGGGACCATTCCCTGGAAAAGGATATCATGCAAGGTAAAGTCAACAAAAACAGGGAAGACTTTCAACAAGATGGATTGACACGGTGGCTGCAATGATGGGCTCAAACATAGCAAGGATTGTGAGGATGGCATAGGACAAGGCAGTGTTTCATTCTGTTGTCCACAGGGTTGCTATGAGTTGGAGTCAGCTAGACAACACCTAAAAACAACAACAATCTGGTACCTGATATGCAACTATTGATCTGGCCAATAATGCCTTGTTCTCATTTCTGGTTTTGATGGATCATCAGAAGTAGTTTGCCTTCAGCTGGCAAGGACACCAGTACACTTTCACCATCCTATTTCAGGGGTATATCAACTCTCCATCACTGTGTCATAATTTAGTGCACAAGGACCTTGATCATCTTTCCATTCCACAAAACATCACAGTGGTCCATTACATGGATGACATTATGCTGATAGGACCTAGTAAGGAAGACGTGTCAATGACTCCACAATTATTGGTGAAAAATCTGTGTCCTAGAGGGTGGAAAATTTACCTGAAAAAAAAATTGAAGTGCCTTCCACCTAAGTGAATTTGCTTGGGGTCCAGTGGTGTGGAGAATGATGAGATACTCCTACTAAACTGAAGAATAAGTATTTCACTTGTCCTGTCCCACAATTCAAAAGGAGGCACAATGCCTGGTGAGCCTTTTCTGATTTTTTCAGGCAATCCCTCATTTGGGTGTGCTAATCCATCCTATCAACAGACTCAAAAAGCTGCTAGTTTTTA
>NW_006922072.1:1111083-1112186 GCF_000298275.1 Orycteropus afer afer | reverse complement strand
ATATGCCTGTCTATTGCTTGGCTGGAAGCCACGGGCATGAGTTCCATTTCAGACCTGAAGGATGACTAGAGGCCATAGTCTCAGGGGTTTTCACCAGTCTGTATCAGACTGGTCTTCTTTATGCCTGGTCTTTTTTATGATTTTGAGTTTTGTTCCACATTTTTATCCCACACTATGCAGGATCTCCTGCACTGTTCTGTTTCCTAGTGGTGGATAGTGGTAGCTGGGCACCATCTACTTCTTCTGTTTTCATGGTCATTTAGACTGAGGATCACATAGTCCATTGGTCCCTCAGACTAATTGTTTCCATATGTCTTTGGTTTTCTTTATTTTTCTTTTCTCTGGATGTGGAGAGACCACTTATTGCATTTAGATGGCAGCTTGTATGTTTTCAAAACCCTAGTCAGTACTCACCAAAGTAGGATGTAGCACAATGATTTTGTGTAGAATGTTATGCCAATTGAGCTTGATCCACCCCCTTCCCCACATCCCTGCAATCATGATCCCGAGGCCACAGGTCTAACAACTCACTTCTTCAGAGTGGTGGGCTGTGGCTAAGAAGCTACCATAACTTTGTCCCCATTAGTTCTATTTATATGGACATTCCTATGGCACATACAAGGAGCTCTGGTGCCGTAGTGCCTAAGGCATTTGACTGCTAATCAGAAGACTGGTGGTTCAAATCCAGCAGCCATTGCTCAGAAGAAATGTTGGGCAATCTACTTCCATAGTGATACTGCCTTGGAAACCCAAGGAGGGGTCACTATGAGTCAGATCCGACTCGAAGGCCGTGCCTATGGCACATACAAATAAGTATGTAGAAATATTGTCTGCTAAACTTGCATATGGTCATGGCTATATTCCCTTTTTCCTAGACATACCTGATCATTCAGCTTGTCCACCTATGTATCTATCTGTAGGTTAATGTTTGTTATTACTGAAAATGCAGTATTGTATAAGTAAGAGTGTTCATTTCTGTTGTCTGTACTTCTCATGCACTTCTCTGTGTCTTCCTTTCCTTAGTGTCATTGTATTGCTCATTTACTTTTAGTATATTGCCTTTCTTTTCACCCAAATCAATACTTGCCTCTTACATATCTAGC
>NW_006922072.1:1104200-1109783 GCF_000298275.1 Orycteropus afer afer | reverse complement strand
TGGAATCTGGGTTGGAATTGCATTGAATGTATAGATTTCTTTGGGTAGTATTGACATTTTCACAATGTTCAATCTTCCTATCCATGAGCATGGTATGTTCTTCCATATATGTAGATCTCTTTAGGTTTTTTGAAGTGGTGTTTTGTAGTTTTCTTTGTTTAGGTCTTATGTCCCCCTGGTAAGATTTATTCCCATGTATTTTATCTTTTTGGTAGCTATTGCAAATGGTATTGATTTTCTTTTCAGTGACCTCTTGGCAAGTGGTCACAAAAATCCAAGTGATTTTTGTATGTTGATCTTGTTTCCTGCCACCATGCTAAATCTTTCAATAACTTCTAGTAGGTTTCTTGTTGAATTGCTAGAGTTTTCTGTGTATATGATCATATCATCTGCAAATAGGGGAAATATTACTTCTTCCTTACCAATCTGGATGCCTTTGATTTCCCTTTCTTGCCTTATTGCCCTAGCTAGGACTTCTAATATAATGTTGAATAGAAGTGGTAATAGAGGGCATCTTAGTCTGGTTCATGTTCACAAGGTGAAAGGTTTCAGTCTTTCTCCATTGAGAATAATATTGGCTGTTGGTTTTGCATATATGCCCTTTATTATGTTGAGGAATGTCCCTTCTATTCCTATTTTTATGATAGCTTTTTTTTTTTAATCAGGAAATGTTGTTGGATTTTATCAAATGCCTTTTCTGCATCTATTGATATGATCAGGTGTTTCTTTCCCTTTAGTGGATGGTGATTAATTATGTCAATTGTTTTTCTAATGTTGAATCATCCTTGCAAACCTGATAAAAATCCCATGTGGTCCTGATGTTCTGATTTTATTTTTAATGTTATTATTTATTGATATATTGTTGGAATCTATTGGCTAGGATTTTGTTGAAGATTTTTTGTGTCTATGTTCATGAGGTATATTGATCTGTACTTTTCCTGTTTACTTGTGTCTTTGCCTGGTTTTGGTATCAGGGTTATTCTTACTTCATAAAATGAATTTGGAAGTATTCCATCTTTTTCTATGTTCTGGAATAATTTTTGTAGTATAGGTGTCAACTCTTCCCTGAATGTTTGGTAAAATTCACCAGTGAAGCCACTTGGGCCAGGACTTTTTCTTGTGGGAATATATTTTTTTTTTTTAATGCACTGTTCAATTTCTTCTCTTGTTTTGGATCTGTCCATTTTTTTAATACCTCAGTCTGTGTTAAATAAGGTACGTGGTGTGTTTCTAGAATCTGTCCATTTCTTCTAGGTTTTCAAATTTGTTGGAATATGGTTCTTCATTGTATCCTGAGGTTATCCTTTTTATTTCAGTTGGTTCTGCTGTGAGGTTACCCATTTCATTTCTTATTCATGTTATTTGAATCTCCTCCTTGTTTTCCTTTGTTAAGTTTGCCAGTGGTTTGTCAATTTTATTAATCTTTTCAAAGGATCAACTTCTGGTCTTGTTGATATTTTTCTATTGTCTTTCTATTTTCTGTTTCATTTATTTCTGTGTGAATCTTTATTATTTCTTCTGTTCTGGTGACTTTAGGCATTTTCTACTGCTCCATATCTAACTGTTGGAGATGTTGGGATAAGGTGTTAATTTTTCTCTTTCTTCTTTTTGAATGAATGCATTTATTGTTGTAAGTTGCCCTCTGATCATTGCTTTTGCAGTGTCCCCAAGATTTTGGAATATTGTGCTTTAATTCTCATTTGATTCAAGGAAATTTTTAATTTTCTTTTTATTTCTTCTAATACCCAGTAGTTTTTTAAAGGATGATGTTATTCCGTTTCCATGTGTTTGCTGTTTTTCTGTTGCTCTTCCTATTGCTGGTTTCTAATTTTATAGCACTGTGATCTGAGAAGATGATTTGCAGTGTTTCTATGTTTTTAAATTTAGCAAGGCTTTCTTTGTGGCCTAACTTATGGTCTACCCTTGAGAATGTTCCATGTCTGCTGGGGAAGATTGTATATTGTGCTGTTGTTGGGTGGGGTGCTCTGTAGATGTCTATAAGGTCAAGTTGGTTGACTGCACTGTTTAGTTCTTCTGTGTCTTTGTTGAGTTTCTTTCCAATTGTTCTATCTTTCATTGAAAGTGGTGTATGCCTGCTATTGTTGTGGAGTCATGTATTTGGCTTTTCAATTCTGTTACAGTCTGATTTATGTATTTTGGGGCTTTTTCATTGCTCAATTGATATTTATTATGGTTATGTCCTATTGTTTGATTGATCCCTTAATCATTATATAATGTCCTTTCTTGTCCCTTATGGTCGTTTCTGTCTTAAAATCTATTTTACCAGAAATCAATATTTCCACTCCTGCTCTTTTTTGATTGTCATTTGCTTGATATATCTTTTTCCAAACATTGATCTTCAGTCAATTTTGTCTTTGTGTCTAAGGTGACTCTCTTGTACTCAGCATATTGATGGGTCATGTTTTCTGTTGCAGTCCACAACTCTCCATCTCTTGAGTGATGTATTTAATCCGTTTACACCCAGTGTAATTATCAACAAGTATGAATTTATTGTGATCATTTTTTTACACGTTTTTTCATAGTGTTGCTGATTTCTTTGTACCATGTTGTTTTCTGTGCTGACTTCTTTTTGTTTATGAATCATGTTATCATTTCCTTCATTGGTATTGTTTTGTTGTTGTTCTTATGTGCCGTCAAGTTGGACCCAACTCATAGTGATCCTTCCTTGGGTTTCTGAGGCAGTATCACTATGGAAGTAGATTGCCCCACCTTCCTTCCGAGGAGCGGCTGGGCTATTGTTTTAGTATTTGGTAAATATTTGTGCCTCTCATCTATTTTATTTTTATGTGAAGGCTTATTATTTTTCTTTGTGGTTACCCTGTGATTTATAACTGTCATTCCATGTTTATCACAGTTTGTTCTGTCTCACAATTGTTTTTGACTTCCTCACCATTTGGAAGTTCTGTACCCACAGTATTTATTCCTTCTTTCTGGTTGCAGTTGTCCTCATTTACTAAGTGATGTCTCTTGTTTCCTGTTTATAGTCTTGTAAGCTTGTTTTACTTTGGGTAATTCTATAACTGTTTTTTTTTTTTTTTTTGAATTATGTCATCATGGATGTTAATCATCAGTTGTTGTCTGCTGTGTCACTCTCTTTAGCATCTCTTGTAAGGTTGATCTGGCTTAACAGATTCCCTTAATTTTTGTTTATCTGAAAATGTCTAATTTCACCATCATATTTGAATGACAATATTGTTGGGTACACAATTCCAGGTTGGCAAGAATTCTTGATGAATCTTGTTATTGTTGTTAGGTGCCATCAATTTGTCTTTGACTCATAGCAGCCCTGTGCTCAACAGATGAAACACTGCCCCATCCTGTTCCAGCCCCATCCTGTTTCTGCCCCACCATTCCCGCTGTACCTGAGCCCATCGTTGCACCCATTGCATCAATCCATCTCATTGAGGGCCTTCCTCTTTTTCTTTGACCTTCCACTTCACCAAGCATGATATCCTTCTCCTGAGAATGTCCCTTCTGACAACATAACCAAACCAGGTAATAGGAAGTCTGACCATTCTCACTTCCAAAGAACATTTCAGCTTCACATCCTCAAGGACAAATTTTTTGGTTTTTTGCAGTCCATGGTACCTTCAGCATTCTTTGCCAACACCACAATTCAAAAGCATCAACTCTTCTTCAGTCTTCCTTATTCTTTGTGCAGCTCTCACATGTATATGATGCAATTGAAAATACCATGGCTTGGGTTAAGTGCACCTTAGTCTTCAGGGAGACATCTTTGCTCTCCAGCACTTTTAACAGTTCTTCTGCAGCAGATTTGCCCAATGCCATATGTATTCTGATGTCTTGACTGCTGCCTCCATTGATATTGATTGTAGAACCAATATGAATTTCTTGACACATTTAATCTTTTTTTTTTGCATTTATCATGATGCTGCTTATAGATCCACTTGTGAGGATTTTTATATTTTTTATATTGCAGTGTAATCCATATTGCAGACTGTAGTCTTCAATCTTCATCAGTTAGTGCTTCAAGTAACCTAATTTGAGCAAGCAAAGTTGTGTCATCTGCGTATCACAGGTTGCTGATAATTCTTCCTTCAATCCTGATGCCATGTTCTTCTTCATATAGTCCAGATTTTCAGATGATTTGCTCAGCATACATATTGAATAAGTATGGTGAAAGGATACAATCACAACACAATCCTTTCCTGTTTTTAAACCATGCAGTATCCCCTGTTCTGTTCAAACTACAGCTTCCTAGTCTATGTACATGTCGTCATGAATACAATTAAGTGTTCTGGAATTCCCATCCTTCTCAATCTCACCCATAATTTATTATCATACACAAAATCAAATGCTTTTGCATAGTCAATAAAACACAAGTAGACATCTTTCTGGTAGTCTTTGCTGCAAGCCAAGATCCATCTGACATCAGCAATGATATCCCTCGATCGACATCCTCTTCTGAATGCAACTTGCATTTCTGGAAGTTCTCTGTCAATATACTTCTGCAATAGTTTTTAAATTATCTTCAGTAAGATTTTACTTGCATGTGATATTAATGATATTGTTTGATAATTTCCATATTGTGTGGGATCACCTTTCTTTGGAATGGATACAAATATTTATCTCCTCCAGTCAGTTGGCCAGGTAGCTGTCTTCCAAATCTCTTCACACTGAGTGCCTCCAGTGTAGCATCTATTTATTGAAACATCTCCATGGGTGGTCCATCAATTCCTGGAGCCTTGTTTTTCACTATTTCCTTCAGTACATCTTCAACTTCATCCCTCAACACCATTAGTTCTTGATAATATGCCACCTCCTGAAATGGATGAATGTCAACTAATTCTTTTTGGTACAGTGACTGTGTATTCCCTCCATCTTCTTTTGATATTTCCTGCATCATTCAATATTTTGCCCATAGAATCTTTCAATATTGCAACTTATGGCTTAATTTTTTTTCTACAGTTCTTTCAGCTTGAGAAATGCCAAGTGTATTTCTTCCCTTTTGGTTTTCTAACTCCAGGTCTTTGCACATTTTATTGTTAAAACTTACTTTGTCTTCTTGAGCTGTTCTTTGTAATCTTCTGTTCAGCTCTTTTTTCTTATCATTTCTTCCATTTGCTTTAGCTACTCTCCATTCGAGGACAAGTTTCAGAGTCTCTTCTAACATCCATTTTGGTCTTTTCTTCCTTTCCTCTCTTTTTAATGGTCTTTTGCTTTCTTCATGGATGATGTCCTAGATGTCATCACATAATTCCTCTGGTTTTCGGTCACCAGAATTCAAAGCATCAAAACTGTTCTTTAGATGGTCTCTAAATTCAGGAGGGATATAATCAAGTTCATATTTTGGCTCTCATAGATTTGTTTTAATTGTCTTCAGATTCAACTTGAACATTCATATGAGCAGATGATCTGTTCCACAATCTGCTCCTGGCCTTGTCTTGGTGGAAGATATTGGGCTTCTCCATCACTTTTTGCCACAGATGTAGTCAATCTTATTCCTGTGTACTCCATCTGGCAAAGTCCACTTGTATTACCACTGTTCTGGTTACCTAGTGCCACTCTGACAAGAATATACCACAAATGGGATGGCCTTAA
>NW_006922072.1:1098269-1104100 GCF_000298275.1 Orycteropus afer afer | reverse complement strand
CAGGCAATTAATTTAAGTCCACTGTAAGTCCCAAGGTTGGCAGAGCATGGCAGGCTGCTGGACAATGACATGGCTACATGCAGGGTCCAAATGTGCCATAAGCTAGAGACCTTTCCCAAAGGTGCTTCTTATGTATGGGAAGCAAACCATACACCCAAAGCAGCTACTCAGCTTCTCTAATACATTTCACCATAGAGTTAGTTGCTAATATCACCAAGGGGAATAACTACATTCAGCTGCCCAGCCACTCAACCAGGCCCAGCCAAGTTGACACACAAACGTAACTACCACAACCACCATTTGTATTCTTGAAGGAAGGTATTTGCTATGAATAAGTTGTTGGTCCTGCAAAATTCTATCCTGCAACCTCCAGTGATATTTCTGTCACTGAGGCCATATTTTCCAACTATCAGTGATTCTTCTTTATTTCCAACATTACTCTTAAGCTTTCTTCATTTTATTTTCATCTTTTTTTTCTGATTTATCCCTTAACAAAATAGTATTGAGGACTTTATCCTCAATCTCACTAATTCTCTTTTCCCTTGATTTGATTCTAATCCTTTGTCTGTTCAATTTGTTATCTATTTCTGAAATCTTAATATTGATCTTCTACATTTCTATTTGTTATCTTTGTATCCTTTCTAATTTTTCATTTATTTTGTCAGTTTTTCTTGTATTGTTTCCCTTAATTGTTCTAGAGCTTTTTCTGTGTTTTCCTTAATTTTATCACTGCTTTCCTTGATCTGTCTTTTAATCCATTTAAGTTACCTGAATATAATTCTTTCCAATTCCCTATCAGGGAGTTTCAATGCTGCTTATTCCTCAGGGAGGTTTTCTGGGTGTGTATCCTTGTCCCTTCTTTATACTACTTTCTCTTGCTTCTTAGTGTAGGCTGGGATGATCAGTTGTCTCCAAAACATTGTGATGTCTTTGTATTTATATTTAGTTGGTGATTATATGTTGGTGTGATTCACCTAGGATTTTGTTATTTTCTTTTGATATATATGAGTAAGCAAGGTACTGTCATCCTCTATTCACTAGTTGGCAGCACTTAGCTACTCAACACCTGTCTCTTGGTGGGTGTGTTGGAGAATGAGAGTGTGTGCCCAGATCTATGTTAGCTGTTCATGAAGAGCAGTTGAGAGTGAGTTGAGCCGATATTGGCCAGCATCTGTCATTGCTTGGTTGGTGCAGAATCAAGTGATGGCCCTCACTCAGTGGGTGGGGCTTCAGGAGGTATGGGTAGTGTGGTCAAGATCGCTGTCTCCCACTCAAGTAGAAAAAAAATAAAAATAAAAAACACAAAATACATAAATAAAACAGGACAACAGAAACCATATAAATGAACAAAAACTGTAGCGAAAATAAAAGGAAAGGCAATAAATGAAAAGTACAAATTAAAATAGATTTTTAAAAATGTAGATGAAAAGAGAGACAGACAGAACACCATATCTGGGGAGAGGGGAAAAAGATAAAAGAGCAAGTGTAAAAGAACAATAAAGAAAAAATAAGAACACTGCAAAAAATAATACAACATATTGGAAGAACTAAAAGAAGAAAAGAAAGAAAAAAATAAGGGGACCAGAAAAAGAGGAACAAAAAAATAGCCAGGGAAGGGAAATAAAACAATACAAATAAAAAGAATGAAAGGATGAAAGAAAGAATAATTTGAAAGCAAACAAAAACAAAACTGGGGTGGGGCAGGGCATCTAAGGTCTGTCACCACACACAGACCAGGATGGAATTTTTGCTACTCCAGAAGGTAGGTGGAGGTGAGGGATGACCACATCTCCATTCACCAATAGGGTGTGAGGTATAAAAGTAACAAGGGAAATATTGCACCTATCTAGTCATCAGCCTCCAGTGCAGTTGCCTGTACTGTCCTCGGCAAGCAAATTCTATTAAGTTTCTGCACAGAATGGAACAACAGTTGCAAATATTCAAAATGGCTGTGCCCTCAGGACAGCTGACAGTCCATAGCTCTGTTTGTCTCTTTAGTCAGTGTTTTTCTTTCTGGTCCGTGTAGTTGCCCACTCAGTCCTTGTCAAGCAGAGCCAATTCTTAGGTTGCTTCCCACATCAGAATGCCACTTGTAAATAATCAAATTGTCTATGCCATCAGGACAGCTGAGGAGCCGCAGCTCCATTTGTCTTCTTTTTCACTATTTCCATGCAGGTCCTTCTATCAGTTGGTATTTAATCCACTTCTTTATCCTTATCCTCAAAGATCAGAGTTTGAGGATTATCTTCTCTATCTGTTTCACTTGGTGTCTCCTTTCTTAGTTGCAGAGGGTCTTTGTAGCTTGTCTACCTGTTATGCCATCTTGCCAGAAGTTCCTTATCCTTTGATTTCTTGACTACTGCTTCCATGAATGTTGATTGTTGATCAAAAAATACAAAATCCTTGACAATTTCAATATGTTCTCCTATTTGTCATGATGTTGTTTATTGGTCCAGTTGTGGATTTTTGTTTTCTTTATCTTGAGATGGAAGTCATAGGGAATAATGTAATCTTTGATCTTTGTCACTAAATGCTTCAAGTTCTCTTCAAGTTTAGCAAGCAAGATTGTGTCATCTGCATATTGCAGGTTTTGAATGAGCTTTCCTCCAATTCAATGCTGCATTCTTTTCCATATAGTCTGGCTTCTTGGAGCATTTCCTCAGCATACAGATTGAATAACTATGGTGTAAGGATACAACCCTGACACACACCATTTCTGATTTTCCAAATTTCTTGACATGCATGAATGAGCACTTCAGGGTTTCATTCCTTTGTTGAAGCATCAGAATTGGTATTCTGTCAAATCTTGAAGTCTTGTTTTTCATGAATGCCTTCAAAGCAACTTGGGATTCTTCCTTCAATATCATTGGTTCTTGATTGTATGGTACTTCATAAAATGATTCAACATTGACTATTTCTTTTTGGTACAGTGGCTCTGTTCATACCTTCCTTCCCTCCTCCTCCTTCTTCTTCCTCCTCTTCCTTGTTTCTTCTCCATTGTCTCTTCTTCTCCTCCTCCTTCTCCTTTTTGAATATTTTATTGTGTTTTAGGTTAAAGTTGGCATAGAATATTAGTTATCCATTCAACATTTCATACACAAGTTGTTCTGTAATGTTGGTTGCTATCCCTGAAATTTATCAGCATTCTCTACATTTCCACCCTGCATTCCCATTTTCATCTCTCCAGTTTCTCTGCCCCTCCTTGCTGTCACATATTTATCTTTGGACAAATGTTGCCTATTGGTCTCATATAGTTGCTTGTTCTCAGGAGCACATTCCTCATGGGTGTTATTGTTTACTTTATAGAGCATTCTATTATTTTGCTGAAAGTGACCTCTGGGAGTGGTTTCAATTCCAGTTTAAAAGGATATCTTTGGGAAATAGTCTCACCAGTTCCTCCAGTCTCTATCAGCCAAGTAAGTCTGATATTATTTGTGAATTTGGGTTTTGTTCTACATTTTTCTAATCCTTTCTAACTGGAAACTTCTTTTGTGTCCCTGGTTAGAGTGGTCAGTATTGGTAGCCAGACACTATCTAGTTTTTCTGGCCTCAGGCTAGAGAAATCTGTGGTTAATGTGGACAATTAGTCCTATGGACTTCCTGAGTCTTTGATTTCCTTCACTGTCCTTTGTTCCAGGAAGGAAGAGACCAATAGTTGTATCTCAGATGGCAATTGGCAAGCTTTTAAGATTCCAGATGCTACTCAACAAACTAAGATGTAGAACATTGTCTTTATGAACTATGTTGTGTCGTTTTACCTTAGCTTTCAAGCCCAGTTACTCAGTCTCATGAGCAGTACATAATTCATGGTGTCATCCCCCAAAGGACCTTCTCCGGTACCAGACCATACAGAATCCTGAGTAATGTTTATTATTAAATTTAATCATTCTGGTTATACTTCTTCCAAGACAGATTTGTTCATTCTTCTTGCAGTCCATTTAATTAATTTTTTTGCCAACACCATAATTCAAATGATCTCAGTTCTTCACTCTTCCTTACTCATTATCCAACTTTTACATGCATATGATGTGATTGAAAATACTATGGCTTGGATTAGGTTCACCTTAGTCCTCAATGTGAAATGTTTGCTTTTTAACACTTTAAAAATAAGTCCCTTTAAAAAATATATATTTATTTATTTTAAATTGTTATTTGGGTGGAAGTTTACAGAGAAAATTGGTTTTCATTCAAATTACACATTTTGTTTAATTTTGGCACATTCACTGCAATCCCCACATGTAACAACCCTTTTCCCACTTCCTCATTGTGCTTACCATTTCCCTTCATCCTTCTTTCCTGTTCTTTCCTGCCTGGAGAAATGCTGGCCTTTTAATCTTGTGTGGTTGATTGTTCTAACAAGTGCATACCTTCCTAGTATTATTGTTCACCTTTTAGGCCTTTCTACAGTTTGGCTGAAAGGTGAGCCATGGGGATTGAGTTCAATTCCCAGCTTGAAGGGTGTCTATGGGCCATAATCTTGGGGGTTCCTCTAATCTTTATCAGGAGATTAAGTCTGTTTTTTTATGATTTTGAGTTTTGTTCCACATTTTTTTCCCCAATCTACACAGGATCTCTGATTGTAATCCCTTTCAGAGAGATAAGCAGTGGTAGCCGGGCACCATCTAGTTTTGCTCTCAGGGTCATGTAGGGTGAGAATTACGTGGTCCACTAGTCCTTTTGACCAATTGCCAATTGTTTCCTTGTGTCTTTGATTTTCTTCACTCTTCTTTGCTCTGGATGAGGAGAGACCGATAGTGGCACCTTAGATGATGGTTCAAATATTTCTCAAACTTTTTTTTTAATTTTGATTTGGATAAAAGTTTACAGAGCAAATTCTCTTTCCATTCAGCAGTTCACATACATTTTGTCTCATGACATTGACTACAATTTACCCCAATGAAGCAGCTCCCCTCCGACTTCCTCCTGATAGTTACCTCTTCCTTGTCTCCATCCCTCCATGCACTCCTGCCCACTAAGCTGTCTCCCAGTGCATAAGCAGCCCTTCTTTCTCTCATGATTGCTCTCTCCAAGGAGTGTATCTACCTCGGTAAATGTTCAACTCATATGACTGTCTTTTCTTTGGCTGGAAGCCACAGGTGTGGGTTCAATCCCAGACCTGAAGGGCAGGTGGGAGACATAGTCTCAGTGGATCTTCACAGTTCTATCAGACCAGCAAACCTGGCCCTCCCCCTTTTTTTTAACAAATGATTTTGAGTTTTGTTCCACATTTTTCTCCCTCTCTACCCAAGATCTCCTACATAGATCACCCTCCAAGTGGTTGACAGTGGTAGCCGGGCACCATCTAGTTTTTCTGGTCTCAGTCATATAGGCTGTGGATCACATGGTGTACCATTCACTAGGACAAATTGTTTCCATGAATGTTTGTTTTTCTTCATTCTTCTATGCTCTGGATGAGGAGGGACCCATCGTTACATCTAGCTGGCTGCTTGCAATCTTTTAAGATTCCAGTTGCTACTTGACAAAGTAGGAGGTGGAACAATGTTTTGTGTAGTATGTTGTGCCAGTTGAGCTTGATGTCCCCTGCGACTATGGTCCTGAGCGCACCAGTTCAACTACTTACTCCCTCTGTGTAGCTGGCTGTGACCAAGAAGTGACTACAACCTTGTCCCTTGTCAGCTCTACTATACTGCTGGGAATTCTTATGGAACATACAAATACACTTGTAGAACCATTGTCTGCAAACCCTATATATGGTCTTGGGTACACTCTCCCCTTCACAGACATACCTAATATTTCAGCCTGTCCACCCATCTATCCACCGATATACCCATGTTTGCCTTCACTGATAACACAGTACTGTATGTGCAAAA
>NW_006922072.1:1096538-1097007 GCF_000298275.1 Orycteropus afer afer | reverse complement strand
CCCAATCTGTAGTTTCTCTTTTGACTCTTTTGGAGAAAGTCTTTGGAAGCATATAAAAATTTAATTTTTGGAAGATCTCATTCATCTAGTTTCTCTTCTGTTGTTTGTGTATTTTGGATTATGCTTGATAGTCTATTTATGCCATATATTGTTGTTGTTGTTGTTGTGTGCCATCGAGTCGGACCCGACCATATATTAGGGCCCCTGAATTTGCCCCTAGTTTTTCCTTGAGAAACTTTATAGTTTTAGGTTTCACTTTTAAGTCTTTGATTCATTTGGAGTTACTTTTTGTGTATGGTGTGAGGTAAAGACCTTGTTTCATTTTTCTGCAAATGGTTATGCAGTTTTGCAGCACCATTTATTAAACAAACATTTTCTTCCCCATTTAATGGATTTTGGCCCTTTGTCAAAGATCAGCTGGCCATAGGTCGATGGATCTATTTCTGGGTTCTCAATTCTATTCCATTGG
>NW_006922072.1:1086365-1087417 GCF_000298275.1 Orycteropus afer afer | reverse complement strand
AAATTTGTTGGAGTACAATTCTTCATAGTATCCTGATATTATCCTTTTTATTTCAGTTAGTTCTGTTGTAATGTCATCCATTTCATTCCTTATTCATGTCATTTGTATCCTCTGCCTCTTTCTCTTTCTTAAATTTACCAGTGGTTTGTGGATTCTATTAATCTTTTCAAAAAAAACAACTTCTGGTTTTGTTGGTTTTTTCTCTTGCCCTTGTATTTTCTGTTTCATTGATTTCTGCTTGAATCTTGATTATTTCCTTTCTTCTCATGACTGAGAGCTTTACTTGCTGTCCTTTTTTTTAATTGTTGGAGATATTGGTTTAAAGTGTTGATTTTGGCTCTTTCTTCTTTTTTGATGTGTGCATGTGTTGCTATGAATTGGCCTCTGATCTCTGCTTTTGCTGTGTCTCAAAGATTTGGGTGTGTTGTGTTTTAATTCTCATTTGATTCAAGAAATTTTTGAATTTCAATTTTGATTTCTTCTCTTACCCAGTCTTTCTCTAGGAGGCTACTATTCAGTTTCCATGTGTTTACTCTTTTCTTGTTGATCTTCGTATTGTTGATTTCTAATTTGGTAGCATTATGATCTGAGAAGATGTTTCACAATATTTCAATGTTTTTAAATTTATTAAGGCTTGCTTAGGTTTGCTTTATGTCCTAACATATGGTCTATCATGGAAAAAGTCCCATGTGTACTGGAGAAGAATGTATATTGTGCTACTGTAGGATGAAGTGCTCTGTAGATGTCTATAAGGCCCAGTTGCTGGAGTGTATTATTTAGCTCTTCTGCATCTGTATTGAGTTTCTTTCCAGTTGTTCTTTCTTTCAAAGAAAGTGGTGTATTAAAATCTCCCACTATGTGACTGGAGTCATCTATTTGGCTTTTCAACTCTTTTAAAGTCTGATTTATGTATTTTGGGGCTCTTTCATTGGGTCCAAATATATTTATTATGGTTATATCTTCATGTTCAATTGATCCTTTAATCATTGTAAAATGTCCTTCCTTGTCTCGTACGGTGGTTTTTGTCTTAAAGGCAATTTGATCAGAAATTA
>NW_006922072.1:1083702-1084378 GCF_000298275.1 Orycteropus afer afer | reverse complement strand
GGTTTTATATATACCATCCCATTGTTTTCTCACTTGTATGGTCTCTGCTGAGAAATCAGGGTTTATTGTTACTGGCTGTCCTTGTATGTAACTTTTTGCTTTTCCTGTTCTGCTCTCAGGATTCTGTCTTTGTTCTTGGTTTTGATGGGTTTGATGATGATATGTGTCAGTGATTTTCTTTTGGGGTCTATCCTGCTTGGGGTTCGTTGGTCTTCTTGAATAGATATGGTCTCCTCTTTCGTCATACCAGGGAAGTTCTCCTCCAGCAAGTCATGGGCGATTTTCTCAGTGGTTTTGTTTTTCTCTTCCTGTTCTGGAATTCCAATGACAGGTAGATTATTTCTTTTGATGGTATCCCACATGAACCTTAGGCTTTCTTCATTTTTTTCTCTTTTTGATTTTTTTTCTGACTGATCCCTTTCCAAAGAAGTATTCAGGTATTTGTCTTCAATCTCAGTAATTCCATTGCATCAATTCTACCCCTTTGCCCTTCCAGTGTCTTATCTATTTCTAATAATTTAGTATTAATCTTCTGGAATTCTATCTGAAGATTTAGAATCATTTCTAATTTTTCATTTATTTTGTCATTTTGGTCTTGTATCTTTTTCCAAAATTCTTCTAAGGCTTTCTCTGTTTTTTCTTTGGTCTGTCTCTCAATCCTTTGAAGATACCTAAA
>NW_006922072.1:1080565-1082805 GCF_000298275.1 Orycteropus afer afer | reverse complement strand
GAAAGCAGAACCTCTTCTTAAGCCCCTGGAATCTGGTAGAGCACTGTCTCTTTAGGTTGTCTCTAGCTGCTGGTTGTGTGTTGATTTGTTTTGTCTTGGTTTTTTTGTTTAATATTTTGAAAAGGTGAAGCTGGTCTGTTTTATTTTATTATTGATTCAGGTGTGTTGGGTCGCTCTGCTGTTTTCTTTGTGGTGGTGGAATCACTGTGTGTAGTGTAGATAAGTGTTTCTGTTTTTCGTAAAGAGGTTTTAGAGTTTGAAGCGGGAGTTTTTTTGGTAATTGGCTGAATTACCATATTGAATGAGTGAAGTTATTGGTGGAGAAGGTGGGAGCAGAAGAAGGAAAGCTTGGTGTTGCTAGGGTCAGTTTCTAAGGCTTTGAGCAGGCTATTATTGATGATGTATTTATTTGCAAGACTGTGGCTCAACCTCAGGAAATATTCCTATTGTTAGAGGGTTGCAAATTTCTGCCAATTTCAGGCACAGTCAAAGACCCCACCTTCATGGCCCCACAGCACCAAAGAATGGCTCCTAGGCAAAATTCCTGGTACTGCAGTTTCTTCGCTCTCCCTGTCCTGTCTGCCTGCAGTGCTGATGCAATCCCACCAGACCTCTAAGGGCTGGCTCTGGAGTTTGCCTGTGATACTTCCCACCTGTGGTGCCAAAGATGCACGCAATTTCAGCTGTGTTGGAGTTGGGGGAGTACCTGCTAGTGACCTGCTTTCCCTATCTCTGCTACAAAGAAAAGCACGGTGTCTCCCAGTCTGACCCCAGCCTACTCTGTGACCCACTGGGAGGGAGGGGAGCTAGCCTTCCTGTCACAACAGTGAGTTCTCTCTCAAATCTCAGCAGAGGTGCCTGTGCCCGCCAGCACCCAGACCACCCAAATTACTGACAAAATCAGCTGCTGGAGGCCAGTCTCTCCCGCTGCCTGCTGGAATATTAGAGTGGTTGCTGGTATGCTGTTATAAAGTGTCTTCCTTCTTGGCTCGGAGATCTCAGGCAGCCACCCTTGCCCAGCAGACAGTGACTGCCCCAGGAAAGTTTCCAATGCCTCTCTCTGGTGCCCGTCCGTCCTCTGCCAGTAGCTCTTTCTTAAATAATCTCCCTGTGCCTTTCCTCTAATTCTGCTCTCCTGTGTTTGGTGCACTCTGATTCAGTGAGCTGTCAGAGCACCAAAGTTCCTCATTCAAACTGTTGTGCCTAGTTTTCCAAGACCTTAGATGCCAGAGGGAAAAAGTGTGCTGCTCACCGGCGAGACTCCATTTTGAATTCTGTTGGCTTTTCTTGCTATTCTTTTTTTTCTAATTGTTGGAGATGATGATTTAAAGTGTTGATTTTTGCTCTTTCTTCTTTTTGACATGTGCATTTATTGCTGTAAATTGGCCTCTGACCATTGCTTTTGCTGTGTCCCAAAGATTTTGGTATTTTGTGTTTTCTTTCTCCTTTGATTAAAGGAATTTTTGCATTTCAATTTTTATTTCTTCTTTTACCCAGTCTTTCTTAAGGAGGGTGTTGTTCAGATTCCATTTGTTTACTCTTTTTCCATTGATCTTCCTATTGTTGATTTTTAATTTGTTAGCATTGTGATGTGAGTAGATGCTTTGCAGTATTTCAATGATTTTAAATTTATTAAGGCTTACTTTTTGGCCTAACATATGGTCTATCATGGAAAATAATCTGTGTGCACTGGAAAGGAAAGTGTATTGTGCTGTTGTTGGGTGAACTGCTCTGTAGATGTCTATAAGTTCATGTTAGTGGATTGTATTGCTTAGTTCTTCTGAATCTTTGTTGACTTTCTTTCCAGTTCTATCTTTCATTGAAAGTATTGTATTAAAGTCTCCCACTATGACTCTGAAGTCATCTATTTGGCTTTTCAACTCTTAAAGCCTGATTTATGTATTTTGGGGCTCTTTCATTGGGTCCCTAGATAATTATTATGGCTATATCTTCTTATTCAATTGATCCTTTAATCATGATATAATATCCTTCCTTGTCTCATATGGTAGTTTTTGTCTTAAATCAATTTCATCAGAAATTAATATTGCCACTTCTGCTATTTTATGGTTGCCATTTGCTTGAGACATCTTTTTCCAATCTTTGATTTTTAGTCTATTTTTGTCTTTGTCTCTAAGGTGTTTTCATTTTAGACAGCATATTGATGGGTTTTATTTTCTTATCCAATCTGCAACTCTCCATTTCTTGAGTGGTGCATTTAAGCTATTAACATACAGTGTAAT
>NW_006922072.1:1078090-1079250 GCF_000298275.1 Orycteropus afer afer | reverse complement strand
ACCATCATATTTGAGGAACAATTTTGCCTGGTATATAATTCTTGGTTGAAAACTTTTCTCTTTCAGGGTTTTATATATACCATCCCCTTGCCTTCTCGCTTGCATGGTTTCTTCTGAGAAATCAGAGCTTATTCTTACTGGTTGTCCTTTGTAAGTTACTTTTTGTTTTTCTCCTACTGCTTTCAGGATTCTGTCTTTGTCTTTGATTTTGATGAGTTTGATGATGATAAGCCTTGGGGATTTTCTTTTGGGGTCTATCCTCTTTGGGGTTCACTGGACTTCCTGAATGGATATATTCTCATCTTTCATCATATCAGGAAAGTTCTCTTCCAACAAATATTGGACAGTTTTCTCAGTGGTTTTATTTTTCTCTTCCTGTTCTGTAATTCCAGTGACACGTAGATTACTTCTTTTGATGGTATCCACATGAACCTTAGGCTGTCTTCATTTTGTTTTTATCTTTTTTCTGACTTATCCCTTTCCTAAGAAGTGTTCAGGTTTTTGTCTTCAGTCTCATTAATTCTGTTTTCCATTGCATCAGTTCTACTCCTTTGCCCTTTCAATGTGTTATGTATTTCTGACAATCTAGTGTTAATCTTCTGGATTTCTATTTGTAGATTTAGGATCATTTCTAATTTTTAATTTATTTTGTCATTTTCTTCTTGTATTTTTCTTCCAAAATTCTTCTAGGTTTTTGTCTGTGTTTTCCTTGATCTGTCTTTCAATCCTTTGAAGATACCTAAAGATAATTCTTTTGAATTCCTTATCAGAGAGTTCCAATGCTGCTTCTTCCTCAGGGACGTGTTCTGGGTCTGTATCCTGCTCCCTTGTTTCTACCACTTTATCTTTCTTCTTTGTGTGGACACTGATGTTCTGTTGTCTCTGAGACATTGTGACGTTGGTGTATTTAGATCTCCGTTAACTGTTTGTGAAGAGCAGCTATGGGTGAATCAGGATCTTCTTGGTGGTTGTTTATTGTTGGCCTATTGGTGGAGAAGGAAGTGTTGGCTCTCACTCAGTAAGTGAAGTTGCAAGAGTTGTGGGTGTAGTTGTGTCGTATGAGGACTGTTGCTGTCTTCCACCCAGTTAGACAAACATAACTATTGAATAACCATCAAAAAAGTAAAAGCAAATAGACAAAAAACACACCATGTAATCAC
>NW_006922072.1:1073754-1077611 GCF_000298275.1 Orycteropus afer afer | reverse complement strand
TTTTAAAACAGACAACAACAAACAACTAAAAAAAAAAAAAAAAGAATTGGGGCAGGGGCGGGCAGGGCACCCAGGCTCCATGCAAGTACACAGATTGGGATGGAATAACCGGCCTAGAATGTGGATGGGAGGGAGTGATGGCTGCACCTCAGTTCACCAAGAGGGTGTGGAATATACGAGTAACAAGGGGAATGTTGCACCTTTCCAATTGTCTGCATCCAGAATGTCCTTGTGATACCCAGCAAGAGGAGCCTGTTCTTAAATCTCTGGAATCTGGGAGAACACTGTTGCCTTAAATAACCAAAATAGTCAAACCACTTGTTAACATTCAAAATGGCTGCACCCTCTGGACAGGCAAAAGCCCACAGCACAGCCTGCCTTCTTCTTCACTGCTTCCCTTTTTATTCACCAGCCACCAAAGCCATCCTCCATGCAGACCCTGGCTAGCAGGGCTGATTTTTAGGTTAATTCTTAGGTCCTACCACCACTTGGCAATATCCAAGCTGTCTGTGCCATCAGGATTGCTGCCAGACTGTAGCTCTGTATGTCTCCTTTTAAGGTATTTTCATGCAAATTCTTCGGCTACTTGGAGTTTAGTCCACTTCTATATCCTTCTCTTCAAAACTCAGGGGTCCAGGATTATCTTCTGTATCTGTGTTAATTGGTTCCCCTTTTCTTTGTTGAAGAGGGTCTGTGTAGTTTTTATGCCTATTCCACCATATTACCAGAACTCTTCACAAGCTGTTAAGACCCCAGTTGCTAGTCACCAAAGTAGGATGCAGAATATTGTGTTTGTGGACAATAACCTTACTGTTCCTTGAGACTATGATCCTGAGCACCTATGCCCAGTGATTAATTCCTTCAAGGTATTTTGTTATGACTAAGAAGTTTTCATAACTTTGCCCCATGAATGCTCTATGATATTCATGTATATATTTGCAGCACATATGAATATATAGGAGCTCTGATACCATAGTGTCTAAGGCATTTGCTAACCAGAAGGCTGGTGGTTCAAACCCAGTAGCCACTCCTCAGAAGGAAGTTTGGGCAATCTATTTCCATAGTGATACTGTCTTGGAAACCCAAGCAGGGGTCGCTGTGAGTTGGGTTCAACTTGGCAGCAGTGAGTTTGAGTATAAATATATATGTACAAATATCCTCTGACAGTAGTATGTATATCCATGGGTGTAGTCCCATCTGCCTTTCCACCCCTGTTCAGTTTGAGTGTCTGTCTATCTATGTATCCACTCATAGATTAATGTTTCTTTTTGCTTATAATGCATGCAATAGTGTTTACCTTTGTTGTCTGTATGTCTTTACACCCTGTAAGCCTTGTGCCAGGTAGCTGCCTTGCAAATTTCTTGGCAAAGATATATAAGTACCTCCGCCATGGCATCTCCTTGTTGAAACCTCTCAATGGGTATTCCATGAATTCCTGGAACCTTGTTTTTTCAAATTCTTTCAGTGCAGCTTCAACTTGTTTCTTCAATACCATTGTTCCTTGAACATATGCTAGCTCCTGAAATAGATGAACATTGACCATTCTTTTTGGTACAGTGACTCTACGTATTCCTTCCATCATTGTTTGATGCTTCCTGCATCATTCAACATTTTGCCCTTAGAATCTTTCAGTATTGGAACTTCAGGCTTGAATTTTTTCTTCAGTCCATTCAGCTTCAGAAATGCTGAGTGAATTCTTCCCTTTTGGTTTTCTAACTCCAGGTCTTTGCACATTTCATTATAATTGACTCTGTCTTCTTGAGCTGCTCTTTGAAATTTGTTGAGCTCTTTTATATTGTCATTTTTTCCATTTGCCGTAGCTACTCTCCATTTACGTAAGTTTCAGAGTCTCTTCTGACATCCATTTTGGTCTGTTCTTCCTTTTTTTTTTTTTTAATCTTTATAATGACCTATTGCTTACTTCATGTGTGATGTTTTTAATATTGTCCCACAATTTGTCTCGTATCAGTCATTGATGGTCAATGCATCAAATCTATTCTTCAGATGGTCTCGAACCTCAGGAAGGATATAATCAAGGTCATATTTTGGCTCTCATGGATTTGTTTTAATTTTCATCAGCTTCAACTTGAACTTGCATATGAGCAATTGATAGTCTGTTCCACTATCAGCGGCTGGCCTTGTTTTTGCTGAAGATATTGAGCTTCTCCTTTACCTTTTTCCAAAGATGTAGTTGATCTGGTTCCTGTGTATTCCATCTGGTGAAGTCCACATGTATAGCCACTGTTTATGTTGTTTAAAAAGGGTATTTGCAATGAATAAGTCATTGGCCTCTGCAAAATTTCTATCATGCAATCTCTGGCATCATTTCTATCACCAGGGACATATTTTCCAAAGACCAGTGATTCTTGTTTCCAGCTTTTGCATTCCAATCACCAGTAATTATGAATACATATTGATTGCATGTTTGGTCAATTTCAGACTGCAGAAGTTGGTAAAAATGTTCAATTTCCTCATGTTTGGCTTTCATGGTTGATGTGTAAATGTGAATAATAGTATTATTCACTGGTCTTCCTTGTAGGCATGTGGATATTATCCTATTACAGACACCATTGTACTTCTTCATCATTCTTGAATTGTTTTTTGTGATGATAAATGCCACGCCATTCTTCTTCAATATGTCATTCCAGCATAGTTGATCACATGGCTATATGTTTCAAAATTGCCAAAACCAGTCCACTTCAGCTCACTAATGCCAAGGATATTGATCTTTATGTGTCCCGTTTCATTTTTGACAACTGCCAATTTTCCTAGATTAATACTTCATGTATTCCATATTTTGATTATTAATGGATGTTTGTAGCTGTTTCTTTCCATTTTGAGTCATGCCACATCAGCAAATAGATGTCCTGGAAGCTTTACTCCATCCATGACATTAAGGTTTGTTCTACTTTGAGGAGGCAGCTCTTCCACACTCATATTTTGGATGCCCTCTGACCTCAGGGGCTCATCTTCTAGCACTGTATCAGGCAATGCTTTAGGGCTGTTCATAAAGTTTTCCTGTAATATAGCAGGTAGTGTTTCACAGATGGCCCCTTCTTCTTCCAAGTCTGTCTTAGTCTGGCAGCTCTGCTGAAACCCGTCTACCATAGGTGACCCTGCTCATATTTGAATTACCATTGGCCTATTCCCCAGTCTCAAAGCACCACACAAGCCACCACACTATGACAAACTAAAAGATGAGTGGTGGTCTTTTGTAGTAGTTGAGGTAATGTATCAACTTGGCTGGACCTGGTTTTTAGTGTCTAGGCAACCAGATGTAGTTATTTCCCATGATGAGACTATTAATCAACTGCATGGTGGACTCTATTGTGAGCAGCTGAGTAGCTAGCTGCCTTAGGGATGTGGTCTGATTCCAGTATATAAGAAGAAGCTTTGCAAAAAGTTCAGCAATTTTTGGCACATGTGGATCTTACATTTGGCTGAGTCTGCATTTCAGTGGCCTGCCATGTTCTCTGTCGGTCTTGTGACTGTTTCTGGACTGGAACTAGTGATCTGCTGTCTGAGTTAATAATATTGAGACTGTGCCATTTTACTTGTCAACCTTGGCTTTTTTAGCCTCATGATCTAGAAGCTGTCTGAGTTAAGAAAGGGTCCAGCTTCAGTGCGTCAGAAGTAAAAGGCAAAGCTGAAGACCAAGGTCAAAGGGCTTTCAACCAGCACCTAGACCTGGTGCTTTGAACTTGGTCTTTTGGCATCCTAAACTGTAAGAGAATAAATCCCTGTTTGTTAAAGTTATCCACTTGTGATATTCCTGGTAGAGTGGCACTAGAGAACTAAAACATCTTCCAATAAATCTCTGATAACTTGCTAAGTGCCTTTTTTTTTTTTTTTTTTTT
>NW_006922072.1:1069556-1072516 GCF_000298275.1 Orycteropus afer afer | reverse complement strand
CCTCGGAAGGAAGGTTGGGCAATCCTACTTCCGTAGTGATACTGCCTCGGAAACCCAAGGAGGGGTCGCTATGAGTCGGGGCCGACTCGCCAGCAAATAACAACAACAACAATGCAATGAGTTAGGCATGTTACTCTGATCAGTAGTTTGGCAGTACTGAGGCACTCACCATCTGTCTCCAGGTGGATTTGGTAGCAGATGGGAATATGGTGCAAATCTGTGATTGCTGTTCATGCAGGGAAGCTCAGTGAAGACTGATGGGTGTTGGCCAACATTTGTCATTGATCTAGTGGTGCTAGTGCAGGTGGGTTTGGTTGCCAGTGTGGTGGGTATGGCTGGGTAGTGTTGCTAGCTCCCCACTACTGTGGAAAAATAAATTTATAAAAGTAGGAGCGTTCGAGGGGGAAAAAAAATGAGAGGAGATAGAAGACCTCTGTGATCACCAGTCACCAATGTGGGTGCTGGTGCAGATCTGAGTGAGCAGAGCTGGTTTTCTGGGCCCTGCTCTGCTTAGAACACTGCTTGCAATCTGTCCTATTACTTTTAAGTTATTTGTGTCTATATTTAATGTGAGTTTTATATGTACAACATAAGGCTGGATAGTTCTTTTTAAAATCGTATTTGTCATTATTGCTTTTTAATTGGTGCATTTAGATGATTTATATATAATATGGTAATTGACATTATTGGCTTTAAAGCTTCCATCTTGCTATTTAGCTTCTATTTGTTCTCTTCTTTGAATCATTTTGTCCTATTTTTAGCATTTCATTTAAATTAAGTGAACATTTTATAATTCCTTTTATCTATTGTGTAAGTTTATTAGCTATGACTTTTTGTGCTTATTTTATAGTAGCTGCATTAGGGTTTCATTGTAATTGAATACTTACCTAATAACAGGCTACCTTCAAGTAATATTATACCATTTCACATATAGCCAAAGAACCTTACATCACTATGTATCTATTTTCTCTTACAGGTCTTGTATTATTGTTAACAAACAAATGATTCCAAATAATTTATAAACCCCATAATGTTATTGTTAACTTTAGAGAGTCATGTTTACTATTTCCCATACTGTACACTTCTTTCAAAGAATGCATATCTATTTTTATTGTTGCTAGGTGCCACTGAGTTGATTCTGACTCATAGTGACACTATATACAAGAGAACAAAATATTGCCCAGTCCTGTGCCATCCTCACAATCATTGCTTATGTTTGAGCCCATTCTTGTAGACACAATGTCAATCTATCTTGTTGAGTGTGTTCCTCTTTTTAGCTGACCTTCTACTTTCCAAGCATGATGTCCTTTTTTTTTTTCTAGGTACTTGTCTCTCCTGATAACATGTCCAAAGTACATAAGATGAAGTCTTTCCATTCTCCTTTCTAAGGAGAATTCTGCCTATCTCCTTTCAAGACAAAATTCTTCATTCTTCTGGCATACTATGGTACATGCAATATTTGTTACCAGCATTATAATTCAAGGGCAGCAATTCTTCATTGGTCTTCCTTATTCATTGCATATGAGGCAATTGAAAAGACCATGTCTTCTGTCAGGTTCATCTTAGTCCTCAAGGTGACTTAAAAAAAAAAAAAAAAAAAACAAAAACACTTTAAAGATGTCTTTTGCAGCAGGTTTGCCCAATGCAATACATTATTTTATTTCTTGACTGCTGATCCATTGTCATTGATTGTGGATCTAAGTACAATGAAATCTTTGACAAGTTCAATTTTGCTCTGTTTATCATGAGGTTGCTTATTGGTCCAGTTGTGAGGATTTTTGTTTTATTTATGTTAAGGTATAATCCATATTGATGGGTGAAATCTTTGATCTTCATCACTAAATGCTTCAAATTGTTTTTACCTTCAGAAAGCAAGTTGTGTCATCTGCATATAGCAGGTTATTAATTAGTCTTCCTTCTATCCTCGTGCTACATTTTTCTTCATAAAGTCTACCTTCTCAGATTACTTTCTCAGCACATATATTGAATAAGTATAGTGAAATAATACAACCCTGACACATACACTGTATCACCTTTTCTGTTGAAACAACTGTCTCTTGATCTATGTCCAGATTCTGCATAAGCACAAAATTAACTGTTCTGGAATTCCAAATCTTCATAATGTTATCCATAATTTGTTGTGATTCACACAGTCAAAAGCCTTTATATAGTCAATAACACACAGGCAAGCATCTTTCTGGTATTCTCTGCTTTCACCCAGCATCCATCTGACACCAGCAATGATGTGCCTCATTTCACGGCCTCTTCTGAATCTTGCTTGAATTTCTAGCAGTTCCCTATTGATGTAATGATGCAATTGGTTTTGAGTCATCTTCAGCAAATTTTATTTGTGTGTGATATTAATGATATTGTCCAATGATTTCTACATTCCTTTGGATCACCTTTCTTTGGAATGGGCACATATATGAATCTCTTCCAGTTTATTGACCAGGTTGCTGTTTTCCAAATTTCTTGGCAAAGATGAGTGAATGCTTCCAGTGTTGAATCTGTTTGTTGAAGCATTTCATTTGGTATCTCGTCAATTCCTGGAGACTTGCTTTTTGCCAGTGCCTTCAGGGCAGCTTTGAATTCATCTTTCAGTACCATCTGTTTTCAATCATATGGTGCCTCCTGAAGTTGCTGAACTTTGACTAATTCTTTCTGATTCAGTAACTCTGTATTCCTTTTATCTTCTTCTGTCATTCAAGTTTTTGCCCATAGAAACCTTCAGTACTGGGACTCAAGGCTTCAAATTTTTTTTTTCTACTTCATTGTTTTCTACTTGAGGAATGCCCAGTGTATCTTTCCTTTTGATATTCTAGTTACAAGTCTTTGTAAATTTCACTGTAATACTTTGTCTTCTTGAGCCACCCTTTGAAATCTTCCATTCAGCTTTTTCACATCATCATTTCTTCTGTTTGATTTAGCTACTTAATGTTCAAGAGAAACTTTCAGAATCT
>NW_006922072.1:1065186-1069453 GCF_000298275.1 Orycteropus afer afer | reverse complement strand
CAATGCATCAAATCTATTCTTGAGATGGTCTCTAAATTCAGGCAGATACACTCAAACTCATACTTTGGTTATTGTGGATTTGTTATAATTTTCTTCAGCTTCAATTTGAACTTGCATATGAGTAATTGATGGTCTGTTCCACATTCAGCCCCTGACCTTATTTTGATTGATGATATTAAGCTTCTCCTTTACTTGATTCCTATGTATTCCATATGACAAAGTCCACATGTGTAGTTGTGAGTTTGCATTGTTGGAAAAAAGTATTTTCAATGAATAAGTCATTGGTTTTGCAAAATTTTATCACGCAATCTCCTGTGTCATTTCTATCACCAAGATGATATTTTCCAACTGCCAATCCATCTTCTTTGTTTCCAATTTTTGCATTCCAATCACTAGCAATTATCAATGTGTCTTGACTGTATGTTTGATCAGTGTTAGACACTAGCAGTCTCTAACAATCTTCAATTTCTTCATCTTTGGCATTAGTGGTTGGTGCATAAATTTAAATAATAGTCATACTAACTCTTCTACCTTGTAGGCATATGGATATTATCCTACCACTGATAGCTTTGCACTTCAGGATAGATGTTGAAATGTTCTTTTTGAAGAAGAATCTGACCCCATTCCTCTTCAGTTCATCATTCCCAGCATAGTAGACCATATAATTGTCCTATTCAAAATAACCCATCATTACTACTAGTTAGTATTCAAGTATTCCTAGAAGATGGAATTCATGACTACTAATGATAGTTTTTTTCACATTATGTATCCAAACACCATTTTTTCAACTTTATTTTTAAAATATATCTTCACTGAGTATACGATTATAAGCTAACAGTAATTTTTCTTTCACTATTTTAAAGGTTGTGATCACTTTCTTTTGAGTTGCATTGTTTCCTAAGTGTGGTGGCATTCGTATACTTCATCCTTTGTAAGTTTCGTATATTTTTGCAGTTTTACAGTTACATAGAAGGAAGAATAAAGCTTTCAAGGAGTAGTTAGGTAAAATAGCATGGTGCACACCATGTGTTGTCTGTACATAGCATCATGAATACATAAAAAAGCATGGGGCTCAGTGACAAAATAACAAACATGATGAATATTTATATTTCCAGATATGATGGATTAACAACAACTAGATTTACCTTCACATTTAAACAACTACAAACCAGAGAAAATATGTGGCTTTAAGGCATGTCATCTCTGGTCACAAAGGAGAGTGATTCCTGAGAGAAGGGAAATGAAGGAGATGAACTCTCTGATGGCCTCATGAATAGAGCTTATTGCCTGGAGAGAGTTTTCAGATTGCAGTTTAGGGAGTGGACAACTGGAGTGAAGAACTTAAGAATTAAGAGAGATCAATGTGGTGCGAATTTGTTAGCACTAACAGAGAGGAGAGAGATGCACAGAGAGGTTACTCTGGAGATCTTCAGAGATTTCCCCTGTGGATACAGTGCATAAAAAAGGAGGCATGGTGGCAAATAACTTCTAGTTTCCAGAGTGAGTAGTTTTCTGGATAACTGTGCCATTTATTGAAATTGTGAAGAGAGGAGAAAAAGAGAAAGAGAGATGGGGGTATGTGAGAGGAGCGGATATACCAAATGACCAAGTTTGGACAAGCTAACTATGAGATGCCATTGAGGCATCCAAGTGGAGATGTCACATAGGTGGGTGAACATATGTATTTGGACCTCAAAGGTAAAGTTTGAAATGGGGTTGTAGGTTTTCAAGTAATTAGCATAGAGCAATTTGTCAGGGATTTTGTTTCTAGGGTCCAATCACATCCCATAGAAGACATGTTACAGAGGAATGTCTGAAGAGACAAAGGTAACTGACAGGAGAGGTTAGTACAAAACAGAGAAGGAAAGTCATACATCTAGCCAGGCAGAATTGATGTTGGTCACTGCAAAGTAAAAGCTGTGATCTTAGCAATTGATTTGATAGCTACAGAGGTGTCTTGGCAGAGGCAGGTATGAAAAACAAATATGACAGTAAAAAGAACAAGTTCAATTTGAGTCAGGAATGCCTCACATCTGGCTATTATTTTCTGGCTTTTTGAGTTTCTCAGTCAACCAGGAAGCACAGCACCATGTGTATCCTTGGGTTGTTGTTGTTGTTATGTGCCGTTGAGTCGGCCCCGACTCATAGCGACCCCTCCTTGGGTTTCCGAGGCAGTATCACTATAGAAGTAAGATTACCCAACCTTCCTTCCAAGGAGTGGCTGGTGGGTTTGAACCGCCAGCCTTCTGGTTAGCAGTCAAGTGCCTTAGGCACTATGCTACCAGAGCGCCTGTATCCTTGGGTAGGACCCCAGTAAGTTTTCCCTTGTGCCTCCCATTTCTGCATACTGAGAAACAGGCTCAGAGAAGCTGAGTAACCTGAGCAGGCTCACACAGATAGTGACAGATAAGCCCAGCACTCCATCCCTGGAATTCTGAAGCCTAGCCTTACTTCTTTCCCTGAGAACGCAGCTGCCTCATGCCCCCGCCCTGAAGGAACCAGAGCAAAGATTCACTCTCAGCCAACACTTGCCAGCACTCAGACACACAAGTGCTTGAATTTCCTGGCTTCTCCAGTGAGCACGAGAAAGGCCTCGGGGGCAGAATATGTCTTTCACAAGGAACCGGCCTAATAGTTGATGGCCAAACAATTTCCCTGGAGCAATTCCCACACCTGTATGGACCCACATAGAGCAGGCAGGCGATGTGTCTGGGGTTCTTTACCTAAATTCTCCTGAATGCAGAGCATGAGCTTGGGCCTCCATGAAAACATGTTTGTTTGGGACAGATGGGGAGGGCTCTGTTACCCATAACTAAGGATAAAGAGGGGAGTGTGCCTCTCTCCCCAGGCCAGCACTAGTGAAATATGGACTTTGGAATCTGAAAGACCCAGGCCCAAATGTGACATTTTCTATTTACTGGCTCTGTGGCCTTGTGTAGTTCATTCACCTTGTCTGTGGCTTGGCTTGCTGATCTGTAAAATGGGATGCTGACCTCCAACTCCCAGGGAAACTGTGAGAGGAAAATAAGCCCCAGCAGAGATCCTACTGTGACATACAAGCTGCATAAAGGGTATCTGAGAAAGCAGATGTTCCCAGAAGCTCCATAGAGATAGATTGTGGAGAGGAGCACAAAGGGACCTGCCATCTTCCAGCCATTTCCATTTTCTGGACTCCTTGGTTGAGGATTTGTACTTGTTGCAGTCAGAGAACCAGAGAGAGAGCTCTTTAACTGTGATCTAGGAATCATGCTGAGGAAGTGGGGCAAAGCGTATCCTGGAGCAGGCTGGAGAAATCTGGGGGAAGGGGAAAGGCCAAGACTTATGTACACTGTGCAAAGTGTGTGCATGTGTGTGGGAGGGGTCTTTGAAATTAATGTTAGATGCCTGAGTGGCTTGAGCTCTACTGTTGAGCATGAGTGCTCCCACCCCGCGTCAGAGAAGTGGTGAGGGGAATCTGGTGGGAAAGATTCCCAACCTTCCCTTGCCTCTTTTGCCTCCAGTGGAATCGCAAGTGCACTGTGAAGCTAGTGGATACAGCCTTTGTTGGGCAATCCAGCCCGCTGTAGGGGTCGCACATGCGCATGACTATCCAGCTGCGCGGAGAAAAGGGGCGGTGTGGTACGAGCTGCTGTGCTGGCAGCAGTAGGGGAGCGCAAGGCTGCGGGGTTACTGGTGCCGAGGACCAACGCCATTGGAGCCCCAGCGAAGGTAAGGATCCAGCCCCAGAGAGAACCTGAAGAGGCCGAGTGGCCCCCAACACTCTCCCCCACCCCCCAAGATCTAAACAAAACCCCACCACACAGAACCGAAACCCCATTTGACAAGAAGTGTAGATAGGAGCCCTCCCCCACCAGGTACAGGCACAAAGATCCAAGCCCTACTTACACCAGAGCCCAAGATCCAAACCCCTTCAGCAGGCCTGTGTGCGCCCCCACCCCAACCACTCTTAGTTCACGACAACCTAGCTGACCTCTTTTCCTCAGCGTGGAGTATTAATCCTTGCATTTGAGACCTCCAGCGCTTCAATACAAGCCTCATTTAGGTCTGAGACTCCCATGCCATTCGCCAGGAGCATTTTTGTATGAGCCCAACCTACATCGTAACCAGCTGAATCCCCTCACCCAGAATTTGCCAAAATTTGGATTCCGTTTTTCAGAACCTTCTGCTGTCGCCTTTGCCTGACCCTTCCCATTTTTCCCTCTTTCATCCAGCTTCTCTGCTCTGGCCCTAAATTTCAAGCCCTTGTTTCTTCCTTTCTCAATGCATC
>NW_006922072.1:1060761-1062606 GCF_000298275.1 Orycteropus afer afer | reverse complement strand
GGTTTGGATTTTGGTTTAAATTAGACTCTAAAGGGAGTTTTTGAAGGAGCTGTGAGATGTGAGGGGGAGGCTTGGGGTGGGAGAATGACCAGGAGTCGGGGAGGGGAACAGTTTCTTTTATTTATATCCTTCACTGTTTAATGTATTTCCAATTATGTTTTCACTTTTGTTTCTTGTGTTTACAGACACCACTGATGAACTGAAGCAACCTTGTGCTGCAAGCCAGAATGCCTCTTCAGATTCCTTCTTAACCTAGCACTCATGGCAACTTCTACCAGTCAATTGAAGATGGCATGCAAGATGAAGCCTTCTTTGCTTTTTCTGCTTTGTTTGCTTTCTCTTGTGCTCATGTTTTAGGTATCAGTTACAATTTTGTATCATTAAAATTGCAAAATTAATTTGAACGATTCTGGCTTTTCCTGTGCATATCATGCTAGAACTGCCACTTGTTTGGGTGCTTTTGGAGGAATCTTCTTGAGGCTAGCTTGTCCCACCTCTGCCTTATAGAGGGATAGAGATAGGTAGGATTCTGGGAGGTGCTGAGGTTCCAGGTGAGTGTTGATACCTTGAGTTTTTAGATGCCCCAATACACTTAGATTTTTGATATCTTATGAGCATTGCTCACTAGCCCTAGGTAGACTCCAACAAGGGGGCAGGTGAATGAAAGGAGGAGGACTTTGGGTTGGTGCAAACTGACCCCCTTCCCATGGGAAGAGCATCCATAGGAACTCACCAGGAGCCCCCTCTTGCGGTTCCGTATCTTTGGATGTACTATCTCAGAATCATTATTTACATTTCATTATTTACACTGTTTGAAGACCTCATGATTGGGACTGGGCCTTAAAGCACAATGGCATTTTCATCCCTCCAGATGTGAAGAGGAAGAGCCATTATTGCTGCTGTTGTTAAGTTCTATCAAGCAGGCTCCAACTCATAGTGACCCTATATACAACAGAGCGAAACACTGCCCAGTCCTGTACCATCCTCATCATCTTTGCTATGCTTGAGTACATCGTTGCAGCTACTTTGTCAATCCATCTTGGTGAGTGTCTTCCCCTTTTTCACTGACCCTCTGCTAAGCATGATAACATTCTCTAGGGACTGGCCCTTCTAACATGACCACAATAGGTGAGACAAATTCTGGCCATTCTTGCTTCTAAGAAGCGTTCCAGCTGCAGTTCTTACAGGCCAGTTTTATTCATTCTTCTGGCAGCCCATGGCATTTTCAGTATTCTTCACCAACACCACAATTTAAAGGCATCAGTTCTTCTTTAGTCTTCCTTGTTCATTGTCCAGCTTTCACGAGCATATGAGGTGATTGAAAATACCATGACTTGGGTTAGGAGCACCTTAGTCTTCAAAGTGGCATCTTTGCTCTTTAATACTTTCAAGAGATCTTTTGTAGCAGATTTGCCCAGTGCAATCCGATGTCTGATTTCATGACTGCTGCTTTCATGGTTGTTGATTATGGATTCAAGTAAAATGAAATCCCTGACAACTTCAGTGTTTTCTGCTGCTTATTGGTCCTCTTGTGAGGATTTTTTGTTTCCTTTATGTTGAGGTGTAATACATAATGAAGATTGTAATCTTTGATGTTCATCAGTAAATGCTTCAAATGCTTTTTATGAAGCAAGGTTGTGTCATCTGCATATTGCAGGTTGCCTCCAGCTTGATGTCTGCTAAAAGAACTTGGTACTTGCCAGCTTCTATAAGTATGTGAGCCATTTTCCTAAGATAAATTTCTTTTTCTCCATATGTATATATAAGCCTTACTGGTTTTACTTCTCTAGAGAACCCAGCCTAACACAAACTTGCATATGAGCAATTGATGGTCAGTCAGTTCCT
>NW_006922072.1:1058762-1060411 GCF_000298275.1 Orycteropus afer afer | reverse complement strand
TCATTATTGAGTTTTTGGATTTTGTTCCACGTTTTCCCTCCCACTTTATCCAGGATCTCCAGATTTGATCCTTTCCTGAGTGGTTGGCATTGGTAGCCAGGCACCATCTAGTTCTTCTGGTCTCAAGGGCCATTGTGTCCTATGGCTGATTGTTTTGACTGATGATATTGAACTTCTTCATTGCCTCTTTCCACAGATGTAGTCTATTTGATTACTTTGTATTTCATCTGGTGAGGTCCATGTGTATAGTTACCATTTATGTTCTTGAAAAAAGGGTTTTTGCAATAAGTCGTTGGTCTTGCAAAATTCTGTCATGTGATATCTGGTGCCATTTCTGTCACCAAGGTCATATTTTCCAACTGCTGATGATTCTTCTTTGTTTCCAACCTTGGCATTCTAATTACTAGTAATAATCAGTATATCTTGATTGCATATTTGGTCAATTGTAGACTGTAGAAATTGGTAAGAACCTTCAATTTTTCATCCTTCGCTTTGGTGGTTGGTGTGTAAATATGAATATTTAATAGTCGTATTGACTGGTCTTCTTTGTAGCATATGAATATCATCCTATCATTGACAGCATTGTACTTCTGGATAGATCTTGAAATGTTGGTTTGATGACTAATGCAATGTCATCCCTCTTCAATTTGTCATTTCCAGCATAGTAGATCATATGATTGCCTGATTCAAAATGGCCAGTACCAGTCCATTTCACCTCACTAATGCCTAGGATCACAATCTTTATGCATTTCATTTCATTTTGTACAACTTCTAATATTCCTATATTTGTACTTTTTAATACTGTGTTCCAAATATTAATGATTCTTTGAAGCTGTTTCTTCCCATTTTGAGTCATGACCTATCAGCAAATGAAAGTCCTGAAAGCTTTACTCCATGCATGCCATTAAATTTGACTATACTTTGAAGAGGCAGCACTTCCTCAATCGTATTTTGAGTGCCATTTAACTCGATCAGGTCATCTTCTGACACTGTATCAGACAATGTTTTGGGGCTATTCATAAAGTTTTTCAGTAATATATCAGACAGTGTTTTGCTGCTATTCATAATGTTTTCAGTGACCAACTTTTTAAGAAGTTGATTTCCCCATCCTTCTTCCCAGTCTGTCAGTCAGTCTGGAAGCTCCAGTGAAACTGTCCACCATGGATGACCCAGATGTTATTTGAAATATGGGTGGCAACATGCAAGCCACCACAGTATGACAAATTGACAGATGAGTGGTGGCCATTATTGCTGAGAGAGTAGAATTCAAGAAAAATAAATTTCCATTCAGACTGAACTGGACAGCTTAGACAGCTGCTGTGTGTGACTGTGAACCAAAATTTCTGAGTTCTTTAGAAGCAGGGCTCTCCCTGAGTGGCCAAGGCCAGACTTCAGTTCTGGTGTCTTCAATGGCTGGAGGAGGTGGGATAGGCTGCAACTCCTCTAGGTGGAAGATAGTGAGGGCAGAGACAATTTGGACTCCTGTGAAGGGCTAGGCAGTGGACAGGGACAGTGTCCAAGCCTCTCGTGGATTCCTCAGTCATGTCCATACTTTGGAAGGACATGTCCTTGTATTAAGAAGAGGGAAACAGCAGTGTGATGGTCTCTACACTTTGCTTGCTTCTTTTCTTCCTCTCTCACCCAGTCTT
>NW_006922072.1:1050239-1058587 GCF_000298275.1 Orycteropus afer afer | reverse complement strand
TAAGACAGCAATGGCAGAGAATTAAACCAAATGTGAGGTCCCTCTGAGCACAAGGATCTGTGCACAAGTTACATAACCAGGAAGCTGACCCTATCCTAACCCCACCCCTTCAGACAGGCTTGGGGTGGGCCTCCATCCTGTTGGCTGGCACTGTGATTTCTGCTGCGTCTGCTTGGCCCCACTGCTATTCTATGATTTTAACAGAAAATGGGTCTTCTTTCTTAATGTTTCTAGGACTAAGCCTTGGATTGTGGAAGAGGTGAAGGATGCTTGGGATCTCTTCCCTGGAGTGAGGAATTTTATATAACATGGCTGACAACCTTATCCTGGGGCCCTCCCAAGACCCCAAGACACTCCTGCTCATAAAGCAGGCACATGCCTTTGCTTGGATGAGCTAGGAGACTCACTATAAAACATAGGTATGAGTTAGAACACTATGTGCACAGGGCACATGAGATAGGGCAGCTCATCTGGAAAGAAAAAGTCTTCAAAGAAGGGTAGCACTGGAGGAGGGACCCTGTCCCTTCTTGCTCCCCCTACCTAAGGTCTGCCTCACTGAGCCATGGGCCCAAGCTCCCATGTGCTGTTGGGGACAATACTGAGAGTAGGCTAAGGAGGGAAGGAGAGAGCAGAGAGGTGGCCTCAGGAGCAGGGAGGGAGAAAGGCCCCGGGAAATACAGACAGACTGTAGGCTCCACAGGAGGGCCAGGCTACTCATTTCAGTGATGGGCCTACTCCCTCACTAACAGAGCAGAATACCAAGGCAGGCCTCCCTACTAGCCTTGGGCCTTCCACAGGTGCCCCAATCTTCTCAAAGGCCCAGAAGTCATCTTAGCAAGTGTTTACTGAGAATCACCTATGTGCTGGGGCCTGAGGCTGAGATTTCCTGGCACTTAAAAGCTGCCACAGCTTTCTTCCCAGCCCTGGCTGCACTCTTTGACTCCTCATAGGCAGCCCTGAGAGGACAGAAGGATTAAGCACATTCCATGAATGAGGAAACTGAGGCCCTGAGTGAGAAGACACTTGCTTGAAGTCACACAGCCAGGAAGGGGTAGAGCTGGGACTCAAACCAAGGACTCTCTGTAGCCAATATGTGTGCTCTGCCCACTGCAGTCTGCTGCTCTGCCCTTGAGGTACTCATGGTGTCACCTACTCCCCAGTGTCCTTGACACTTCCCAGCATGACACACAGCCATGTTGTATGAACAACTCCTTGTCTCCCTTCATTTAGCAGCAAATCCACTCATCCAGGCTTCCTTGTCCTTAGGTTTCTCCTAGGCCTGCCACTGCCCTCCCAGGCTCCTGAGACATCAGGTTAAGCATATCGCGGGGCAGCCACCTTCATCTTCCTCCCCATTGTAGTCGTGTTCTGAGCACCTTATGTACAATTAGGCAGTTTATGTGCATCTCTTGTTCCACTTCAGGGATACTCTGACGGGTTACTGTTCCCCACTGTATGCACGAGTAAACAGACTCAGAGAAGAAAAGAGACATGCCTGAGGTATCAGACCCAGCTCTGCCAACTGTCTCAACAAGTGGCCTTGGTCCAGCCTCTTCTCTTGCTTGCCTTCAGTGTCCTCATCTCCCACAGGACAGGGTTGGTTGAGATGTAGCTCCGATATTCTGTGGGGCTACAATCTTAGTCACATCATCCTTCTGGGCCTCAGTTTCTTCACCTGATGAATGGGCATGAGAATATCTGCTCTGCCCTACCCAGCTCCCAGGACAACTGTGAGAAGCTGGCATGGACCAGTGCATGAAAACAGGTGGAAATGGGAGTGGAGAAAGCAGTGTACAAGTGGGAGGTGCAACTGCCCCCTCACGCTCCACGCATATATGAAAGAAGAGGGCCTGTGGGATGCACTTAAGTTCAGCACCTAACCCAGCCATTTAGAGCCCTGTAACTTAGGGGAAGTTTAATCACCTCTCTGAGCCTCCATTTCCTTATCTGGTCAATGGATTTACAGTGCCTGTCTCACAGCCTTAAAAGATACCACCAAACAGTAGGAATGTGAACAGTGTCAGAAATCTAACAGCCCAAGAACTCCCATCCAACCCTCATCACCTTTTACCAGTGAGGAAACAGGATCATGCACAGAAAATGACTTCGCCAATGTCGAGTTCCCAAGGTCCCTGGGTTTTAATTCTGGGTGACTTGTCATTACACACACTCTATATTTTTTATTTTTTTAAATTAATTTACAGAGTTTCTTTTACATTCAACATAATGTGTACATTTAGTTTCACTCCCGATTTACCATCCCCAACCCTAACCCAGTCACCTCCCCTCCTGCCCAGTAACCCACCCACCCCTGTGCCCTTCATAGTTATGCACTCCTGTGTGTCCTGCATTTCCTCCATGCTAATGTTGCCCCTCTGGTGTCCCGTGGTCGATTGCTCCAAGGGATGCATTTCCATAGAGTATGTGGGTGTGTCATCCTGGGTTGAGTGGTCTGTGTGTACATCTTGTTTACTATTACTATTGAGTTTTATTCCAGGCCCAGAATGTATTCCAAGGCCATAGTATTGGGGGTCTCACCAGACTCCATCCAACCAGTAATTCTGGTCATTATTGAGTTTTTGGATTTTGTTCCCTGTTTTTCCTCCCACTCTATCCAGGATCACCAGATTTGATCCTTTCCTGAGTGTACACACACTCTTTAGTTTGAAGCTACCATTGTAGAGAAGATCTAAGTGTACGGGACATTGCAGGCTTCAGATATCAGTTTCCATTGTCCTCACATACTCTCAAAATATAATGGAAATGTAAATACTTCAGAATGCATGTGAGAAATGGACTCTCACACATGAAGGTGATGCAACAGTTCTTTGTCTGATCACCTGACCTAATTTTCAGTTCAGTTTACATAGACAATTTTACTTTGGAATGTTTAATATATCCATGGGCACAAAGTTCTAGTAATGGAAAATGCCCATGTAAAATTCTAAAACAAAAAAGACTGAGAATACTAAGGATTGATGAGGATGTGAAACAAAGGGAGCTCCTGTATGCTGTCCATGGAAGTGCTCATTTTCATAAGACATTTTCTAAAAATTAGGAAATCAGAACGTGTTGAATACTTCATGAAGCCTTTAGGGAGGGCTTATCCAAGATGAGGTTCAGGCAAATGTGAGCCTTCTGAAAGCAGAGCAGGAACAAGTGGGTGAAATGTAGCTTTATTAAGAGTAGCCCATTGCCTTTAACCAGGAATCTTGAGACAGCCAAGGGCCAGATAATCATGTGCTTTGTGGGATGGAAACAGCTACAAATTATGCTTTACCCTGTTTCTGAAACTGTCTGGAAAAGTGTAGGGTCCTGGTAATTGGAATGCAGATGCTGAGGAGGAGCCCTAAGATCAGGCCACCCTTTGAATGTTCTTCGTCTTGCTTCTTCTCCCCAAGTGGAAAAAAGGCACAACACACCATGTTACTATTATGGATTGAATTGTGTTCCCCTAAAATATATGCTGAGGTCCTAACCCCAGTGAAAATGAATGTGATCCTGTTAGAAAATAGGATTTCTCTTTTGTGATGTTAATGAGATCATACCAGGAGTAACCCAGACAACTTACATCATTGCTTTTGGGTTGATTCTGACTCCTAGAGATTATAGGAGAAAGCAGAACATTTCAAAGGCTGTAAATCTTAATGGAAACAAGCTGCCAGATCTTTCCTCTATGGAGCATATGGGGGTTTGAACAGCTTACCTTTTGGTTAGCAGCTCAGTTCTTTAATCACTGTACCACTAGGACTTCTCACCAGGAGTAAAAACTCAAAAAACTCACTGCCTTCGAGTTGGTTTCTACTCATAATGACCCCTACTTGTTGGGTTTCTGAGACAGTATCTCTACAGAAGTAGGTTGGCCAGTCTTCCTTCCAAGCAGTGGCTGGTGAGTTTGAACCACCAGCCTTCTGGTTAGCTGTCAAATGCCTTAGATACTATGCTATCAGAGCTCCACCAGGAGTAAAGTGGATCCTATATGTAATCCCTTTTGAGTGATATCTCACTCACAGTCATGGAGAGACATACACACGAGGTAAGACTGATGCCATGTGATTACAGATGCAAACTCATCAGCAAAGGAATGCCAAGGACTGCCAAAAGCCACTAGAAACAAAGTGAGAGGCCCACAAAATTAATTAACGCAGCCAAGATCTTGATTTGGACTTTTAGCCTTGAGAACTGTGAGAAATTATATTTCTATTCTTTAAAGCCACCTACTTTGTTGGAATTTGTTATGACTGCCCTTGGAAACTAAGACAGTTGAGATGCAGTGGAGGCAAGGGCAAGAACAGGAATCAGTGTGGTACAGAAGCACATTTCCCATGAGATTGAGTGCAGCTTCAGCAATTCTCTAGCTACAGTTAGAAATTCTTGTCCTAAAGCACACATTGCTTATCTCTGTTTGGGAGGTAGATGGGGGAAGGCAAGAAGGAGGCTGCCAAACCTCAACCTTGGTGCTCACAATTAGAATCCTTTAATGACTGATAGAGGCCTGGACCTTTTCATCATCAGCAGTCCTGATTGTGAGTAAGGTTTATTAGCAAAATGAGTCCCTCAAAATTAGACTGATACACAATGTTTTTCTTTATAAGCTTTACTGAAATTAATTACATACAAAAATGTACTCATTTTAAGTGTCTAGTACCATACTTCTTATTTTTAAGAAAGTGGAAGTTTATTTTGCCACTAGGTCATTAGCACACCAACAAATGCAGTCTTTACAACTTCAAAGGAATGTAGTGGTGATAGGGGAAGTCATTTCCTTTTAAAATTTTTCTTTCTATTTTCATTATCTGCCTCCACTTAGGTGGGCTTTTTTTGTAGTTTTGATTGTTTGTTTTGTGGTAAGTATTAGGTAAAAGAACATTTGTCATTTCTACAGTCTTCACATGTATAGGTCATTGACATTAATTATATTCATCGTGTTGTTTGACTATCAATATTAACCATTGCTGAGTTTTTCCATCATGTTTAATGGAAGCTCAATGTCCCCTAAGTATTATATCTTTCTCCATCTCTGCCACCCACCCACCCCAGTAATCATTAATAAACTTAGCTCTGGTAGCATAGTGGCTAAGACACTTGCCTGCTAACCAGACGGCTGGCGGTTCAAACCCACCAGCCACTCCTCGGAAGGAAGGTTGGGTAATCCTACTTCCGTAGTGATACTGCCTCGGAAACCCAAGGAGGGGCCGCTATGAGTCGGGGCCAACTAGATGGCACATAACAACAACAACAGTCTGTATACATTTGCTTATTCTAGATATTTAATATAATTGAGATCATATAATGTTTGTCCTTTTGTGACTGATATCTTTCACTAAACATGAAGGAAGCGGTCCATACATGGATGTCAAAATCTGGTCAAATGTTTTCCCAACTTATTATTGATTTGTAAGAATTCTTACATATATTTTATGTTTTTTGATGGTCAGGTATATGCATTGGAAATATTTGCTCTCAGTCAGTGGCTTGCCTTTTCATTTTCCTACTGGTAAAGGGCATGATTTCTAAATTTGGTGGAATCTTGTTAACTTTTTATTTATGGCTATTACTTTTAGCATGCTATATAAGATTACTTTGCCTGTGTCAATTTCCCCAAGAGTTTCTTCCTATAATCACATCTAGAAAATGTACATGAATTATGCACCTGTGACTGTACAGGTAAATGCATTTTTGTAAGGCTGTAAGTGTTCATGAGGTCCATGTGCATAAACAGACTGTCTCCAACAGTATTGTGGTGGTTAAGTTTGTGTGTTAGTGTGGCTGGGCCTAGCTGAGTGGCTGGGCAGCTGGATGTAATATTCCCCATGATGAGACTGGTAATCAACTCCATGGTGGAATCTACTGTGAGCAGCTGACTAGCTACCTTAGGCACATGGTCTGCTTCCTGTATATGAGGAGAAGCCTTGGGGATAGTCTCTAGCTTATGGCACACTTGAACCCTGCATGTAGTTGTGTTGTTTTTCAACAGCCTGCCATCCTCTGCTGACCTTGGGACTTTCAATGGACTTAAATTAATGATCTGCTGTGTGGTTTGCTAACACTGGGACTGTGCCATTTTATTTGTCGATCATGGGCTTGTTAGCCTCAGCAGCCAGTAGCTGCCTGAGTGAAGAGATGCCTAAAGCTTCAGCGGGCCAGGAGCAAGAGGCAGAGATGAAGCCCAAGGTCAAGGGGTTTTCACACAATCCCTAGAGTCTGGCACTTTGAACTTGGACTTAAAGCCTCCAAACTGTAAGAAGTATAAACTCCTGTTTGTTAAAGGCATCCCATTTGTGGTATATTCTTGTCAGAGTGGCACTAGGTAACCAGAACAAGTATGTTTATAGATGTATGTTCATGAAATGTGCCATTCATGTATTCATTTCTATTCATAAGGAGATCTGAAACTGAGTCTGTGATATGGGTATTATACAATTAAGTGTATATCAATCTACAGATGTGTCCATGAGGATTGGGGATAATGTTCCTATGTGTGCATGTAACTTGTTTATGATTTATACCTGTGGAATGTTTAAGGGGATGTGTCATGTTTTCTCTCTAAGTGTGTGTGTACATCTAGATTCATTTAGGTATATGAAGGTGACCATGTATGTATATCTGTGGTATGTCTCTACTTGGGTCTCATGTATCTGTGGCTTGTGTTCCAGTGAAGTATGTATGACCTGGATTATGTCTCAGGGCTATGTGTGAACATGAATGGCCCTGTGTCCAGTGGGTGCCTGTATCTAAGATCTGCATGAATTTGTGGTAATGTGCTTGAGAACATGTGTCTGTATTGTGTGTCTATGTGTGAGTGTAATATGTACTCCTGTAGAATGTGCATATATGTGTATGTCTATATATGCAATTTAGGAGATATGGTGGTGTAGTAGTTAAGGCAGTTAGCTGCTAATCAAAAGGCCAGTGGTTTGAACACATCACCCTCTCTGCAGAGGATAAATGAGGCAGTCTGATTCCATAAAGATTTACAGCTTTGGAAACCCAATGGGGGTCATTATGAGTTGGAATAGACTCAATGGCAGTGAGTTTGTTTTAGTTTTGATATATTCTATTATGTTTGTGAGTGTGTCTATGAGTGTGAGTGTATGTGTCTGCAAGCATTTACCCACAAAAGTACAATTTTCTAGCATTTCCTTTCCCTTCTGCCCCAACTTCTGCTCTGTAAAACACTGGTAACCTCATGGAAAATGGTGGAGTAGTGAACTCCAAAATTACATCTCTCTACTAAAAGCTTATGGTTTAATAGTTCCATAAGCTCTGATAGCGTAGTGCCTAAGGCACTTGACTGCTAATCAGAAGGCTGGCAGTTCAAACCCACCAGCCACTCCTCAGAAGGAAGATGGGGCAATCTACTTCCGTAGTGATACTGCCTCGGAAACCCAAGGAGGGGTCGCTATGAGTCGGGTCCGACTCGACGGCACATAGCAACAACAGCAACAACTAAAACGATGATTAAGCTAGCAAAAACTATCAGAATCCACCTTTTTGTAAATCTGTCATCTAATAAAAAACTTACAACAACCAGGGGTATGCTTAATGTAGGAAGAAGCTTCTGAATATCAGTAAGAGAGAAATGTGTTCTTTTAATTTTTATTTTGGTTTGGATACAAGTTTACAGAGCAAATTCATTTTCCATACAGCATATCATACACATTTTGTTTCATAACATTGACTGCAATTCCCCACAGTCTAATAGCTCTCTTCCCAAGTCTTCCCTGTAGTTACCTCTTCCTTGTATCCTTCCTTCCCATGCACCCTCATCCCCAAAAGCTATCTCCCTGTGCAAACACTGCCCTTCTGTTCTCCCACATTTGATCACTCCAGGGAGTGTATCTGCATGATGTAACTGTTCAACCATATGCCTGTCTATTGTTTGGCTGGAAGCCACAGGAGTGAGTTCACTTCCAGGCCTGAAGAGTTACTAGGGGCCATAGTCTCAGGGGTCTCACCAGGCTCTATCATACCAGTAAATCCGTTTCTTTTTTTTTTTTTAATGATTTTGAGTTTTGTTCCACATTTTTCTCCCACTCTATCCAGGTTCTCCTGCACTGATCCCTTTCTGAATGGTTGACAGTGGTAGCTGGGCACCATATAGCTCATTTGGTCTCATGGTCATATAGGCTGTGGATTGCATGGTCTACTGGTCCCTTGGACAAGAAATTTGTTTTTTTTAACTTACCTGCCTATTATCCCCCATTCCCCAGCTCTGCAATGGCCATGGTGAGGGTAGGTTGCAATACTTGTGTGGCTTATTGGTGCCAAAGGAGACCAAATGGATGTTGTTCTCATAGAATTGTGGTTGTGAGTTTTGAGGGAGCTCTGGTAGCATAGTGCCTAAG
>NW_006922072.1:1048119-1048698 GCF_000298275.1 Orycteropus afer afer | reverse complement strand
GGTGGAGCAGTGAATAAGCATTTGGCTGTTAATCGATAATTCAGCAGTTCAAACCCACCAGCCACTTGACTGGAGAAAGAGGTGGCTGCTTGCTTCTGTAAAGATTACAGCCTTGGAAAATCTACAGGGCAGTTTTGCTCTGTCCTATAAGGAGCTCTGGTGGTGTAGTGCCTAAGGCATTTGACTGCTAACCAGAAGGCTGGTGGTTCAAACCCACCAGCCACTGCTCAGAAGACAGATTGGGCAATCTACTTCTGTAGGGATACCACCTCAGAAATCCAAGGAAGGGATGCTGTGAGTCAGATCCTACATGACAGCAGTGAATTTGGTTTTAGTTTTTAATGTCAGACTCAAGTAGTGAAAGAGTGTTTTACTTCTAACATCAGAATAAAGACAAGAATGATTGCTTTCATAAGTTCTATTTAATATTGTACTAGAAGTTGTAGCTAAAGCAATGAGGCAAGGGAGAAAAAAAAAGCCGAGTCCAACTCATAGCGACCCTATTTTTGTTGTTGTTTGCCATGGAGTTGGACCTGATTCACAGAGACACCTCCTTGGTTTTCCGAGGCAGTATCACTA
>NW_006922072.1:1045221-1046414 GCF_000298275.1 Orycteropus afer afer | reverse complement strand
AAGAAAAACGTGGTATCAGGATTGGAGGAAGAATCATTAACAACCTGAGATATGCAGACGATACAACTTTGCTTGAGAGCTCCTTATAGGACAGAGCAAAACTGCCCTGTAGATTTTCCAAGGCTGTAATCTTTACAGAAGCAGGCAGCCACCTCTTTCTCCAGTCAAGTGGCTGGTGGGTTTGAACTGCTGAATTATTGATTAACAGCCAAATGCTTATTCACTGCTCCACCAGGGCTCCTTCCTGGGACTTAAAACCAAAACCAAACCAAACCTAGGGACCTGGAGTCAATTCTGACTCATAGCAACCCCCATTGTGCTTCCAAGGCTGTAAAGTTTTATAGAAATAGATTGCTTCATCTGCCTCTAGAGGAGCAGCTGGTGGGTTTGAATGGCCATCCTTCTGGTTAGCATCCAAATGATTTACCTACTATGCCACCAATCAAGCTTGCTCACATCTGACTGCTTGTTTAGTCCAACTTAATTACAATGAATTGCAATTGAATTACAGTAACTATCATCTACTCCTACCTGACAGAATTCCTCATCTTTCTCACAACTCTACTTCTTTGCTTATGCAGTCCCTCCCCTCAGGCTGTCCTCTTCTGTCCCCTCCGTCAGGTGGTAACCATCACGTTCAGGGACAGATGTCTTGAAGTGCTACACCCTTGAATCCATCTTGTCTTCCCAGACTCAGGACTGACGCTACACTCTCCACCCCTTACCCCAGCCATACATACTCACACTGTCAGCATTTGTCCCCCAGCAGCTTCCCTCTTGTCCTCCATCATTATTCTGTTTATATCATGCCTAAACTGTAAAAATAAAAAACAAAACAAAAAAACCCCATACATCAAAACCATGATCTGGATTATGAAAGGAAGTTACTATACTTGTATTCTCTGAATATAGATTTGTCTAGATGGTCTTCCAAATTTCTTTCCATATACTTGTAAGTTTGGATTATTACATTATTACAACACTAAACAAGCCTGAATGCAGACATTTTAAATTTTACTTGTTTTGTATCACTACCATGAAAATATCAAAATATTTTAAGTATTGCTGTTTCAGCTCCATTTTTTTTGTGTGTGTGTATGTGACCACATCAGCACATGTCAGTTGAGGAAAGCAGCAGTTCACACACACTTGATTTCCAGGTGCTGATTACAATCCCCAACCATAAAAATCTC
>NW_006922072.1:1041313-1044638 GCF_000298275.1 Orycteropus afer afer | reverse complement strand
AGCTTTTAAGACCCCAGTCACTATTCACCAAAATAGAAAGTAGGACAAGATTTTTGTGAACTATGTATGCCAATTGAGCATGATGTCCCCCAAGACTATAGTTCCAAGACTGCAGGCCTGGTGATTCTCTCTCTCAAGGTGTTTAGTTGTCTCAGAGAAACTACTCCATCCCTGTCCTCCGTTAGTTCTATAATGTATGTGAATAATTTTGTAGCACAAGTATATATGTAAGATTATCTTCAGCCAAATCTATCCATAGTCTTGTGTATATTCCTTTTCGCCTAACCCCCACCTCATCTTCTCACTTGTCTATGCATTTACTCATTGGCTCGTGTTTGGTGCCACTGGTAATGCAGTATTGTGCATGTAATAGTATTTGCCTCTGTTGTCTATATATTTTGTGCATGTTTCTGTGTCCTCCCTTTCCCCATTGTCACCATGCTGGTCACAGACTCTTTCCATACTCCCCTTCTCCTCACCCAAATGCACATGTGACCCCCAACTAGTTTGTAATTTTCCCTCATCTTGTCTCTCATCCCCGGTAACTAACAAAGTGAATTTCCTTCCCTGTGTAAACCTTCCTTGACTGTTTTATAATAAACGACTCACACATTTGCCCTTCTGTGATTGTCTTATTTCACTCATCACAATGTCCTCCAAATTCACCCACTTTGTGAGATGAATCCTGTGTTCTTCATTATTCTTTAATGTTGCAGAGTTTTCCATTGTGTGAATGTACCATAGTTTGGTTTACATTCATCTGTTGATAGGCATTTAGGTTGTTTCCATCTCGTTGCTATTGTGACTAGTGCCGTGATGAACATGGATGTTCATATATCTTATTCATGTCCTGGCTCTCACATCTTTAGAATATATTCCTAATAATGGAATTTCTAGATCAAATGGTATTTCTTTTTTCATTTTTTTTTAAGGAAATGCCACACCATTTTCCACAGTGGCTGTACAATTTTGCAGTCCCACCAGCAGTGTAGGAGAGTTCCAATCTCTCCTCACCCTCACCAGCATTTGTTATTTTCTGTCTTGTTGAACTTTGTTATTATTGCTGGTTGGAGATGATATTTCATTGTGGTTTTGATTTGCATCTCTCTAATAGGTAGTGATCATGAGCATTTCCTCATGTGTTTGTTGGCCTCCTGCATATCTTCTTTAGTGAAGTGTGTGTTCATATCCTTTGCCCATTTTTGAATTGGATTGTTGTCTTTTTGGTGTTGAGGTGTTGAAGTTTTCTATAAATTTTGCAGATAAGTCCCTTGTCAGATATGTCATAGTCAAATATTTTTTCCCATTCTTCGGGTTCTCTTTTTATCCTTTTGTAGAAGTCTTTAGATGCACATTAAGAATTTATTTTATAAAAGGTCCCGGTTTCTCCTCCAGTGATTGTGCATTTTGGGTTCTGCTGGATAGTCTATTAATGCCATAAATTAGGGCCCCTAGATTTGCCCCTATTTTATCTTTGATGAACTTTATAGTTTTGGGTTTTACACTGAAGTCTTTGATCTAACTTGAATTTGTTTTTGTGTATAGGGTGAGGTATGGATCTTATTTCATTTTTCTGCAGATGGAGATCCATTTTGCCAGCAACATTTGTTAAAAAGGCTCTCTCTCCCCCATTTAATGGGTTTTGGCACTTTGTCAAAGATCAGCTGTCCATAGATGGATGGATCCTTTTCTGGATTTTCAATTTTGTTCCATTGGTTTATTTGTCTATCATTGTACCAATACCACACTGTTTTGACTACTGTGGCTGTAGAGTAGGTTTTGAGATGTGGGAGTGTGAGACTTTCTACTTCATTTTTCTTCTTCAGCAATGATTTGTTTATCTGATGCCTCTTTCCTTTCCATATGAAATTGTTGTTGTTGTGGTTGTTAGGTTCCATTGAGTCGTCTCTGAGTCATAGTGACACTATGCACAGCAGAATGAAACACCGCCCAGTCCTGCTCCAGCTACATGGTCCCTGCTATACTTGAGCCCATCGCCACTGCCACTGTGTCAATCCATCTTTTCAAGGGCCTTCCCTTCTTTCGTCTACCCTCCATGTTACCAAGCATGACATCTTTCTCCAGGGAATGGTCCCTTCTGAAAACATGACCAAAGTAGGTGAGACGAAGCCTGGCCATTCTGCTTCCAAGGAGGATTCCAGCTGCACTTCTTTCAGGACAGATTTGTTTTGTTAGTTCATTTAGCAGTCTATGGTACTTACAGCATTCTTTGCCGACATCATAACTCAAAAAATCAACTCTTGTTCCGTCTTCTTTATACATTGTCCAGCTCTCACATACATATGAGGCAATTGAAAATAGCATGGCTTGTGTCAGGCACACCTTAGTCCTCAAGGATACATCTTTGCTCTTCATCACTTGAAAGAAGTCCATTTGCAGCCGATTAGGAAGGCTGGGCAGTCTAGTTCCATAGTGATACTGCCTCGGAAACCCAAGGAGGGGTTGTTATGAGTTGAATCCAACTCAATGCCAGAGTGTTTGTTTTTGATTTTTTATACGTCATCTCATGTCCTGACTGCTGCATCCATTGGCATTGATTGTAGAACCAAGCAATATGAAGACATTGAAAACTTCAAACTTTTCTCCATTTATTGTGATGCTGCTTATCAGTACAGTTGTGAGGATTTTTGTTTTCTATATATTGAGATATAATCCATACTGCAGACTGTATTCTTCAATATTCATCAGTAATTACTTCAAATCATCCTCACTTTCAGCAAGCAAAGTTGTGTCATCAGTGTTAATGATTCTTCCTCCAATCCTGATGCCACATTATTCTTCATATAGTCCAGCTTCTCAGATTATTTGCTCAGCATGTAGATTGAATAAGTATGGTAAAAGGATGCAACCCTCACAAACAGCAGAAGAGAAACCAGATGATTTGGACCTTCTAAAAATTAAATTTTTATGTGCTTCCAAACAATTCTCCGAAAGAGTCAAAAGAGAACCTACAGATTGGGAAAAAATATTTGGTAATAACATACCTGACAAGAAACTTATCTCTAGAATTTATAGAAAACTCCAACACCTCAATAATAAAAAGACAAACAATCCAATTAAAAAATGGGAAGAAGACATGAGTAGACACTTCACCAAGGACAATATTCAAGCAGCCAACAAACATATGAAGAAATGTCACAGTCATTAGCTATTAGAGAGATGCAAATCAAAACAACAATGAGGTACCATCTTGCTCCAGCACTAGTAGCAAATTCAACAAGACAGAAAATAACAAATGCTGGCGAGGTTGTGGAGAGAGTGGGACTCTCATGCACTGCTGGTGGGACTGTAAAATGGTACAACC
>NW_006922072.1:1038990-1040002 GCF_000298275.1 Orycteropus afer afer | reverse complement strand
CCTAGCTGCCCTTCAGGTCTGGAATTGAACCCACATCTGTGGTTTCCAGCCAAACAAAATACAAGCATATGAGTTGAATATTTACCTCAAGTAGATACACTCTTTGGAGAGAACAATCATGGGAGAAAGAAGGGCTGCTTATGCGCAGGGAGACAGCTCATGGAACAGGAGTGTATGGAGGGATGGACACTGGGAAAAAGTAACTATGGGGAGGAAGTGGGAGTGGAGCTGTTGCATTGTGGTAAACTGTGGTCAATGACATGAGACAAATTATATGTGAACTGCTGTATGGAAAGTGAATTTGTTCTGTAAATCTTCACCCAAATCACAAAAAAATAAAATAAAATAAAAAAGATGCAACCCTTCTTGATTTTAAACCATGCAGTGTACCCTTGTTCCGTTCAAACAAAAACCTCCTGGTCTATGTACAGGTTCCTCATGAATACAATTAAATGTTCTGGAATTCCCATTCTTCTCAATGTTACTCATAATTTGTTATGATCCACACAACCAAATCCTTTTGCATAGTCAATAAAACACAAGTAAACATCTTTCTGATATTCTTTGCTTTGAGCCATGATCCATGTGATATCAGCAGTGATATCCCTTGTTCCACGTCCTCTTCTGAATCCACCTTGCATTTCTGGAGTTCTCTGTTAATATACTGTTGCAACCATTTTTGAATTATCTTCAGTAAAATTTTATTTGCATGCGATATTAATGATGTTGTTATGTGTCATCGAGTTGGATCTGACTCATAATGACCCCTTCTTGGTTTTCTGAGGCAGTATCACTATGGAAGTAGATTGCCCAACTTTCTTTCCAAGGAGTGGCTTGTGGGTTTGAACCTCCAGCCTTCTGGTTAGCAGTAAGTGCCTTAGACACTACACTAACAGAGCTCCTGGTATTAATGATAGTGTTCAATGATTTCCACATTCTGTGGGATCACCTTTCTTTGGAACAGGTACAAATATGGATCTCTTCCATTCAGTTGGCCAGGTAGCTATCTTCC
>NW_006922072.1:1026649-1030033 GCF_000298275.1 Orycteropus afer afer | reverse complement strand
TGTCTGTGTTAATTGGTTTCCCTTTTCTTTGTTGAAGAGGGTCTGTGCAATCCTTCTGCCTAGTCCGCCATCTTGCCCCGCCTCCCCCTCTTGGAGTTTCTTATAGTAGTGTTTTGCAGTTTTCTTTGTGTAGGTCTTTTGTGTCCCTGGTAAGATTTATTCCTAAGTATTTTACCCTTTTGATACTACTGTAAATGGCATTGTTTTCCTTACTTCCTTTTCAGAGATCACTTTGTTGATGTAGAGGGATCCAACTGATTTTTGTATGTTGACGTTGCATCCTGTCACTTTGCCAAACATTTCTATTATTTCTACTGGTTATTTATTTATTTAGTTAGTTATTTTGCTGAGTCTCTTGTGTTTTCTCTGTATAGGATCATATCATCCTCAAATAGAGATAGCTTTACTTCTTTACCAATTTGGATGCCTTTTATTTCTGTTTCTTTCCTTATTGCCCTGGCTAGGACTTCCACTACAACGTTAAATAGAAGTGGTGATAGAGGGCATCCTTGTCTGGTTCCTCTATGCATAGGGAATGCTTTGACAATTTCTCCATTGACAATAATGTTGGCTGTAAGATTTATGTATGTTGTTGTTATGTGTCATCAAGTCGGACCTGTTTATGTCCTTTATTATGTTAAGGATTTTCCCATTTATCCCTATTTTACTGAGAGTTTTCAACAGGAATTCATTCACTGTTTTCATTTGTTATTCATGTTATTTGCATCTTCTCTTTATTTTCCTTTGTTAAATTTGCCAGTGGTTTTTCAATTTTGTCCTCTTTTTGAAGAATCAGTTTCTTGTCTTGTTGATTTTCTCTATTTTTTTCCCACTTCATTTATTTCTGCTCTGATCTTTATTATGTCTTTACTTCTGTATATTGTAGGTTTGTTTTGTTTTGTTGCTCTTTTTCTAATTGTTGGAATTGTTGAGTTAAAGTGTTGATTTTGATTCTTTCTTCTTTTTTGATGTGTGCATTTATTGCTATAAATTGACTTCTGAGTACTGCTTTCACTGTGTCCCAAAGGTTTTGGTAAATTGTATTTTCATGCTCATTTGTATCTAGGAATCGTTTTATTTCACACTTTATTTCTTCTGTTACCCAGTAATTTTTGAACAGTGTATTATTATTCATTTTCCCCTTACTTGATTTTTTCCCCTTGGTCTTCTTATTATTGATTTCTAATTTTGTAGCATTGTGATCCAAAAAGATGTTTTGTTTTCAAATTGCTTTTAAATTTATTGAGACTTGTTTTGTGGCCTAACATATGGTTCTGAAGAATGATCCATGTGTGTTGGAGAAGAACGTGTTTTGTTCTTTTGTTGGGTGGAGTGCTTTGTATATGTCTATGATGTCAAGTTGTTTGATTGTGTTATTGAGTTCTTCTGTATCTTTGTTGAGTTTTTTTCCTAGTTATTCTGTCCTTCCTTGAAAGTGATGTGTTAAACTCTCCTACTACTATTGTAGAATTGCTTATTTTTCTTTTCAATTCAGTTAATATTTGGTTCATGTATTTTGGAGATCTTTCACTGGGTGCATAGATATTTATTATGGTAATGTCCTCTTGATCTTTGTAACATCATGTAGTGTCCTTCTTTGTCCCTTATGCTGGTTTTCATCTTGAAGTGTATTTTATCAGTAATTAATATTTCCACTTCTGTTCTTTTTTGGTTGCCATTAGCCTGATATATTTTTTCCATCCCTTGACTTTTTTTTTTTAATTGTGCTTTGCATGCAAATTTACATAGAAAACTTGTTTTACTTTCTACAGTTCATGCACATCTGGTCTTAGGGCCCCAATTACTGTCCCCAACTGTAAAAACTCTCCTCCCCTTTCCTCCCCATGACTACTTCCTCCCTGTGCCCTACTCACCCATGCATTCCTGTCTGTCCAGCCTTCTATCTGTGTGAATGGACCCCTGTGGTGTCCCATGGCTGCTTGATCCAAGGGGTGCATCTCCCTAGAGTAGGTGGGTGCATCAACCTGGGTTATGCGTTCAGTATGTGTGTCTTTCTATTGTCAGGCTGAGAGCCAGCCACATAAGTGAGTCCATTTCCAAGCTCAAAGGGTAACTCAGGACCATAGTTTCAAGGGTTCCAACAATCTCCAGCTGACCAGCAATTCTGGTCATTTTTGTGTTTTTGACTTTTGTTCCACCGTTTTCCTCCCACTCTATCCAGCATCTCCAGGTTTGATCCCTTTCTGGGCAGTTGGTACTGGTAGCCAGGCACCCTCCCTTGACTTTTAATTATTTTTTACCTTTGTGTCTAAGGTGGGTCTCTTGTAGGTAGCATATCGATGGGTCTTCTTTTGTTATCCAGTCTGCCAACCACTTTCTCTTGACAGGTGCATTAATTCCATTCACTTCGAGTGTTATTAGTGACAGGTATGAATTTATTGCTGTCATTCTATTGTGCTTTTTGTTGTGTTGTTGGTTATCTCTTTGTTCCAAATATTTTTCTGTGCTGAGTTCATTTTGTTATCAAGTGTTTTCTTTTCTTCATTATTTTTGGTTTTGTGCTTTCTAAGCCCTTGTGGTTTTCTTCTTTCTTAGTTTAGTTAGAAGGATTGTTAATTTTCTTTGTGTTTACCTTGAAGTAAATTCTTCTATCCCTAAGTCTGGAGCAGTCTTCCCTTAACTACATTGTCCTGTCTTCCTCTCCATTTGGAATTTTTAATTAAAACTTTTATCCACTCTGTTTGTTTTGTTGCTGGTGTTGTTTGTAGATTGACTCCCCTATTCCTCTATGTACTGTATTTATTTATTTATTTATTGTGAGCTTATTTTGAGAATCTTTTTCTGGTTTGGTTTCTAGGTGGTGGTGTCAAGTGTTTTGATTTTAACTTGTTGTTCACTGTTGTGGTTTTCTATTAGAAGGACTTCCTTTAGGATTTCTTGTACAGTTTGTCTGGTTTTCACAAATTCCCTTAATTTCTGTTTGTCTGAGAATGGGTTGCTTTTACCCTTGTATTTGAGGGACAGTTTGGCTGAATGTATAATTCTTGGTTGGCAATTCTTTTCCTTTAAAGTATTGTATATGTCATCATATTGTCTTCTTGCCTGCATGGTTTCTGATGAGAAATCAGAGATTATTCTTATTGCTTGCCTATTGTAGGTGGGGGACCTTTGGTGGCCTAATGCCTAAGGCATTTGACTGTTAACCAGAAGGCTGGGAGTTCAAACCTACCAGCCACTCCTCAGAAGGAAGCTTGAGTAATCTACTTCCATAGTGATACCACCTCAGAAACCCAAGGAGGGGTTGCTATGAGGCAGATCTAACTCGATGGCAGTGAGTTTGGTTTGGTTTGGTAATAGGTAACATTTCATTTTTCCCAAACTGCTCCCAAGATTTATTCTTTGTCTTTGGCAAGTTTGATTATG
>NW_006922072.1:1023793-1026049 GCF_000298275.1 Orycteropus afer afer | reverse complement strand
GTTGTCTGTTGTTTCCTAGCTATTTTGAAGTTATTGTCTTTCTTTGTTAGTTATGTGTTGATTTGTTTCATCCTGATCTTATATTTGACTATATCTAGAAGTGTGGAGCAGATGTACTTCTTTGGTTATTAACTCAGCTGTACTGGGTCATTTTCCAGCTTTCTCAGTGCTGGTGCAATCACTGGTGGGGATGTGGGTGCAGGTCTCTGCTAATCATGAAGAGCATTTGGAGTTGGGATGAGCAGTTGTTGTCCACTGCCTCTAATTGATCCTGTGGTGCAGGAGCTATTGTTGTTACCTGTCTGTTGGATGAGGTGTTCAGTGTAGTAGCTATGGTTGACTAATGGAGGGTTAATATATTCCTCTTATTAGATGAGGCAGGGTAGAAAAGAAAAAAAAAAAAAAGAACCCTAAGTGAACCCCAGGATAGAAAGGCAGAGGGCTTTTTCTGTGCTTAGCACAAGGTAATTCAGTCAGCAATCCAGGCATGGGAAGGACAACCTCCTTGGCCTGTAGCTCCATCAGGGACCTTCTGCTGCTGATGGTTCCCAGGTATCCATCAAACTCCTCAGTTCAGACCTGTCAGTCACCCCCAAACACAAAGGGCCACCCTCTTCTGCATGGATCCACAAGTCGCACAATCCCAGGTCCCAGATTCACTCTGTGCTAAACAGGTTTGCCAAGAGCTGGACTCGAGCCCACTGCCTTGTATCTGCTTTGGGTTTCTGTTTATTCAGAGAGAGTTCTCTTCCTTTTCCTCCACTCCCTTTCAGACTCTGTGGCAGTTTAAGCTAAGGGGGTACTGTTCCATTTCCCAGTATGATCTTTGTCCCCACTCAAAGCCTAGCTCACCTTGAAAAACTCTCGGTGTGGTCATTCTGATCCTTTAATGCCTGTGGGTTCCATGATGTGATTTTTTTTCCCTTCCCTCATCCTTGATCTCCTTTGTATTTCTAATGATTCTTCTTTGGCTCCTCTGGCTAGGCAGGTTTCTTTATTTTCCCCAGTTGTTTAACTTGCTCCCTTTCACTGCCTTCACTTGGTCTAATACTTTATCTTCTCATTAACTGCTCTTAACTCCAGTATCATTATTTGCATCTGCTTTACCTAGTTTCTCAACTTCTCCATTGATAGAGGGACTAAGCTTGTAAACTGTCAGTATGACACCATCTTCCCACCCCATCAAACAATTCTTTTTGGTATAGTGACACTGCATTCTTTCTATCTTCTTTAGATGATTCTTTCATCACTTAATAATTTGCCCATAGAATCTTTCAATGTTGTAATTCAAGCCTTGAATTTTTACTTCAGTTCCTTCAGCTTGAGAAATGCTGGATATGTTATTCCCTTTTGGTTTTCTAACTCCAAGTCTTTGCATATTTCATTATAATAATACTCATTTAGCATAGTACCTAAGGCACTTGACTGCTAACCAGAAGGCTGGTGGTTCAAACCCATCAGCCACTCATCGGAAGGAAGGTTGGGCAATCTATTTCTATAGTATATATATTTCTATAGCCTCAGAAACCCAAGGAGGGGTTGCTATGAGTCGGTTCCAACTCGATGGCACATAACAACAACAACAATTTGTCTTCTTAAGCTTCCCTTTGAAATCTTCTGGTCAGCTCTTTTATTTCATAATTTCTTCCATTCACTTTAGCTATTCTACATTCAAGAGCAAGTTTCAGAGTCTCTTCTGACATCTATTTTGGTGTTTTCTTCCTTTCCTGTCTTTTTAATGACCTTTTGTTTTCTTCATGCATGATGTTCTTGATTTCATCCCACAACACACTGGTCTTTGGTTGTAGTGTTCAATGCATCAAATCTATTCTTCAGATGATCTCAAAATTCTGGTATGATAATCAAGGTCATATTTTGGCTCTCTTTGACTTTTTAAAATTTTTTCAGCTTGAACTGGAACTTGCATATAAGCAATTGATGGTCTGTTCCAAAATCAGCTACTGGCCTTGTTTTGACTGATGATATTGAACTTCTCCAACATTTCTTTCCACAGACATGGTCAATTTGATTCCTGTGTATTCCCTCTGGTGTGGTCCACGTATACAGGTGTCATTTATGTTTTGACAAAAGATATTTGAAATAAAAAAGTCTTTGGTCTTGCACAAGTCTATCATGCAATTTCTGGCATCATTTCCATCACCATATTTTCCAACTAATGACGATTCTTCTTTGTTTCCATTTTTTGCATTCTAATAACCAGTAACTATCAATACATATTCATTGCATGTTTGGTCA
>NW_006922072.1:1019329-1020421 GCF_000298275.1 Orycteropus afer afer | reverse complement strand
ATGTGTTCTGGGTCTGTATCCTGCTCCCTTGTTTCTGTCACTTTATCCTGCTTCTTTGTGTGGACTATGATGGTCTGTTGTATCCAAGGCATCATGGTGTTGTTTTATTTAGGTCTCTGTTAATTGTTTGTGAAGTGCAGCCAAGGGTGATTCAACCTCTTCTTGGTGGTTTTTTATCATTGGCCCATTGGTGGAGAAGGAGATAGTGGCTCTTGCTCAGTAAGCGAGGTGCAGGAGGTGTGAGTGTAGTTGTGTCTTATGGGGACTGTTTTTGTCTCCCACTCAGTTAGACACAAATTACAATTGAATAGCCATCAAAAAACTAAAAGCACATGAACAAAAAACATACCATGTAATCACATAGGAACAGTAACCAAAAAAAGAAAAAAAGGGGATAAAACAAGAAAACCTTCAATATCTGGGGATAGGGAACTAATAGAAAAAATGTAGAGCAGAAAAATGAAGGAAAAAATGGGAAAAATCCAAAAAGAAAAACAGGGAATGGGGTTAGTCATGAGAAAAAAAGGGGGAGGAAAAAAAAAATCTTAAATTAAAAAAAAAAAAAAATTCCACCAGGAAGAGGGAAAATAAAAAATGCTGAAAACTAGGACCTGGGAGGGGAAGATTAAGAATAATAGTGAAAAGGACAAAAGTATAAATAATAATAGGTTTTTTAAAATAGACAAATACAAGCAAACTAATCACCAGAAAAAAAGAAAAGAAAATCATTGGAGGACAAGGCAGGGCACCCAGGGTCCGTCTGAGCACAGAGACTGTGATGGAGTTTCTGTGGGCCCAGAAGGTAGGTGGGAGTGGGGGATGGCCACACATCCGTTCACCAAGCAGGTGTGGGTACAAGAGTAACAAGAGGAAAGATGTACCTTTTCAGTCTTGTAGGTCCGGAGTCTTGGGGTTGCTGGAAAACAGAATGTGTTCTTAAGCCCCAGGAATCTTCGAGAGTGCTGTCTCTTTACATATCCAAAATAGTCAAGCCACTTTTTAAACCTTCAAAATGGCGTCATCTCTGGACCAGCAGAAGTCCACAGCTCAGCCTGCCTTCCTCTTCACCTTCTCCATTTGTTCCCCAGCCAC
>NW_006922072.1:1016957-1018393 GCF_000298275.1 Orycteropus afer afer | reverse complement strand
CACACTATGGATGCAAGGCTTATTAGTCCCAGACATTTACAGGAAAGTAAATGTCTAATTATTATCTAATCTAATCATTAATTGACTACTAAGCTAACTGAAGAGAGATATTGTTGCCACACATGACAAAGAGTACAGATTTTAAAGAATTAGTTCAGGACTGTCACTAAACTAACAAAGAGCATCAACAAAAACTGTGGAGAAGGGGAGGAATCTGGTTTCCAGAGTTGCCACAGTATATTACACAGAATGTTCATTATTAACAAAAGTTACAAGATCTGAAAAAAAAAGAAAAAGGAAATTGGACTTATATGTAGGAAATGACACAGTCAACAAAAACTTTCCCTTAGGAAGTCAAGACTTTGGAATTATTAGACAAAGACTTTAAATCAGGTATTTTAAATACAGGTGATCCTCATTATTCATAGGTTCTGTATTTGTGAATGCACCTATTTACTAAGATTTATTTGTAATCTATTCATTTACAACAAAAATCAATACTCATGGCCTTTTTGCAGTCATTTATGGATATGTGCATGCATAGATGGTGTAAAACCTGACTCCTCATCTGTACATTCCCAGCTGAGTATCTAACAAGAGTTGTTCAGTAATCACCAGAGATCCTTTGAAACAACTAAAGGAGCTCATATGTAAAGAATTAAAGGATGGTATGATAATAATGCCTCATTAAATAGAGAAAATGAAGGAGAATCTCTCTCTCTTTCTCTCTCTCTCTCAAATGGAGATTCTAAGGTTAAAAAAAGTGCAATAACTGAAATGAAAAATCCATTAGAAGGGCTAAAGAACAGATTTAAATTGACAGAAGAAAGATTACACAAATTTAAAGAAAGATGTATAGAGATTTTGCAATCTGGAAATAATGAAGAAAAATGAATAGAGCCTTAGAAAATTCTAAGATACCATTAAGCACACAAACATACAAGTATTGAAGTACAAGAAGGAGTAGTGAGAGAGAAAGAAGTAGAAAAAAATATTCAAAGAAATACTGGCTGAAAACTTGTCAGATTTGATGAAAAACATTAGTCAATACAGTTAAGATGATTAACTCCACCTAGGGTAAAGGCAAAGAGATACACACCCAGACATATCAGAGACAAAACTTTTGAAAGACAAGGGCAAAGGGGAAATTTTGAAAGCAGCAAGAGAAAAATGACTTCTCATGTATAACCAAATCTCAATAAGACTTTCATCAGAAACAATGGAGGCCACAGTGAAGTGGGATGATATATTCAATGTGCTGAAAAATAAACACTGTCATCTGAGAATCTTATACCCAGTAAAATTGCCTTTTCAAAGATTCAATAAAAATATTCTCAGATACACAAATACTGAAAGAATTCATTGTTGGTATACTCACTTTACAAGAAATGTTATAAAGAGTTTTCAGGTGAAATCAAGTGACTACAGACAGTAAT
>NW_006922072.1:1011251-1015872 GCF_000298275.1 Orycteropus afer afer | reverse complement strand
TAAACTAGAAAAATTCATTTAATCCAAAAGAAAGCAGTAAAGAAGGAACAGAGGGTAAAAATGACAGAAGACTTATAGAAACATAAAGCAAAGTGGCAAATATAAAGCCAGCTATATCAACAATAGGATTAACTAGTAGTAGATTAAACAATTCAATATATAAGCACAGAATGTCAGACTGAATTTAAACAAAACAAAACAAAACACCAAGATCCAAGATTTGAAGGGAAAGATGATGTAAGCATTTTCACTATTGGTTTATTCTTATATGGAGCAAAGAAGAGTGAAGAAAATAAAAGGGATCTGGAAACAAGGATAAGACGGACCATGATGACCTCAGCCTTCATGACCTCGAGACCAGAAGAACTATATGCTACCCAGCTACCAATGCCAACCACTTGGAAAGGGATCAAAACTGGATAGAGTGGAAGGAAAAATGTGGAACAAAATTCAAAAACACAAAAATGACCAGAATTACTGGTTGGATAGAGACTGGTGGAGCCCCCGAGACTATGGCCCTGGGTTACCCTTCAGGCCTAGAAATGGACTCACTTCCATAGATTGGCTCTCAGCCCAACAGTGGAAAGACCTACATTCAGAACACCTACCCCAGGACGATGTACCCACCTACTCTAGAGAGAGGCACCCCTTAGATCAATCAGCTATAAGACACCAGAGAGGCAGCATTCCCATAGAAGGAAAGCTGGACAGACAGCAATGCATAGTTAAGAAGGGCACAGGGAGAGGGTAGTCACAGGATGGGAAAAGGAGGATAAATTTTTATGGCTGGGGATGGTAATTGGGGCTGTGAAATCAAATGTGCATGAACTGTTGAATGTAAATCAAATTTGCTTTGTAAATTTGCATCCAAAACACAATAAAAAATAAAATAAAATAAAATGGCACACAAAAAAATTACAATAGTTGAAATGAAAATTTCACTAGAGGGTTTGATAGTAAATTTGACTTGGCAGAAAAAAAATGGATAAATGAAGTTGAAAACAGGAAAATTGACATTACTGAGTCTGGGAAACAAATAGTAAAAATAATGAAGAAAAGTGAACAGAGCCAAGAGACCTGTGGGACATGATCCTGTGGACTAAGATATGCATTATGGGAGCCCTAGAAAAGGCACTCTGGTGGTGTAGTGCCTAAGGCATTTGACTGCTAACCAGTTCAAATCTACCAGCCACTCCTCAGAAGGAAGGTTGGGCAATCTACTTCCATAGTGATACCGCCTTGGAAACTCAAGGAGGGATCACTATGAGTCAAAATTGACTCGATGGCAGTGAGTGAAGGAGAAGAGAGAAAGAGGTCAAAATATATTTGAAGAAATAATGGCCAAAACTGGCCAAATTTGACAAAAATCATGAAACTATATATCAAAAAAGCTCAAAGAACTTCAAGTAGGATAAACAAGAAGAGATCCACACTGAGACACTATATAATCATTCTTTATGAAAATAAAAGAAAGAGAGAGAGAATCTTGGAAGTAGCATGAGAAGTGAATTGCCACATCAATATGATTTACCACTGATTTCTCCTTAGAAACCATGGAAACCAGAATGCAGCAGGATAACATATTTAAAGTGCTGGAAGAAAATAACTGTCAATCAAGAATTCTATATTTGGTAAAATAGACCTTCAAAAACCAAAACCCAAGACTATGGCCCCAGGTTATCCTTCAAGTCTGGAACTGAACTCACTTCCGTGGATTAGATCTCTGCCAAACAGTAGAAAGACCTGGGAGCAGAACACCTACCACAGGGAGATGCACCCCTTAGATCAATCAACCCTGAATGATCAGCAGGGCAGCATTTGAATAGGGGGAAAGCTGGACAGACAAGAATTCATAGATATGAATGATACAGAGAAGGTGTAGTCACAGGGAGGAGATGGGAGGAGAGCTAGCTCTTTATTGTTGGGATTGCAATCGGTGCCATGAAACCAAATGTATATGAACTGTTAAGAGTAAAACAAATCTGCTTGGTAAATTTGCACCCAAATCACAATAAAATTTCTTTAAAAATCAAAACCAAACCCACTTATATATAAATATAAACATGACAGATAGAGACCCTCTAAGGCCGAGCAGATCTGCCCCATAGGATTTCCAAGGCTGTAAATTGTTATGGAAGCAGACTGCCAGATCTTTCTTCTGCTGAATGGCTGGTGGGTTTGAAGCACCAACGTTTTAAAGCAGTCAAGTGCTTTAACCACTGCACCATGAGTACTCCTTGATCCTTCAAAAGTGAGAGCATAATTGAGAGAATCCCAGATGAACAAAGTTTCAATGTTTGCTGCCACAAGACCTGCCCTCAAGAAATTCTAGAACAAGTCCTTCAGGTTGTTATGAAAGAGCACTAGACAGTAACTCAAAGCCATATGAAGAAAAAGAGATTTCCAGTCAAGGAAAATTCATGGGTAGACATAATGACCAGTTTTATGGTATTTTTTTTTTGTTTGTTTGTAAGTCTGGTTGTTATGTCCTACTTTATATAAAAGACAAATGCATAAAGTTTATAAATTTGTTGTTGGGTACACAAAGTATGAGATGTAATTCATGCCAATAACAACATAAGGCATGGAGGAACAATACAGAAACAGTTTTTGTGTGTTATTGAAGTTAAGTTGGTATTGATATAAGCTAAGTTGTTATAAACTTAGAATATTAAATGTAATGCCCATATGCTATGTATTAAATTGCATAGAAACAGTTTTTGTATGTTATTGAAGTTAAGTTGGTATTGATATAAACTAGAATATTAAATGCAATGCCCATATGCTATGTATTAAATTGCATTTCCTTAAAATATGTGATGGAATCCTGACCTCTATACCTGTGGATAGGAGCTCTGGTAGCATAGTGCCTAAGGCACTTGACTGCTAACCAGAAGGCTAGTGGTTCAAACCCACCAGCCACTCCTCAGAAGGAAGGTTGAGCAATCTACTTCCGTAGTGATACTGCCTCGGAAACCCAAGATGGGGTGGCTATGAGTTGGGTCTGACTCGGTGGCACATAACAACAACAAATACTTGTGGATATAATTCTGTCTGGAAATAAGATTTTCTTTGTCATGTTAATTAGAGCCTACCAGTGTAGAATGTGTCCTAAACTTAAATGCTTCTTAGTTATAAAATGAACAGATTAGACACAGAAGCAAGAAAAAGCATGAAGATCACTGAGGAATCATGGAACCTAGGAAATTTGTGACTACAGAAAATGAAAGAAGCAAGGATCATCTCCCAAAGCTAACAGAGACAGAAAACCTTCCTCCAGAGCCAGTACCCTGAATTCAGACTTCTATCCTCCTGAAGTGTGAGGAAATAAATGTATGTTGTTTAAAGGTACCTACTTTTGCTATTTGTATTACAGCAGCACTAGTTAGCATAGTGCCTAAGGGATTTGACTGCTAACCAGAAGGCTGGCGGTTCAAACCCACCAGCCACTTCTCAGAAGCAAGGTTGGGCAATCTATTTCCATAGTGATACCGCCTCAGAAACCCAAGGAGGAGTCACTATGAGTTGGGTCAACTCGATGGCATGTAACAATAACAACAACAATAGTAAAAGCCTAGATTGTTTTGAAGAGACTGCTGGTGGAATTATGGACATTAAGAGAGATTATAATGAGAGCTCAGAAAGAATTGAGAATGGTGGGGAAAACTTCGATTACCAGGAATAAAATTTTATTAGAAATGTGCACATTAAATGTGCTTCTGGTGGGACTTTAAAAGGAAATAGTGGCCATGTTACTGGACATTGGAGGTGTCTGAATTACATTTGAATGTTTTGTGGAAGGTGGAACTTGTAAAGGATGAACTTGCATATTGGGCTGAAGAGATTTCTAAGGAAAATCTTAGGGGAAATGTGGTTTTTTCCTTACCACTTATGATAAAATTTGAGAAGAAAAAGATAGAGTTAAAAATAATTGCTGTTGTTGTTGTTATGTGCTGTCGAGTAGGACCCAACTCATAGCAACCCCTCCTTGGGTTTCCAAGGCAGTATCACTATGGAAGTAGATTGCCCCATCTTCCTTCCGAGGAGTGGCTGGTAGGTTTGAACCGCCAACCTTCTGATTAGCAGTCACGTGCCTTAGGGACAAAAAAGAACTTAAAAAATTGGAAAAGTCTGTTATATAATCTAAGGAAATATATCCTGGAATTATAGCAAGAGTATGGCTACACAATTTTTTTGCTAAAGAAATTAGGCCTGTGACTCCAAACCAAACCAAATTCATTGCCGTCAAGTCAGATCTGACTCACAGTGACCACTCCTTGGGTTTCTGAGGCAGTATCACTATGAAAGTAGATTGCCCAAACTTCCTTCCAAGGAGTGGCTGGTGGGTTTGAACCACCATCCTGCAAGTTAGCAGTCAAATGCCTTAGGTACTACACCACCAGAGCTCCCAGGCCTGTGACTATTGGATCTAATAAACCATCTCAACTGAAATCCTGTCAGATTAGACTGAAAGGAACAGAGATGGAACGAAATAAAGAAGAGGTACCTGTCTCTTGGAATTTTCCAGGCAGAAAATGGGCCAACAGAACTACTTGGTTGTGAACATCTGTTGTCCTACAAGAATAGGAGAAGCCAGAACTTCTCCAAGAACCCAAGATAA
>NW_006922072.1:1006458-1011021 GCF_000298275.1 Orycteropus afer afer | reverse complement strand
CTTAAATGGTGGGGCTGATACCCAGAACCAAGGGGCCTTAAACTAGAATTCAGAGATTATAGCCTATTTCTAGAGACAAGTGGGTAGAATCACTGCCTAAATGTACGTGAAAGACAAGAGATTGTGTTCGAGTCTTCAGAACTAATGAAACGTGCTCTGCTGGGTTGCCAACTTGCTTCCATGACCCCTTCTTTCCTCCAATTCCTCCATTTGGAATGGAAATGTCTGTTGTTGTTGTTGTTGTTGTTGTTGTTAGGTGCCTTAGAGTCGTCTCTGACTTGTAACGACCCGATGCACAGCAGAACGAAACACCGCCAGGTTCTGCGCCAGCTCCATGATCCTTGCTATACTTGAGTCCATCGCCGCTGCCACCGTGTCAATCCATTTTGTTGAGGGCCTTCCCTTCTTTTGTCAACCTTCCACCTTACCAAGCATGACATCCTTCTCCAGGGACTGGTCCATTCTGACAACATGAACAAAGTAAGTGAGATGAAGTCTGGCCATTCTTGTCTCCAAGGAGCATTCTAACTGCACTTCCTCCAGGGTAGACCTGTTAGTTCTTTTAGCAGTCCACGGTACTTTTAGCATTCTTCACCAACACCACAGCTCAGAAGAATCAATTCTTCTTTGGTCTTCCTTATTCCTTGTCCAGCTTCACATGCATATGAGGCAATTGAAAATACCATAGCTTGTGCCAGGAGCACCTTAGTCCCCAAGGAGACAACTTCCTCTTCAGCACTTGAAAGAGGTCCTTTGCAGGAGATTTGCCTAATACTGTATATCATCTGAAGTCCTGACTGCTGCTTCCACTGGCATTGATTATAGAACCAAGCAATGTGAAGTCTTTGACAATTTCAAACTTTTCTCCATTTATTGTGATGCTGCTTATAGGTCCAGTTGTGAGGATTTTTGTTTTCTTTATATTGAGATGTAATCCATATTGCAGACTGTATTCTTAAATCTTCATCAGTAAGTGCTTCAAGTCATCCTCACTTTCAGCAAGCAAAATTGTGTCATCAGCGTATCGCAGGTTGTTAATGAGTCTTCCTCCAATCCTGATGCTACGTTCTTCTTCATAACAGGAGATTGTTTTTAAGTCTTCAGAGCTAATGAAATGTGCTCTGCTGGGTTTTCAACTTGTTTCCATGACCGCTTCTTTCCTCCAGTTCCTCCATGTGGAATGGAAATGTCTACCTTGTGCTAATTAAACCATTGCATTTTGGAAGCAGGTGAATTGCATTCTGTTTCACAGGACCACCAATAGAAAGGAATTTTGCCCCCAGAATGTAACATTCTCAGTGTCTCACTAGTACTTGAGTTAGATGATTCAGAAGATGAGATTTTTGATTTACAGTTGATGCACGAATAGATTAAGACTTTGGGGGATGATATGATAGGATGAATGTGTTTTTGCATATGGAAAGGTCATGAATTTTGGAAGGCCAAAGGGTAGAATGTTGTGGATTGAGTGATGTCCTCCAAAAACATGTTGTAATCCTAATTCCTATACCTGTGGATGTAATTATGTTTGGAAATAATATTTTCTTTGTTATGTCAACGAGGCTTTGTCAGTGTGGGGTGTACCCTAAATCAAATCTGAGTTATAAAAAGAGCAGATTGGACACAGAAGGAAAAACAAGTGGAGGAAGATAGGTGTCACATGAAGCTTACCACAGAACCAAGGAAAACCAAGGATACAGAAGCTGAAAGATACAAGAATCTTCCTCCAAAGCCTACAGAGAGAGGGAGCCCTACCATAGAAATAGTGCCATGAATTCAGACTCCTAGCCCCCTGAACTATGAGAAAATAAATTTCTGTTCTTTAAAGGCCACCATTTGTAGTATCTGTGCTGTAGCAGCACTAGCTGAGACACAATGGTAACCACAGAGAAAACATCTAAAAATATACCCAAAAGGAAACAAGAAATGAATCAAAATGGTTCACTACAACAAATCAACTAAACAAAAAGAAAGCAGTACTGGAAGAAAGGAGGAAAAAGAATTTATAAGACACACAGAAAATAAGTACCAAAATGGAGAAAGATGTCCATCTTTATCAGTAATTAGTTTAAATGTAAATAGTTAAAACTCTCCAATCAAAAGGCAGAGATTAGCAGAATGGATAAGAAAGCATAATCAGACTGTATACTATCAACAGGAGGCCCCACTTCAAATTCAAACAGACAAATAGCATAAAAATGAAAAGATGGAAAACTATATTTTATGAAAATGGCAACCAAATGAGAGATGCTGTAGAAAATTTAATATCAGAAAAAAATAGACTTACAGTCAAAATGTGTTATAAGAAACAAAGGAGGACATTATATAATGATAAAAAATCAGTGCATCAAGATGCTGTAACAATTATACATACTTATGCCTTTAACTTAAGCTCCTCAAAATATATAAAGCAATAGAATTGAAGGGAGAAATAGATTGACAATAATAGGTAGAAATGTCAATACACCACTTTAGATAATAGAACATGTAGACAGAAAATCAGTAAAGAAATAAAGGACTTGAGCAACACTATAAGCCAACTAGACTTCACTGGCATATACAGAATACTTCTCCCAACAACTGCACAATATGCATTCTTCTCCAGTGCACATGGATCATTCTCCAGGATAGATCATATGCTAGGTCACAAAATAAGTCTCAATAACTTTTTTTTTAAATTAAGCACATAGCAAATAGCTCTTCTGACCATAATGGAATGAAATTAATAATCAGTAATAGCAGAAAACTTAAAATTTCACAATTATGTAGAAATTAAATAGTAACCTATTAAACAACAAATGGATCAAAGAAGAAATCACATGCTAACTAGGAAAAAATAATAAAGACAAATATATATGAAAGCATAACATACTAAAACTTATAGGAGGCAGTGAAGGTAGTGCTAGATAGAAATTTATAGCAGTAAAGTCTACATTAACACAGAAGAAAGGTCTCATATTAATAACCAAACATTATATATCAAGAAATGAGAAAAAGAAGAGCAAATAAAGCCCAAAAGATTAGAATAGGAAAAAGTAAAATAGAGCAATTAAATGGGACCAGAATTTAGTTCTTCAAAAAGATCAATAGAATTTACAAACTTCTACTATTATTGACAAGGGAAAAAAGAAATAAGACACAAATAATTAAAACCTTCATTGAAAATGGGAACATTACTACCAACCTTACAGAAATGAAAAGGATTAGAAGAGAATACTAGGAACAATAATATACCAACAAATTAGAGAACCTACATGAAATAGATAATTCCAAGATGCACACAACCTACCTAAATTGACTCAAGAAGAAAGAGAAAATATCAACAAACCTATAATAAATGAAGAGATTTAATCAGTAATCAAAAACCTCACAACAAACAAAAGTCCAGAAGAATCAACACTAATCCTTCTCAAACTCTTCCAAAAGAGTGAAGGTGAGGGAATATGTCTTAATGAATTCCACGAGGCCAGTATTGCCCTGATACCAGGTCAGATAAAGAACCACAAGAAACAAAAGCTATCAACTGTATCCCTTATGAATGTGGATGCAAAAATTTTCAACAAAATCATAGAGAATGAATCAAACAACATATTCAAAAATTATGCATCACAAGCAAATGGAATTTATCCCAAGAATTGAAGTGTGCTTTAACATAAAGAAACAAAGCTACACCACATTAATAGAACAAAGGAAAACAAGTTGATCAAAGCTACACCACATTAATAGAACAAAGGAAAACAAGTTGATCACCTCAATGGATACAAAAAAGGCATTGAAAAAATCTAACACCCTTTCAAGGTAAAAAACACTCAATCAACTAGAAATACAAAGAAAATTCTTCAACATGATAAAGGGTATTTGTGAAAAACCCACAGGTAACATCATAGTCAATAGTGAACGATTGAAAGTTTTCCCTTTAAGATCAGGATTAAGACGAGGATGCCTACTTTCACCACTGCTATTCGGCATTGTATTGGAAGTTGTAGTAAAAGCAGTTAAGCAAGAAAAAGAAATTAAAAAAAAAAAAATCCAAATTGGAAAGAAACACATAAAGCTATCTTTATTCACAAATGACTTGATACTATATATGTAGTATATAAAATCTGAAGTTTCTACGAGAAAGCCACTGGAGCTAATAAATGAAATTTGTAGAGTTACTGAGTACAAAATCAACACACAAAAATCAGCTGTGTTTCTATATACTAGCAATGAACATTCTAAAAAGGATATTAAGAAAACAATTCCATTTACAAAAGTGTCTAAAAGCGTAAATTAGCTAAGAATCAGTTTAACCAGATAGGTGAAATATTTGTACACTAAAAGCTATAAAACATTGCTGAAAGAAATTAAAGAGTATCTAAATGAATTGAAATATATCCCATGTTCATGGATTCAAAGATTTCATATATTGGTAACATGGCAATAGTTTCCAAAGTAATCTGCAGATTCAAGACAATTCCTATCAGAATTCAAAAGGGTTCTTTTGCAGAAATAGTAAAATCTGATCCTTATACTTATATGAAACTATGTTGTTGTTATGTGCCGTCGAGTCAAACCTGACTC
>NW_006922072.1:1005576-1006358 GCF_000298275.1 Orycteropus afer afer | reverse complement strand
AACCTTCCTTCCGAGGAGTGGCTGGTGGGTTTGAACCGCCAGCCGTCTGGTTAGCAGGCAAGTGTCTTAGCCACTATGCTACCAGAGCTCTATAGGGGCCCTGAATAGAAAAATAATCTTGAAAAAGAAGAACAAAGTAAGAGGATCCACATTTCTTGATTTCAAAATGTACCTTAAAGCTACAGGAATAAAAACAGCGTGGTACTGGTGTAAGAATAGACGTATAGAGCAATGGAAGATAATTGAAAGTCTATAAATTAACCCAAACATTAATTTTTTACAAGAGCTTCAAGTCTATTAAATAAGGAAAGAATAGTCGCATCAACAAATGGATGACTGGATAAACAAACTATGATACATACAAACAATGGAATACTATGCAATGTTAAAAAATGGTGATGAATTTGAGAAACCTCTCATAACCTGGATGAACCTAGAAGATATTATGCTGAGTGAAATTAGTCAATCATAAAAGAACAAATATTGTATAAGGTCACTACTGTAAAAAATCAAGAAAATATTTACACAGAGAGAAATAATCATGCTTTAAGTTTACCGTGGATGGGAGAGAAAGGGAGGATAAAACATTAACTATAATGTAGATGTATATTTGCTTGGATGAAGAGAAAGGTAATATATAATAAAGGGGGAGGTCAGCACAAAATGTCAAAACAAAGGAAGACATTGAGGAGAACACAAGGGTTAAAGGCAAAAACAGTACATAGTATTACATACGCAGTCCTACAATAACTGTAATAACAATCATCTATGACTGGCTACAT
>NW_006922072.1:1002480-1004892 GCF_000298275.1 Orycteropus afer afer | reverse complement strand
ATGTAATAGTATGTACTGTTTTTGCCTTTAATCCTTGTGTTCTCCTCAATGTCTTCCTTTGTGAGGTCCTGCATAGAGTGGGAGAAAAAATATGTACATGTGTGTGTGTGTGTGTGTGTGTGTGTGTGTAATGACCAGACTTATGGATCTGATAGACACTGGAGGAACCCCTTAGACACTCTTCAAGATTGAAACTGAAATCACTTTTCAGCCAGGTAGACAGGCCTATAAGGTGAACAATAACCTCAGGAAGATACTGAGTTCTTGGAACAATCAACTATAAGAGATCAAAAGGGCAATATTTGCTGAGGAATAAAGCTCAGAAGTCAGGGAGGGATAGGAAAGAAGGACGAATGGAAATGGTAAAGACATGGAGGAAGTGAGAAGAATTGTTACAGTGTGGGGATTGCAAGCAATATCATAAAGCAAAATGTGCATGAATAGTTGAATGGAAAACCAATTTTCTCTGTTAACTTTCACCCAAATCACAATCAAAAGTTAATTTTCTGTTTTTTTGTATATGTTGTGGAAGATGGATCATACATGTGAATGCTCAGTTGTCCCAGGACCATTTTATGAAAAGTCTATTCTTTCCCCATTGAATCTTCTTGTCATCCTTGTTAAAAATCAATTGTCCATAGGTGTATAGTTTCATTTCTGAGATCTCACTTCTATTCCACTGAACTATTCCATTGATATCTATCCTTATATCAGTACCACATAGTATTGATAACTGCAACTTTACAATAAATTTTGAAATGGAGTAATATGATATTCCCAAATTGGATTCTTCTTTTTAAAGGTTTTTATTGAGTAGTATGTGTTCCTGGAATTCCTATATAATTTAGAATCACCTTTTCAATTTTTGAAAAAAAAAATTGTGAGCTCTGATTTTTATAGGAATTGTTACATCTGCATATTAATTTGGAAATAATTTCATTTTAACAGCATTAAATTTTTTAATACAAGAAAATAAGATGTGTTTCTGCTTATATCTTTAACTTATTTCAAAAATGTTTTGGTAAATTCAGAGTAAAAATCTAGTACATCTTAATAGAAGAAATAAAATATGAAATTAAAAAATTCCTTGAATCAAATGAGTGAAAACTAACATAGCAAAATCTTTGGGATACAGCAAAAGTAGTGATCAGAGACCAATTTATAGCAATAAATGCACACATCAAAAAATAAGAAAGAGCCAAAATAAATATCTGAACCCAACATCTCCAACAATTAGAAAAAGAGCAGTGAGAAAAGCCTACAGTCACCAAGAAAAGGAAATAATAAAGATTCCAGCAGAAATAAATGAAACAGAAAATGCAAAGACAATAGAAAAGAAATCAACAAAACCAGAAGTTGGATTTTTTAAAAGATTAATAAAATTGATGAACCAGTGGTAAATTTAACAAAGGAAAAGAGGAAGAGAATACAAATAACACAAATAAGAAATCAATTGGGTGACATCACAACAGAACCAAATGAAATAAAGAGGATAATACCAGGATACTATGAAGAACTGTACTCCAACAAAATTAAAAATCTAGAAGAAATGGACAGATTTTTAGAAACATACTACTTACCTAAACACAGACTGAGGTGGAAAATTTGAACAGAACTATAACAAAAAAAAAAAAAAAAAAAAATTGTACAGGTCATAAAAGAAAATTGCTGGCAACAACAAAAAAGCCCTGGCCCAGATGGTTTCACTGGAGAATTCTACCAAATGTTCAGAGAAGAATTGAGACCAATCTTACTCAAACTATTCCAGAACATAGAAAAGGATGAAGTCCTCCCAAATTCATTTTATTAAGCAAGCATGACCTTGATACCCAAACCAGGCAAAGACATCATGTAAAAGGAAAACTAAAGACCAATATCCCTCATGAATATAGATGCAGAAATCTTCACAACAAAATCCTGACAAATAGACTCCAACAACATATCAAAAAAATAATGCTTTATAACCGTGGGGTTCATATCAACGACAGAAGGATGGTTCAACATTAGAAAGGCAATTAACATCATCCATCACATAAATAAAACAAAGGAAAATAACCACTGACATATGATCATATCAATTGATGAAGAAAAGGCATTTGACAAAAATCCAACACCCATTCTCAGTAAAATAGGAATAGAATGGGGATTTCTTCACATAATAAAGGGCATATGTACAAAACCAACAGCCAACATTATTCTCGATGGAAAAAGACTGAAACCATTCCCTTTGGGAACAAGAAAGCTCTCTATCACCACTTCTATTCAACATTGTATTGGAAGTTGTAGCCAGGGCAATAAGTCAAGAAGGGAAATCAAAGTTATCCAAATTGGTAAGGAAAAAGTAAAACTACACCTATATGTTTATGATATGATATTATACATAGAAAGCCCAAGGGACTCAGGGAAAAAAAA
>NW_006922072.1:976869-977977 GCF_000298275.1 Orycteropus afer afer | reverse complement strand
AAAATCAAGAAGGAACTGTGTCAGTGTTGTATCCTTTCACCATACTCATTCAATCTGTATGCTGAGCAATAATCTGAGAACTGGACTATATGAAGAGGAACGTGGCATCAGGATTGGAGGAAGAATCATTAACAACCTGCAATATGCTGACGACACAACTTTGCTTGCTGAAAGTGAGAATGACTTGAAGCACTTACTGATGAAGATTGAAGAATACAGAGTAAAGTATGGATTGCATCCCAATATAAAGAAAACAAAAATTCTCATAACTGGACCTATAAGCAGCATCACAATAAATGGTGAAAAGTTTGAAGGTGTCAAAAACTTCACATTGCTTGGTTCTACAATCAATACCAATGAAAGCAGCATTCAGGACATCATAAGTTGCACAGCACTTGGTGAATCTGCTGCAAAGGACCTCTCTCCAGTGCTGAAGATCAAAGATGTCTCCTTGAGGACTAAGGTGTGGCTGACACAAGCCATGATATTTTCAATCACCTCACATACGTGTGAAAGGTGGACAATGAATAAGGAAGATCGAAGAAGAGTCGGTGCTTTTGGGTTGTGTTGCTGGTGAAGAATAGTAAAAAATACCATGAACTGCTAAAAGAACTAACAAATCTGTCCTGGAGGAAGTGCAGCCAGAATGCTCCTTGAAAGTGAGAATGGCCAGACTATGTCCCACTTACTTTGGTCATGTTGCCAGAAGGCACAATTCCCTGGAGAAGGATATCATGCTTGGTAAAGTGGAGGGTCAACAAAAAAGGGGAAGTCCCTCAACAAGATGGATTGAGACGATAGCTGCAATGATGGACTCAGGTATAGCAAGGATTGTGAGGCTGACACAGGACTGGGCAGTGTTCTGTTCTGTTGTACATAAGGTCGCTATGAGTCAGAGACGAATCAATGGCACCTAACAAAAACAATGGCTAATAAAGGAGCTCTGATGGCATAAGGGGTAAGGCATTTGGGTGTTAACCAGAAGGTCAGTGGTTCAAACCCACCAGCTGCTCCAGGGGAGGAACATGAGGCAATCTACTTCTGTAAAGATTTACAGCCTTGGAAACGCAATGAGGGTTGCTATGAGTCAGAATTTACTCAATGGCAC
>NW_006922072.1:974954-976292 GCF_000298275.1 Orycteropus afer afer | reverse complement strand
CCATGAGCATGGTATGTTCTTACATTTATGTAAGTCTCTTATGTTTTTTTAAAGTAGTCTTTTGTAGTTTTCTTTGTACAGGTCTTTTGTGTCTCTGGTAAGATTTATTCCCAAGTATTTAATTTCTTTTGGTCCCTATTGCAAATTGTATTGATTTCCTCATTTCTTTTTCAGCAATCTCTTTGTTGGTGTAGAGGAATGCAACTGATTTTGTACATTGATCTTGTATCCTGCCACTATGCTAAATCTCTCAGTTAGTTCCAGTAGTTTTTTTGTACTGAGTCTCTTGCATTTTCTATTTATAGGATCATATCATCAGCAAATAAGGATAGTTGAACTACTTTCTTACAAATTTGGATGTCTTTCATTTCACTTTGTTGCCTTATGGCCCTGGCTAGGACTTCCAGTACAATGTTGAATAGAAGTGGTGATAAAGGGCATCCTTTTCAGGTTCCTGTTCACAAGGGGAAAGGTTTCAGTCTGTCTCCACTGAGAATAATGTTGGCTGTTGGTTTTGCATATATGCCTGTTATTATGTTAGGGAATATTCATTCTATTTCTATTTTGCCGAGAGTTTTTATCAGGAATCAGTGTTGCATTTTATCAAATGCCTTTTCCACATCAATTGATATGATCATGTGGTTCTTTTCCTTTGTTTTATTTATGTGATGGATGGTTTTGATTGTTTTTCTAATGTTGAACCATCTTTTTATACCTGGTATGACCCTCACTTCATCATAATGTATTATTTTTTAGAAAAATATTTTGTTGTAGTCTGTTGGCTAGGATTTTGTTGAAGATTTTTGCATCTACATTCATGAAGGATATTGGTCTGCAGTTTTCCTTTTCAGTGATGTCTTTGCCTGGTTTTGGTGTCAGGATTATACTTACTTCATAAAATGAATTTGGTAGCATTCCTTCCTTTTCTATGTTCTGGAATAGTTTAAGTAGGATTGGTGTCATTTCTTCTCTGAACCTTTGATAGAATTCTCCATTGACACCATATGGGCCAGGACTTTTATTTTGTTGGTAACTTTTTCATGACCTGTTCAATTTTTCTGCTGTTATGGGTCTGTTCAACTTTTCCACCTCAGTCTTTGTTAGTTTAGGTAAGTAGTGTCTTTCTAGAAATCTGCCCATTTCCTCTAGATTTTCAAATTTGTTGGAGTATGGTTCTTCATAGTGTCCTGGTATTATCTTTTTAATTTCAGTTGGTTCTGTTGTGATGTCAGCCAATTTGTTTCTGATTCTTGTTACTTGTATTCTCTCCCTCTTTTCCTTTGTTAAATTTACCAGTGGTTTGTCAATTTAATTGATCTTTTCATAAAATTAACTTCT
>NW_006922072.1:972083-973177 GCF_000298275.1 Orycteropus afer afer | reverse complement strand
ACCAAAGCCAAAGATGGGGAAATTGAAGGTTTTTACCAACTTCTGTAGTCTGAAATTGACTGAACATGCAATCAAGATGTGCTAATTATCACTGGTAGTTGGAAAATTTGGTGTTGGTGATAGAAATAATACAGGAGATCACATCAGAGAATTTTGCAAGACCATCAATTTGTGTATTGCAAATATCTTTTTTAAACAAAACAAATGATGGCTATACATGTGGACATCACCATATGAAGAACACAGGAATCAGACTGACTACATCTGTGGCAAGAGGTGATGAAAAAGCTTAATATCTTCAGCCCAAACAAGGCCAGGAGCTGATTGTGGAACAGACCATCAACTGCTCTTATGCAAGTTCAAGGTGAAGCTGAAGACAATTAAAAGAAGTCCATGAGAGCCAAAATATGACTTTGATCATATCCCTCCTAAATTTAGAGACAATCTAAATAATGTATTTGATGGATTGAACACCAATGACCGAAAACCAGAGGAATTGTGGGATGACATCAAGAACATAATCTAGGAAGAAAGCAAAAGGTCATTAAAAAGACAGGAAAGGAAGAAAAGACCAAAATGGATGTCAGAAGAGACTTTGAAACTTGCAATTGAATGGAGAATAACTAAAGCAAATGGAAGAACATATTTGGCATTTCTCAAGCTGAAAGAACTGTAGAAAAAAATTAAGCTTCGAGTTGCAATATTGACAGATTCTGCGGGCAATATATTGACTGATGCAGGAAACATCAAAAGAAGATGGAAGGAATGCATAGAGTCACTGTACTAAAAAGAATTGGTCAATATTCATCCATTTCAGTGGGTGGCACATGATCAAGAACCAATGGTATTGAAGAATGAAGTCGAAGCTGCACTGAGGAATTGGCAAAAAACAAAGCTCCAGGAATTGATGGAATACCCACTGAGATGCTTCAACAAATGGATGCCATGCTGTACACACTCACTCTGTTATGCCAAGAGATTTGGAAGACAGCTACCTGTCCAACTGACTGGAAGAGATCCATATTTGTACCCATTCCAAAGAAAGGTGATTCCACAGAATGTGGAAATTATCGAACAATATTAATATCACACAC
>NW_006922072.1:969718-970868 GCF_000298275.1 Orycteropus afer afer | reverse complement strand
TGGACAATAAATAAAGAAGACAGAAGAAGAGTTGATGCTTTTGAGCTGTGATGTTGTTGAAGAATACTGGGAGTACCATCGACTGCTAAAAGAATTAACAAATCTGTCCTGGGGGATGTGCAGCCAGAATGCTTCTTGGAATTGAGAATGGCCAGACTTTGTTTCACCTACTTTGATCATGTTGTCAGAAGGGACCATTCTCTGGAGAAGGACATCATGCTTGGTAAAGTGGAGGGTCAGTGAAAAAGGGGAAGGCCCTTAATGAGATGGATTAACACAGTGGCTGCAAATATGGGCTTGGGTATGGGATGGCATGAGGATGGCACAGGACCAGGCAGTGTTTCGGTCTGTTATACATATGATCGCTGAATCAGAGATGGCTGGACAACACCTAATAACAACAACAGTAACAAATATTTGTGCTTGTCCTCTTTTTTTTTTTTCCTTTGAGGTTACTTTGTGATTTATAATTTTCTTTCTGAGTTTAGGGCAGTCCATTCTATCTTGTAATTGTCTTGACTTCCTCATTATTTAGAAATTCTTTCACTATACTATTTTTTCCCTCTTTTTGTTTTGTAGTTGTCCACATTTGCCAATTGGTGTCTCTAGTTACTTGTTTACAATCTTGTAAGCTCATTTTACTTTGTATACTTCCATAACTGGGTTGGTTCCTGGGTTATGTCATCATGTGTGTTAATGGTCAGTTGTTTGCTATTTTTGGTTCTCTGTTCAAAGGATCCCTTTAGTACTCCTTGTATACCCTTGTAATTCCTCTCAATTTAGTAACTCTTGTAATTTCCTTAATTTCTGCTTATCTGGAAATCTCCTAGTTTCACCGTCATATTTGAGGGACAGTTTTTCTGGGTATATAGTTCTTTCTCCTCGGAAGGAAGGTTGGGCAATCTACTTCTGTAGTGATACTGCCTCGGCAACCCAAGGAGGGGTCGCTATGAGTCAGGGCCAACTCAAGGGCACATAACAACAACAACAACAGTTCTTGGTTGGAAATTTTTATCTTTCAGAGTTTTATATATACCATCCCATTGCCTTCTTGCCTGCATGATTTTTGGTGAGAAATCAGAGTTCAGTCTTATAGGTTGCCTTTTGTAGGTAACTTTTTGTTTTTCCTGTGCTGCTTTCAGGATTCTTT
>NW_006922072.1:965021-968550 GCF_000298275.1 Orycteropus afer afer | reverse complement strand
GCAGGAGGTGTGTGTGTGGTTGGGTTGTATGGGCACAGTTGCTGTCTCCCAATCAGTAGACAAAAACAACAATAAAAAAATAAAAAGAAGATGACAAAAAACACACACTGCGTAAACATACAGGAACAATCACCAAAAAAAGGGGGGGGAGGTAGAAGAAATGTAATAAGTGAGAGAATATATTTAAAGAAATACTTTAAAAAGCCAAAAGAAATATGATTAGAAAGAAAAGGTGGGGAGGACCTACAATATCTGGGGAAGTGGGAATAAGAGAAAAAGAGGTAGTGTAGTAGAATAATGAAGAAAAAAATGGGAAAATGCAAAAAATAAAACAAGGAATGGGGAGATCCACAAGAAAGAAAAAAATGGGAACCAGGAAAAGGAAAGAAAGAAAAAGCTGAAAACTAGAATCTGGTAAGGGAAGAAGAAAGAATAATAATAAAAAGGAAGAAAAAATGAATAATTTTAAAACAGACAAAAATAAACAAAATAAATAAATAAATAAACAGATCTGGGCAGGTCAGGATAGGGCACCCAGGCTCCATCAGGACACACAGACTGGGATGGAATTCCTGCCAGCCCAGAAGATGGGTGTGGGTGAGGTATGGCCCCATCTCCATTCACCAAGAGTGTATGGGGTATAAGAGTAACAAGGAGAATATTGCACTTTTCCAGTTTTCAATGTCTTGTATGTCCTTGCTGTCCCCAGCAAGTGGAGCCTATTCTTAGGTCCCTGGAATCTGAGAGTACACTGTCACTTTGAATATCCAAAAGGGTTGAACCACTTGTAAACATTCAAAATGGCTGCGCCTTCCAGACAGGCAAAAGTCCACAATTCAGTTTGTCTCCTCCTTCGCTGTTTCCCCTTTTATTCGCCAGCCACCAGTGCAGTCCTCCATGCAGCCCCTGGATAGCAGGGCTGATTTTTAAGTTAATTCTTAGGTCCTAAGACCACTTGGAAAGTTCTAAACTGCTGTGCCATCAGGATCACTGACATTCCACAGCCCATGGCTCTGTATGATTCCTTTTCGCTGTTTTTATGCAGGTTCTTCTATTAGTTGGAGTTAAGTCCACTTTTGTATCCTTCTTTTCAAAGCTCAGGGCTCCAGGATTATCTTCTGTATCTGTGTTGATTGGTTCCTCTTTTCTTTGTTGAAGAGGGTCTGTGTAGTTTGTCTGCCTATTCCTCTATCTTACCGGAACCTTAACTCCATTGGGAATGTACTGTGAGATGTTAATCAATGAAAGGGGAGTTGCCTTTGGAGTGTGGCCTGCTTCCAGCATATGTGTAGAAATTTTGGGAAAGTTCTCTAATATTTTGGCACATCTGGATTCTTCATTTGGCTGAGTGAACTAGTGGCCTGCCATGTTGCCTGCCGATTTTGGGATTGTGCCATTTTATCTGCCAACCTTGGTTTCATAAGCTTCAGCAGCCAGTAGTTGCATGAGTTAGAAGAAGCCTCCAGATCCAGTGGTCCTAGAACAAGAGGTAGTGCTGAAGCCCAAGGTCAATGTGCCTTGATCCAGCCCCTATAGCCAGCACTCTGAATTCAGACTTCTAGCCTCCTAACTGTAAGATAATAAATTCCTGTTTGTTAAAACCATTCACTTGTGATATGTCTGTTGTAACAGCACTATAGAACTAAGACAGCATGTGATAATATTTCATCTTGGTCTTAATTCACATTTTTCTACTGGTTAGTGATATTGCAAATCTGTTCATATCCTAATTTGCCATCCATATACCCTTTTCACTAAAATGTCTTATATCTTTTGCCCATGTTCTTATTGGAGTGTGTTTATTTGCTATTGAGTTTTGTTTTTACTTTTTATTGTAGTTTTGGTGGAAGTTGACAGAGTAAATTAGTTTTCCATTCAACAATTTATACACATATTGCTTCATGACATTGGTTGCAATCCCCTCAGTGAAACAGCACTCTTTCCATATACTCCTTGGGTTCTCCATCTCCATCTCTTTCCTACCCCTTCCTGCCTTTGATAAAGGCATTTTTTTTGGACAAAGGCTGATCATTTGGTCCTGTATGATTGATTGTACTGAGAAGCAAATTTCTTCCTGGTGTATTCACTTATATGTTTGGCTGAAAGTCGATCCTTTGAGGAGGCTTCAGTTCCAGGCTTGTAGGGTGTCTATGGGCCACAATGTTGGGAATTCCACCAGTCTTAATCAGACCAGTAAGTCTGATCTTTTTTTTTTTATGATTGTGAATTTTGATCTACATTTTTTTTCTCTCCCTTTCTGTCCAGGACCTTCTGTTGTAATTCCTTTCAGAGTGTCAGTAGTGGAAGTCGGGGCCCTTCTGGTCTCAGGGTAGTGGAGGCTGTGGTTTGTGTTTTTCAGTAGTCCTTCGGTCTAATTGTTTCCTTGAGATTTTTATTTTCATCACTCTTCTTTGCTCTAGACAAGGAGAGACCAATAGTTACATCTTAGATGGCTGCTTGCAAGCTTTTTAAGACCTCAGTTGCTACTCACCAAAGTAAGGTGCAGAACATCAACTTTGTGAACTATTATATTCCAATTGACCTAGATATCCCCTGAGAGTGTGGCCCTAAATCCACAAGCCCAGTGATTCATTCTTTCAAGTTGTTTGGTTGTGGATAAGAAGTTTTCATAACTTTGCCTTCTGTATGGTCTACAGTATCTTTGGATATATTTGGAGTGCATACAAATACTATATATGCAGAAATATCCTCTACCAAACCTATATATACTCCTGGGTGTACTCACATTCACCTTCCAACATCTGTTCTACTTGCATGGCTACCTATACATCTACTTGTAGATATTGTTTATTATTACTGTTATTGCAGGATTGTGTATGTAATAGTACTTACCTTTATTATTTCACTCTTTTACATCTCCCAGTATCTTCTTTTGCCATTGGTCATGTTGTGCTGTCCTCCTCCTTATTGCATATTATCTTGTGGGGTTTTTTGTTGTTGTTGTTGTTCACTCAAGTTAATACTACCTTCCAATTAATGATTTACCCTCTCTTTCACTCCTGTCCCTAGCACCCATCAAAGAATGTTTCTTTCTGTATGCAAACCTTCTCTTGACTTCTTATAATAGTGGTCTCATATGATATTCGTCCTTTTGTGATTGATTTATTTCAGTCAGCATAAAGTCCTCCAGCATAATGTTCATCCATGGTATATGATATTTCACAGATTCTTTATTATTCTTTGGTGTTGCTAGTATCCCATTGTGTGTATGTACCATAATTTGTTAATTCATTCATCTGTTGATTGGCAGGTTGTTTCCATCTTTTTGCTATTGTAAACAATGCTGCAAAGAGCTTGGTTGTGCATATATCTATTTGTGTCATGTCTCTTATTTCTCTAGATTATATACCTACTAGCAGGGAGCTCTGGTAGTGTAGTGCCTAATGCACTTGACTGCTGACCAGAAGGCTGGCGGTTCAAACCTACCAGCCACTCCTCGGCAGGAAGATGGGGCAATCTACTTCCGTAGTGATACTGCCTTGGAAACCCAAGGAGGGGTCTCTATGAG
>NW_006922072.1:960836-964816 GCF_000298275.1 Orycteropus afer afer | reverse complement strand
GTTTTCTGTTTTTGTGAACTTTGATATTATTGCTGGGGTGAGATGCTATCTCATTTTTCTTTTGACTTGCATCTTACTAATGGCTAATGGCTAACAAGGAATTCTGGTGGCATAGTGTTTAAAGCACTTGCCTGCTAACAAAAAGTTCAGCGATTTAAATATACCACCTGTTCCACTAGAGACAGATGTGGCAGTTGGCTTCTGTAAAATTAACAGCCTCGGAAGCCTTATGGGGAAGTTTTATTCTCCTTTATAGGGTCACTATTAGTTGGCATTGACTTGATGGCAATAGGTTATTGGCTAATGATTGTTGTGAGCATTTCTTCATGTGTGTGTTGGCTGCCTTCTTCAGGAGCTCTGGTGATACTGTAGTTAAAGAATTGGGCTGCTAATCAAAAGGTCAGTAGTTTGAACCCACCAGACACTCTATGGGAGAAAAATGAGTCAGTCTGCTTCTGTAAAGATTTAAAGCCTTGGAAACCCTATGGGGTAGTTCTAGTCTGTCCTATAGGGTCACTGTGAGTTGCAATTGACTTGATGAGATGATGAGAATTTCTCTTCATGTCCTTTGCTCATTTTTAAATGTGATTTTTTATCTCTTTGTTGTTGAAGTTTTCTATAAATTCTAGAGCTTATTCCCTTGTCAGATATGTTGTTATCAAATATTTTTTCCACAGTTTATTGGTTCTCATTTTACTCTTTAAGAAAAGTCTTTTGATGTGCATAAGTGTTTAATTTTTTAGGAGGTCTCAGATGTCTAATTTGTCTTCTGCTGCTTGTGCAATTTTACTTATGTTTCATATTCTACTTATGCCATAAATTAGAGCCCCCAAGGTTACACCTATATTTTATCTGGTGATCTTTAGTTTTAGGTTCTACATTGTTTTTTGATAGATACTGAGTTAGTTTCTATATATGGTGTGAGGTGTGAATCCTGCTTAATTTTTTCTGCAAATGGATATCTTGTTTTTTCAGCACCATTTGTTAAAGAGACTATCTCTTCCCATTTTATGGATTTCAGCCTTTTGTTGAAGATTAGCTGTTCATAAGTGAATGGATTTCCTATGGATTCTCAGTTTTGTTCCATTGGCCTATTTGTCTGTCATTGTACCAGTACCAGGCTGTATTGGCTACCTTGGCTGTATAGTAGGTTTTGAGTCAAGAAATGTGAGGCCTCCTACTTTGTTCTTCTTCTTTAGTAGTGCTTTGTTAATCCTTGCCTTTCATATAAAGTTGATGATTACTTTTTCCATCTCTTTAAAGAATGATAATGGAATCTGAATTGGAATGGCATTATATGTGTAGATCACTTTTAATAATAGATATCCTTTTTATTTCACTTGGTTCTGTTGTGGTATTATCCATTTTCTTTCTCATTTGGGTTATTGGCATGTTGTCGTTGTTATGTGCCATGGAGTCAGACCCAACTCATAGCAACTCTTCCTTGGGTTTCGGAGGCGGTATCACTATGGAAGTAGATTGTTCAGCCTTCCTTCCTGGGAGTGGCTGGTGGGTTTGATCCCCCAGCCTTCTGGTTAGCAGTCAAGTGCCTTAGCCACTACACTACCAGAGCTCCTGTTATTTGCATATTCTCCTTCTTTTCTTTTGTTAATCTTGCTAATGGTTTGTCTATTTTGTCAACTCTTTCAAAGAACCAACTTCTAGTCTTATTAATTCCTTCTATTATTTTTGTTTCATTTATTTCTACTCTAATCTTTATTATTTCCTTTATTCTGGTAACTGTGAACTTTTTTCATGTTCTTTTTCTAACTGTTGGAGATGGTGGGTTAAAGTCTTGATTTTGATTCATTCTTCTTTTTTAAGTATGTGTTTATTTCTATAAACTAAACTCTGAGCACTACTTTTGCTCTGTCTCAAATATTTTTGTATTTTGTGTTTTCATTTTTGTTTGATTCCAGGAATTTTATTTCATTTTTTATTTCCTCTGTTATCCAGTAATTTTTAAGGAGGGTGTTATTCCATTTCCATGTGTTTTTTTTCCCCTTGTTCTTTCTATTATAGATTTGTAATTTTATAGCATTGTCATCTGAGAAGACACTTTGTACTATTTTGATGTCTTAAACTCTATTGAGGTTTGCTTTGTGGCCTATCATATAGTCTATTCTGAAGAATATTCTGTGATGTGCACTGGAAAAAAAATATATTTTGTTTTTGGTGGTGGAATATTCTGTATATGTCTATGAGGTCAAGTTGGTTGATTGTGTTGTTTACATTTTCTAAATCTTTGTTGAGTTTTTTCTAGTTGTTCTCTCCTTCATAAGAAGTGGTGTATTTAAATCTCCTACTATTATTGTGGAGTTGTCTATTTCTCTTTTCAATTCCATTAAAATTTGATTTATGTTCTTTGGGGATCATTCATTGGATGTGTAAATATTTATTATGGTTATGTCCTCTTGCTCAATTGACCCTTTAAACATTTTCTTCCTTGTCTTTTATGCTAGTTTTTTTTTTTTTTTTTTTTTGCCTAAAATCTATTTTTTTTTCTTTCAAGATTTTATATATGTCATCTCATTGCCTTCTTGCCTGCATGGTTTCTGCTGAGAAGTGAAAGCTTAGTCTTATTGGTTCTCTTCTGTAGGTAACATTTAATTAATTTATTTATTTCTGAGCTTCTCTTATAATTTTTTCCTTTGTCTTTGGTTTTGGAAAGTCTGATTATGAAATGTCTTGGTGATTTTCTTTTGGGGGTCTATCCTATTTGGAGTTTGTTGAGCTTTGTGAATAGATATCTTTTCATCTTTAATGACATTAGGGTTGTTTTCTGTGAACACATCTTTGACAAATTCTCTGTACTTTAAAAAAATCTGTTTCTGATCTGGAATTCTGATCACATATATTGGAGTTTTCACTGGATGGGAGTCTCTGTTCCCTGGTCATGTAGAACAGTTTATAGCAGGCTGGACAGGTGTTGGCTGCCATCTGTCATCAATCCAGTGGTGCTGGAGCCGGTGGTGGCACTCGCCAAGTGAGGAGGCAGGTGTGGGTGTAACCAGATAATGTGGATGCAGTCAGTCACTGCCTTCTGTCTAATGGGACAAAACATAAATAAAATAAAGGAGGAAAGGGAAGAAAAGAGAAGAGAAGTGCAACAGCTGATGTAAGCACTCTCTGTCAACCATGGAGGCAGTGGGAGTGTGGCATCTGATCCATGGGAACATGCACTGTCAACCACAGTGGCAGTAACCACATAGAGCTCAATCCACAGGATTGCTTGCTACCAACTGAGGAGGCTTCAGGTTTGCAGTGCCTGGTTTCTGAGAGCATACTGCAAGCCATTGAGTAAGCAGACCAAAGGGAGGGCCTATGGGGGTGGTAGCGGGCTGGATAGACCTCCAGGTGGAGGATAGGTAATGGAAGGGGCATCATTGGCCATTGGTTGTGTGGGTGGGATGCACCTCTGATCACCCAGAGGATGTGTGGGTTAAGTGGGGAGACCACATTTCTTCAGTCATCTGTCACTGGCCTGGTTGTCAGTGCACTCCTGTGTGAGTGTAACCAGCTATCTGGTTTCTGCCCTGACTCAATGCAAGGGTAAGGGATCCCCAGAGTCCAGCATCTCCAAACCCCACCCCCAGGCCCTTCCCACCGTGGGAGTTCTTTACCCAAACAACCAAGGACAACAGCTGGTAAGTGGTTCTATCCCTATTTACTTGCTACCTCCCTGCTGTGTGGTTGCCTGATTCTCTAGAGTTCTAGCACACTTCTCTTCTTAGATCTAGCCCATGCTCTACTCATTTTGCTTCACTCTGGTTTTGTCTACACTATGTCTCTGACTTATTGGGGATCCTATTAAGTTGCCTTCCTGTGGTAGTTAAAGTTGTATGTCAACTTGGCTGGGCCTAGTTGAGTGACTGGACAGCTGGTGGTAGTTATTCTCATGATGAGACTGGCAACAAATTCCATGGTGGGATCTACCACAAGCAGCTGAGTAGCTGCTTTAGGAATGTGGTCTGCTTCCC
>NW_006922072.1:958359-960299 GCF_000298275.1 Orycteropus afer afer | reverse complement strand
TTTGAAGCTCAGGGTTCCAGGATTATCATCTCTATCTTTCACTTGATTCCTTGGGTCTTTGTTGTAGAGGGAAAACATGGAGTGTCTCGTTAGATTGCCATCTTAACTCAATACCTCTTGCTATTGAGTTCTGAGAGATCTTCATACAGTCTAGATATGGTTTGCAAATACTATTTCCCTCTCTGTAGCTTATATTTTCATCCTTTCAACAGAATCTTTCAAAGGGGAAAATTAAGAATTTTGATGAAGTCTAATTTATCACTTTTATCTTATGAATTTTACTTTTTTGTCTAAGACTCTTCACCAAGCCCTAGAATCCAAAAATTTTCTCCTGGGGCGGAAGGGGAGGGAGGTAAGGCTTAATTCATAGGATGTTTACAAACATTTGCTTTGAAGAGAAGATTCACATTTAAATCAATGATTCATTTGGGGTTAATTTTTGTGTGAGGTGTGAGGATTAGATTAAGTTGTACTTAAGTTACATGTGGATATTGAATTGCTTGAGCACTAATTGTTGAAAAGAATATTTTTCCTCCATTGAATTGTTTTTGTATCTTTGCCAAAAATAAGTTGGCCATACTTGTAACATATTACACAAAAACATTTTTCTACATCTAAGGTTTTCTACAACTAAGGTCTTAAAGGCTTGGAACAATTGATCTCACCTCATCTGGAGCAAAGAAGAATAAAGAACACCAAAGAAGCATGGAAATGATTAGTCCAAGGGACTAGTGGACCGTGCAAATCTCACACTACATGACCCTGAGACTAGATGAAGTAGATGGTACCTGTCTACCACTGTTAACCACTCAGAAAGGGATCAGTATAGGAGATCCTGGATAGAGTGGGAGAAAAATGTGGAACAAAACTCAAAATCATTAAAAAAAAAAAAAAAAAAAGACCAGGATTACTGGTCTGGCAGAGACTGGTGAAACCCCCAAGATTATGGCCCCTAGTAACCCTTTGGGCCTGAAATTGAACTTATTGCCATGGCTTCCAGCCAAACAGTAGAAAGGCATATAAAGTGAGCATTATACTTGGTAAGTGCATACCTTAGAACAATCAACCAGAAGAGATCAGGAGGGCAGTATTTGCACAAGGAGAGTACTCAGAGGGCAGGAATGCATAGGAAAGAAGTACACAGGGAAAAGGTAACCACAGGGAGGAAGTGGGAAGAGAGCTGTTACATTATGAGGATTGCAATCAATGTCATGAAACAAAATGTGTATGAACTGTTGTATGGAAAATAAATTTGCTCTGTAAATTTACACCCAAGCCACAATAATAATTAAATAAATTTGCCATACTTGTATGAAGGTCTTTCAGGGTTCACTATTGTGTCATATTGATTTATGTGTCTATCTCTCTGCAAATACCATACTATCTTCATTATTGTGGATATATAGTATGCCTTAATTTTGAGTGGAATGATTCCTCCCATTTTATTATTTTTTTGAAGATTGTTTTAGGTGTTCTATTTAATTTTCCTTTCAATATGAATTTTAGAATAATCTCACTATATCTACAAAAGGAGCCCTGCTGGCACAGTGGTGAGAGTATTCAGATGCTAACCAAAATGTCAGAAGTTCAAACCCAGCAGCTACTTCACAGGAGAAGATGTGGCATTGCTTCAATAAAGATTTACAGCCTTGAAAATACTATGGAGGCAGTTCTATTCTGTCCAATAAGTTCATTATGAATCAGAATCGAAGTCAGTGGGTTTTGGGTATGTCTACAAAACATCTTGCTGAGATTTGATAGGAATTGTGTTTAATCTATATTTCAATTTAAGGAGAACTGATATTTTTTATTATATTGAGCTTTCTAATCAATTAACACTGTACATCTCTCCATATATTTAGGTATTCTTTGACTTGTTTTTATCAGTATTTTGCAGTTTTTCAGCACAGACATCCTGTACATGTTTTATATATATATAT
>NW_006922072.1:956131-958230 GCF_000298275.1 Orycteropus afer afer | reverse complement strand
GTGATCTTGTATCATGCAACCTTGCTAAACACACTTATTAGCTTTAGGAGTTTTTTAAACATTTCTTGTGATTTTCTATGTAGTCTATCATGTAATCTTCAATTATGGAATGATTTCTTCCTTTTTGATTTGTATGCCTATTATTTCTTTTTGTTTCCTTATTTCAATTGCTTCCAGTACTATGTTGAGTAGCCATGGTAAAGGTGGATATACTTGCATTGTTCCCAATATTAGATGGAAAGTATTCAGTTTTTCATTGCTAAGTATGATGTTAGTTAAGATTCTTTTTTAAAAGCTACTTTATGAAGTTGAGGATGTTTTCAACTATTCACTTTTTTTAAAAAGAAAAGTATGAATTGGTGTTTTGCTTAGTCAAATACATGTGCTTTTTCTTCTAGCATCTTAATATAGTACATTGATTAATTATTTGAATACTGAATCAGGCTTGCATCCCTAGATAATGTTCACTTAGTCATACTGTATTCCTGTCTGTCAGTTTATCATATTGTGGTGGCATGTGTATTGCTGTAAAGCTGGAGGTTGTGCCACCGGTATTTCAAATACCAGCAGGGTCACACATGGTAGACAGTTTTAAGCAGAGCTTCCAGACTAAGAAAGATTTGGAAGAAGGAAGAGGCCATCCACTTCTCAAAGAATAAGCCAATCAAAACTTTATGAATAGCAGTGAAACACTACCCTGAGGTACAATGCTGTCAGTGATAGGATAATATACATATGCCTACAAGGAAGACCGGTTAATATTACTCAAATTTATGCACCAACCACTGAAGCCAGAGATAAGGAAATTGAAGATTTGTACCAACTTCTACAGTCTAAAATTGACCAAACATGCAATCAAGATGTATGGATTATTATTGATGACTGGAATGTGAAAAGTTGGAAACAAGGAAGAATCACTGGTAGTTGGAAAATATGGTCATGGTGATAGATATTATGCTGGAGATCACATGATACAATTTTGCAAGACCAATGACTTATTCATTGCAAATACCTTTTCTCAACGACATAAATGGTGGTTATATATGTGGATATCTCCAGATGGAATACAGAGAAATCAAATCAACTCTATCTGTGGAAAGAGGTGATGAAGAAGCTCAATATCTTCAGCCAAAACAAGACCAGGAGCTGATTGTGAAACAGACCTTTAACTGCTCATGTGCACATTCAAGTTGAAGCTAAAGACAATTAAAACAAGTCCACAAAAGCCAAAATATGATCTTTATTATATCCTACCTGAATTTAGAGATCATCTGAAGAACAGAGTTGACACAATGAACAACGACTGAAAACCAGACAAATTGTGGGATGACATAAAGAACATCATACATGAAGAAACCAAAAGGTCATTAAAAAGACAGGAAAGGAAGAAAAGACCAAAATGGATGTCAGAAGAGACTCTGGAACTTGCTCTTGAATGAACAGTAGCTAAAGCAAATGGAAGAAATAATAAGATAAAGAGCTGAAGAGAAGGGTTCAAAGACCAGCTCTGCCAATTCCTGAAGCCTTGTTCTTTGTCAATTCCTTCAGTGAAGCTTCAACTTCTTCCTTCAATACCATTGGTTCTCAATCATATTCCAGCTCAGAAATAGATGAACATTGATCACATCTTTTTTGTACAGTGACTCTGTGTATTCCTTCCATCTTCTTTTGATGCTTCCTGAATCACTCAGTATTTTGCCCATAGAATCTTTCAATATTGCAACTTGACACTTGAATTTTTCTTCAATTCTTTCAGCCTGAGAAATTCTGAGCATGTTCCTTCCTTTTGTTTTCTAACCCCAAGTCTTTTCAAATTTCTCAAGCTTCAGGAATTGACAGAATACCCAATAAGATAATTCAACAAATGGATGCCACGCTGGAGGTATTTACTCATCTATGCCAAGAAATTTGGATGCCAGCTACCTAGCCAAACTGACTGGAAGAGATCCATATTTGTACCCCATAGACCAGGAGGTTTTCATTTGAATAGAAAAAGGGGATACTACTTGTGGTGTAGTAAATTATTTAGTGTGGCTTTTCTACCCATAAGTCTTTGTAAACTCCAAGGTGGGATTTTCTATGAGCAACTGAGGAGCTCC
>NW_006922072.1:954356-955641 GCF_000298275.1 Orycteropus afer afer | reverse complement strand
GAACGGTTGGAGAAAGGGCTGGAAGGGGGAGGCAGCATGTCTGGCCTGGCAGGAATAGGCCTTGGGTTACTGCTGGTAATCCTGTCTTCCTCTTGTGGGATTAGAGGAGGTCAGAACATGTGGCCTCCTTGCTGTTTTTGCACTACTGCATGATTTAAATCAGGAAGGGTGTGTGTCAGGGTTGTATCCTTTCACCACACTTATTAAATCTGTATGCTGAGCAAATAATACAAGAAGCTGGGCTATATGAAGAAGAACGTAGCATCAGGATTAGAGGAAGACTCATTAACAATCTGTGATATGAAGATGAAACACCTTGCTTGCTGAAAGTGAGGACGACTTGAAGCACTTACAGATGAAGATTAAAGACTACAGTCTGCAGTCTGGATTACACCTCAACATAAAGAAAATGAATATCCTCACAAATGGACCAATAAGTAGCATCACAATAAATGGAGGAATGATGGAAGTTGTCAAAGATTTCATTTTACTTGTATCCACAATCAACACCCACGGAAGTAGCAGTCAGGAAATCAGATATGGTATTGCACTAGGCAAATATGCTACAAAAGACCTCTTTAAAGTGCTGAAGAGCAAAAATGTCTCTTTGAAGACTAAGGTGAGCCTAATCCAAGCCATGGTATTTTCAATCACCTCATATGCATGTGAGAGCTGGAAAATGAATTATAAAGACTGAAGAAGAGTTGATGCTTTTGAGTTGTGGTGTTGGCCAAGAATACTGAAAGTACCACGGACTGTCAGAAGAACAAACAAATCTGTCCTGGGAGAAGTGCAGTTAGAACGCTTCTTGGAAGCAAGAATGACCAGACTTTGCAGACTTTGTCTTACCTACTTTGGTCTTGTTGGAAGGTTCCATTTCCTGGAGAAGCATATTTATCGTGCTTTGTAAAGTGAAGGGTCAGTGAAAAAGGGGAAGACCCTCAACATGATGGATTGACACAGTGGCAGCAACAATGGACTCAGGTATACCATGGATTGTGAGGATGGGGGACGACCAGGCAGTGTTTCATCCTGTTGTACATAGGGTCACTATAAGTCAGAGCTGACTTGATGGCACCTAAAAATCACAAGTGATACTGTATAATCCTCTTTATATATTGCTGAGTTCTATTTGGTGGCACAGTGGTTAAGCTCTAGTTTTTCTAATTGAAAGGTTGGTGGTTTGACCAACAGCAGAAGAGAAGCCAGATGATTGGGACCTTCTAAAAATTAAATGTTTATGTGCTTCCAAAGACTTCTCCAAAAGAGTCAAAAGAGAACCTAC
>NW_006922072.1:950524-951886 GCF_000298275.1 Orycteropus afer afer | reverse complement strand
AAAAAAAAAAAAGAAAGAAAGAAAGGTTGGTGGTTTGAACCCACCAGCCACGTCATGGGAGAAAGATGTGGTAGTCTGTTTCCTTGAAGATTATAGCCTTGGTAACTCTATGGGGAATTTCTACTCTGTCTTATAGGGTCACTATGAGTCAGAATAAACTCGACGGCAATGGGAATGGGTAGTACTTTCTTAAGGATATTTTTTCCTCTATATTTAAGACAGGTATTGGTCTGTAATTTTCTTATTTAAATGGACTTTATCTTGTTTTTCATCAGAGTAATATTGATTTCATAAAGTGATTTGGCAAGTCATCCTTTATCTTCCATTTTAGGAAAAAGACTGTGGCTGTTAATTTTTCTTTCAATGTTTGGGAAATTTCTTTAGTGAAACTATCTGGACTGGAAATATGTTTTTCAAAATTATTAATATATTTTATTTAACAATTATAGGGTTATTCGCATTATCTATTTTTATCTTGATTAAATTTTGGTAGTTTGTTGTTTTGGAGGAACCGGTGGATGTATTTTAGTTTGTGGAATTTATGTGGAAAGTTGTTTGCAGTATTCCCTTATTATGTTTTAGCATCTGTGAGGTCTGTAGTGATATTCCTTATTTGATTCTTTATGATGGTGATTTGTGTCTTCTCTCTTTTCTTTGAAACTTCTTTTAGATGTTAAGGCTTTCTCTTTGACGAGTGGATTATTTAGCAGTGTGTTGTTTATTTTCTCTCATTGATTTTCTGGTAGCATAGTGGCTAAGACACTTACCTGCTAACCAGACGGCTGGCCGTTCAAACCCACCAGCCACTCCTCGGAAGGAAGGTTGGGCAATCCTACTTCCATAGTGATACTATCAGTCGGGCCGACTCGACGGCACATAACAACAACAACAACAACATTGATTTTCCAGCTTGATTACATGTTGGTTATGAAGCACAGTGTATAAATTCAATTGTTTCAGGATTTTGAAGTTTGTTTTACTGCCTACCACATTATGGTACATATTCTTTGGCTGCTAAAATAATGTATGTTCTGCTGTTGTTGGGTGGAGTTTTCTATTGATGTACATTATGTCAGTTGGTTGATGTCTTAGGCTGGTTCTCTGTTGTTGTTGTTGTTGTTATTAAGTGCCGTTGAGTCGTTTCCAACTCATAGCGGCCCCATGCACAGCAGAACAAAACACAGCTCGATCCCGCACCAGCCCCACAATCCCTGCTATACTTGAGCCCATCATTGCAGCCACTGTGTCAATCCATCTCGTTGAAGGACTCCCCCTCTTTCGTCGACCCTCCACCCTACCAAGCATGACATCCTTCTCCAGGGAATGGTCCCTTCTGAAAACATGACCAAAATAGGTGAGACG
>NW_006922072.1:935362-946954 GCF_000298275.1 Orycteropus afer afer | reverse complement strand
TGGTGGGTTTGAACCACCAGCCTTCTGGTTAGCAGTCAAGTGCCTTGGGCTCCCTGCCAGTAGAGCTCCATATATATAGTGACATAATGGTTAAGGCATTTGGCTGCTAACCACAAAGTCAGTGGTTCGAACCCACCAGCCTCTCGGCAGAACAAAGTTTGGGCAGTCTGGTTCCGTGGAAATTTACAGCCTTGGAAACCCAGTGAGGATTGCTATGGGTCAGAATCAACTCAATGGCAGTGAGTTTGAGTTTGAGCTTCTGCTGAGACCATCTGGGCTGGGAGAGACTGAAGTGCCTTGTTATTGCTTCTAACATGACTTCACTGACACAGTGTAGTGGTGGCCTACTAAGTGGTGGTGATAGTCCTGACTATCCATAGGCCTTCTCTGATAACACGCAACTGGGTAAGTGGAGAGAAGTTGGTAGAAGTCCAGTTTCCAACATGATTGGAATTGACACTATAGTGAGAGTGTGTGTGGTAGGCTCCTTACCATTAGAGGTGATAAAATTTCTAGATTTCTTCTGACACCAGCACTGTGAGGAGCGAGAAGGACTCTTTATCATCATCCAGTAAGAATGGAGTTCCAGTCTTCCCTCATGGTCTCCATGACATCTGGTGGGATGGAACTAGTTACTAGTTCCTGGCTCCTCACTCATCTTTCAATGACACTATCCCTGCAGTGTGTGTGGAAATCTAGGCTCTCCATTTGGCCTTAGCTGGGGGTGTGCAGCAGTTTTATTTACTGCACATCATATTATGGTACATGTTCTGTTGGTGCTTAAAAATAACGTATATTCTGCTGTTATTGGATGGAGTTTTCTGTTGATGTCGATTATGTCTGTTGGTTGATGGTACTGTTGAGGTTTTCTATGTCCTTGCTGATTTTCTCCTTTTCTTGGAGAGGAAGAAGTGCTTTGATACTATGTGGTGTTTGGTAGTTATTGTATAAAAGTTTTCTATCTTGTTTGGATGCCCCTTTCCAAATCTTTGGTGTTTCTGGGTTTCCAGCTCCTCCAGTATTCAGTATGAAATATATGAGGCAAAAAGAAAACCCAGGAAATAATTGCTGTGTTGTTCCTTAGGTTCTGAGGTCTCTAGCAAGTCTGTCTCTTCTTTCCAACTGTCAAAGTTTTCTTATATTTGTTGTACATATAATTTACAGAGTTTTTTTTTTGTTGTTGTTTGTTTGTTTGTTTGTTTGTTTTTTGCTGTACTGAAATGTAAAATAGGATCTGGAAACAGGAGTCCACCAAATGACTTTAAACAGTATTTTCACTACCTGGCCCTAAGACTTAAAAAAAAAAAAAAAAAAAAACTTAAATATTAAAAGCTAGGTAATCATTTTGTTGTTTTTTTTTTCAAGAAGCATGGGTTAACAATTCTGAAACTACTTTCTGTGTAGTCTAGCATTGAGCAAATATATATATATGAATGAGACCCAGGTTTCTCACTGCTAGAGAAGGGGGTTATAAATATAGAAAGAGAGGAGGTTGATAAAACTCTTTTATTGGACTTAATTGATGGGAACAGTATGACCTCATGGTTTTTAATATAGATATAAAATAGCTATAGATGCATAGAGTTTTATAAATACCATTATTTATTGTAAGAATAGATCCACAATGAAAGAATGAATGGACAATCAATGCCCATGGAAGCAGTAGTCAAAAAATCAAACAATGTATTGCTTTTGGGCAAATCTGCTGTGAAAGATCTCTTTATAAAGTGTTGAAAAGCAAAGATGTCAGTTTGAAGACTAATAGGTGTGCCTGACCCAAGTCATGGTATATTCAATCGCCTCATATGCATATGAAAGCTGCATAATGAATAGGGGAAACTGAAGAATTCTTGCCTTTGTATTGCGGTGTTGGTGAAGAATATTAAATATATCATGAACTGATAGAAGAATGAATAAATCTGTCTTGGAAGAAGTACAGTCAGAATGTTCCTTAGAAGGGAAGATGGTAAGCCTACTTTGGACATGTTATCAGGAGGGAACAGTCTCTTGAGAAGGACATCATACTTGATAAAGTAATGGGTCAGCAAAAAAGAGGAAGATCTTCAATTGAAATGGATTGACACAGGGGCTGCAACAATGACAAAGCAAAGATTGTGAGGATGGTGCAGGACTGGGCAGTGTTTCATTCTGTCATACATAGATAGGGTCAGTATGAGTTGGAACCAACTCAAAGGCATCTAACATCATTGAAAGAAACTTGTGCTCCTTGAAGAAATGTGAAGGGAGTTTGCACATGTAATTAAGGTCCCATATCAGTTTACCTTAGGAGCTCTGTTAGCATAGTGCTTAAGGCACTTGACTGCTAACCAAAAGGCTGGTGGTTCAAACCCACCAGCCACTCCTCAGAAGGAAGATGAGGCCATCTACTTCTGTAGCGATACTGCCTCGGAAACCCAAGGAAGGATCGCTATGGGTTGGGTCCAACTCAATGGCAAATAACAACAACAACAACAATCAGTTTACCTTAAAATAGGTATGGATTGACCCCATAGCCACAACAATAGACTCAGACATACCAAGGATCATAAAGATGGCATAGCATTACACAATATTTTGTGCCTTGAGTTGCAGCTGAGTTGATGGCAATCAACAACAATTCTGGGTGAACCTGACCTAATCAGGTAAGACTTTAAAAGAGACAGGACTCTTACTATCAAGAGAGATTTGAAAGCATAAGATGTATGGGTATTTCCACACACTCCACAACTGTTGAGGTTATTTACAACATGGAATGTGGCAAATATGGGCTGTCATTATGATGATGATGATGATTTTGGATAAAGAGCTGGTTGTTAACCATCTATCAGAACACTATTGCTTGCAACCAAAATCTTAAGTTATGGAACATGTGAGTGCTTGGAAATGGGCTGGGATACTGTGAGATCTAAGAGGGCACAGACAGAAGGGTAATGTGGAAAGAACTTTTCCCTGTGGTATGAGTTTGGCTAAGTAGCTTCCTCTTTCTATGTCTTAGTTTACTCATCTATAGGTACACATGAGTAAAATATATTACTTGGTAAAAACAATTATTGCTTATTGAGTTTCCATATACACCCTTAGTTTCCCAACCATCTCTGCAGTTTTGTTGGGGTCATATGCCTATTTCTGGCCAATGGTATAAGTGATATATATTACCAGGACAAGACATCTAAAAGCCTTTATACATTCAAAATAATGTGTGGCCAGCAGAGTCCTGGGGGAAGTTCCCTAGGTGGGTAATTGGATGTTCCGGTGGATATGGCACTTGTGGAACTAGGATGAAAAAGGGAAGGCCTGTGATGATCTCTAACTGCAGGGTTTGTCCCCAACTTTCTGTTTCTGTCAGAGCTGCAAAAGGGCACCCTTGCAGAAGGATTCAACTTTAATAGGTTTGGTTGGGTGGGCAGTGGGGCAAGTGAAAGACATGGAAAACTGGAGTGGGAGCCTACTGAGGATCAGAGGAAGAAGTATAGGTTGGGGTCAGATTCAATAATGGCCTCAAAGACCATCCTTAGATTCTCTCCTGGGGCATAAAAAGGTTTATGACCAGGGAAGCAACCAAATGAAGTATGTCCTGGGGTGTAAACAGGGCATAATGAAGCCTGAAGTAGGGTGCAATCCACTAGGATGTAATTCACCACCTGGTAGATTAGAGTTAAGGGGCTTCAAAGGATACTGGGCCTCCTCTGAAAGCCTCAGGCCCCATTGATACCTCCCTTCTCCTTCTTCAGTCTAGAATGCCCTTGTACACTTCCACATTTCTGGTGTTTCTTTAACCACATGGTCCTGTTAATAAACTACCTGGGACTGATTGTCCCAAGGCAGTGGCCTCAGGTCTCTTCTACCACTCTGGCACAGAACATGGCTTGGAGGATCCAGAGTTCAATCAATATTATATAGATTGCTGTTTCACAGACCACAAGATTTTGGAGAGGCCCCAGAGATCATCACATCTCCATCCCCATTTACAAATGAGCAACTGAGCCTCAAGGAGCTCAGAGACTATTGGTGGCAGAGCTAGGACAGCCAGCCCCACTTGATGCTTCTTAGGTTTAGTTTAAATTCCTCCCCTATAAGGTAGTCAAAATCTGTGTGGAGCTGGGTATAGAGGGTGTGGGGATGGCACTTCAGGGAAAACCTGTGCTTACCTTGGAGACTTACAGACAGGATTATTCTTTTCTGAGGCCGCAAACTGGAGTCCATCTATCCGAATATGGAGGCAGTGAACACCCATCAGAAGACTGAGGTAGGTGGGGGACTCCATGGCTTAGGCTGGCTGTGGACACAGCACACGGTAAAAGTCTCTTCTCCACAGGAAAACCACCCCAAACTCCATAGATCCCTGAGTGTTTCACACCAACAGGTACAATAACCAACAGAAATGCAAGAACACTAGCCCAGATCTAAGGCACCACAGAGATGAAGGCCTAGTATTGTTGTTGTTGTTGTTACTTGCCCTCAAGTCAATTCCAACTTATGATGATCCATTGTGTACAGAGTAGAACTGCTCCATAGTGTTTTCAAGGCTGTGACCTTTTAGAAGCTGATAACCAGGCCTGGCTTCCCAAATCACCTCTGCATGGGACTGAGCCACCAGCCTTTTGGCTAGCAATTGAATACTGAACAGTTTGCTCCACCCAGGGACTCCCCAGCCAAAAAGGTCTCAGGCTGAGATTCTCCCAGGCCCACCTGAATGGAAGGTCTGGATCCAGACCTGGCTAAAATAGCAGAACCTAGCAGTGAGAACAAGAGGCAGGGAGGGTCTGTGGCCCTACAGTTCTATTCTCTTCATATTAATCCTGGGCTCTCTTTTCTCAGAATGTGGACACCACCTGGGAACCTGAAGAAGCTCTGGACACTGTCCCTGCCCACTAGTGAGCCCTTGCCAGGAGGCCAAACTACCTTGACTCTCTTTTATTCTACCATAAAAATTCCTACCTCTGCCCTTGTTCACATGTCCTGGGCACCACCAAGCCCCTGAGGAAATTCTAGAACTTATTTTCATTCTCAGGGAAAGCACTGTTTTCAACAAAGATTTCAGCAGCTCAAACATGGTCCTTGTTCAGTCATAGCCAAAAGACCATCTAAGTTCTGCCTAGAGGTTTACCATATTTTCTTAGTTCTTGTTCTCTAATCAACAAATGTTCCTCTTTCTCTATGCAGCAGAAGAGGTCATTGTGAGGCCTTCTTCACTGTCTGTAAGACCCCATGATGAGGCCGTGATGAGGCCCTGGTCTTGTGGAGGTAGGGGATTATGAGGACTTGCCACCATTTTTTGATTATTTCACCTTCCATATGGATAATCCAACCAACACCTTGGCCTCCCAGGCCATTGATCTCACATCTCAAGACTATCATCTTCCCTCCCCTTCAACTACCCATCATACTCCTTGTCAAAACCTGTATTTCTACCACCTGTCTTGTTTAATACAATTTTCTGAACATCTACATCCTCCCTCATTATTCTACCTCTCAACATCACTCCAGAGCACCTAGACACTTACCTGTCACATAATAGGTACCTGAGTGATATTTATCAAATAAATCATACTAGTTCTCACACCTCATCAACACTTAAGTTCTTTGACCCCTCTTTTGTTTCTCCCCACATTTCCCCTTGTTGGAAGCCGATTTTCCCTCTAAGCTAGACTGAGGCTCTGTCTCTCCCAGTTAGGCAAATTGATCACTCCTTCATCATAGAAAAAAAGGAGCACATCTAATCCACTTTGCAATTCAGTGTTTATTTCTGATACCAAAACTTGACAGCACACAAGGAGAAAAAAAAGCAATAGACAAGGAACAGCAAATCAACTTTCTCTTGCATGCCACTTTCAGTCAACAGGGTGTGGCTCTCTAGATAGTTGTGTTTAGAAGGAATCTGAGGCTTCAGCCTCACTCAGGGGAAAGACTATTGCAACTGATTAGCAATATCTGTGAACATAAGAAAAAGTAAAAAGATCAATGATACCTATCAAATAGTAAAGAATATAAATATCAAATAGTGCTTCCCCCTACTTCCCTTATCTCCCACCATCGGTTTCATACGACTCCCAGTTCATGCATATAAATCCATCCCCCAAGGACCCTAACTGCCCAATCCAAAGCGATGTACCTACCTAACATATCACTCAACCCAGAAGAAACCAATGGCACCAAAGTTGGCAGCGAAGTTGGCACTGGTTGTACCACCAGGGCCAATAATGGGGCCGGTAAAGGTTTGGGGAAATCTGGAGCGGGCATTCTGGTGGTATCTGGCCCAGAAAGTAAATGGGATTCTGGACCAGGGATCTCCAAAATCTCCTTCCTCATCCCAGGTCAGCAGCTCAAACTCAATGTCATCCCAGCTCCAGGGCCCAGACACGGCCTCATCTCCAATCCCCATGCGGGTTCTCGCCTCAGCCCGGGCTTCAGCCTCGGCAGCAGCAGCATCCAAAGCATCCAAGGCCTCATCTGCAGCCTCCATGAACTGTGCAGTCCAGTCACGAGGGTCTCTCTTCTGAACCTTAGATGAAGAATAGAAAACAAAACAAAACCCGTAACAGTTTTAGTTACAAATATTAAGTACCTATTACATATTAAGTACCTATTTACATATTCAATATGTAAAAAAATTACATATTTTGGTATTACTTACATATTAACAACAACAATACGTAAAACCAGTAATGAGGCAATTGCCACGTGTCACATCTAGGCCCTCATCCCTGCTCTGGGCCTTTCCCAGTTAGTGTCAAGCCTGGAGTACTTCCTCCATTACCTCTGCAATGAATCTCAGCACTTTCATCTTGCTAGTTTCATGGTAGGAGCGAAGGCCCCAGAGGAACTCATACTCAGGGGGGTTGCTGTTGGGCACTCGTCTGTAGTCCAGATACCTTAAGAAAGAGAGAAAAGGAATAAGTCTTTATGTCTATCCTGGCAGAACTATAGTCCACCATTGCATAATATTAGATACAGAAACCCCAGGTTCAGGTAGCAATTCCCCTTCTGGACTTACTCCTAAACACAACCAGGGTGTTATGTCTACCCTCTAATAATCAGGCCTTCCAATTACTGTCCAATTGCTTCTACACTAAGCAGTCACTTAGAGTTGCAGGGGAGGCTTGTGTACTGTGCTGGGTCATAGAATGGACCACCTTAATCTCACCCCTTGTCATAGCTCCAGCACAAGGTTTTCATAATCTTGTCAATGGGCCACAGACAGGCTCATTCCAATAATTACACTGCCCTGCAAAAGCCTTGACTTGGCCTATCCTTGAAAAGATCTACACTGAGGATGCAGGACAGGCTACACTACTAAGACAACTATACTGTAAAAAAGCTCAACCACAGGAATTTCAGTATTTTTCATTTCAGTAAATACTCCTGAGTACGTATGTTTCTGTGTATGTATATATATGCATGGAGGGTTAGTTTAAGAAACAAACTTGGAATGGACTTTCTGGGACAGACCAACATACAGAGCTCATGGCACCAGGCTAAAGCCTTTTAGACATAACTTACTTCTGCTTTACAAACTCATAAGTGAGAAGCTTCCTCAGATCTCCAAGGAGGGGATGTCTGACCCTAACAATCCAAAAAGAAAAAAAAAGAAACCTATAATCAGAGACTACAATGCTACAGCAGTACCCAAATGTGGGCGGAGTCACTACCAAGAATGAAAAAGAGCTTTTCAGCATACAGGTAAGAAATGAGAGAAGAGGCAGAAAGTTCAGGACTGTTTCCCTGTCCACCTAGGTCAGACTCCTGGGATCTGTACCTCCTCACCCCCCATCACCAGACTGATATAATACTGGGACCATTCTCTGCTACCAAAGGATGCAGAGCAGGCAAGAGCTTAGAGAGCCCAATCATACCCAGGACGCAGTCCCATTTTGCGTAGTGCCTCCCAGAGGACAGCTGCAATAGGAGGCAAGGGGAGACAAGGGACAGAAAATGAGCACATGGAAATCAGGCTGTGACCAACCCCCAGCTATAGGTCCAGCCACTCACCCTCACTGGCTCGGTTGCCATTCATAAAGATAACACCCAGAATCACCAAGAGGAGACCCAATTTGGGTGTGTCTTTGGTCCTATAACAATACAAAAACAAAGTATTTTTAGCAACCATTTGCATAAAAAACCCCAGCCAGCTCACCCATCTAACCTCTCTAATATTCCTTGCCAAAGGGAACATTCTACCCTGGTTCTGCACATGACTTGCGATATGACCCTGAACCTTAGACCTTGACCTACTTGAAACTCCCAGAAAAAAAGCACCACTGAGAAAGGCAATGTTCCACCTCCTTTCTCATCTTACGTTCCCAGTATGCCAGCCAGGGACTCCGGGGTACTGATAAGAATATACAGGTGTTCTTCCTTGTCAATTTCCTTCAGCTGGATCCCAAATTTCTACAGGAGGGAGAAAATAAACTATGAAATCACAAAATCTAGCACAAGCTACCCATAGGCAGTCACTCATCTCCCTGTGACACTTGCCCTAAACTCCCAGAAAGACTTTCTCTATCATTCTTGTCCTTTAGCGCTTCCTTCTCACCTTCTCCAGGACAAAGCATGCGCGTTCAATGATTTCTGGATAAACATCAGTGTATTCACGAATGATATCCCTCAGCATTTCTGTGGGAGAGAGGAGGAAGCATCTGGGCTGAGCAGGGGCCATATAGCTGCAGCCCCTTTGCCAGCCTTGCTGAGGGTAGCACAGCCCATAGAGAAGTATAGCACAACATCAGAAAAGGAATAACCAGTCATGGAAGGAGGGGATAGATGACAAGGGAACATAGAGCATGGGATGACGGAGAGGGCAGAGCTCATGGAGGACGTTCTGATTCCTACCTGAACGCTTGATGGGCACCTTCGTGTAATCTTTAAGCATAAGGTACTTGACCAACTTATTTGCCTAGGAAAGGAGAAAGAAATCATTACAGTTATAAGAATTTTTGCAGAAAACTTGGATTATAGATGAGAAGAGAGCAAAGCAAAGAACATGAGAGCAGAAAAGTGACTGTAGAGTTATAGCTCTTACTCTTTCCTGAAGAAGGGCCACATCTCGGGGCTGTGAGGCACCCAGGTTCTGTGAGGCACGCGAGCTGGGGGAGGGGCGGAGGTTTGGCGAAGGTCGCAGGTTTTGCCAGTCAGGTGGAATTGGCCAGTCAGTAGGGATCCAGTCATGTGGGAGTGGCCAGTCAGTGGGAAGAGGCCAATCAGGTGGCAGTGGCCAGTCAGGAGGGCCTTGCCAGTCTGGAGAGCCCTGCCAGCCTGGTGGGGTCTGCCATCCAGGTGAGGTCTGCCATCCAGGTGGATTCTGCCAGGCCAGTGGGTTCGGCCAGACAACTGGGCCAGGCCAGACAATGGGGTTAGGCCAGATCACTGGGTTCTGCCAGATCACTGGGTTCGGCCAGATCACTGGGTTCTGCCAAGCAATTGGGTTCTGCCAGGTTGGTGGAGTCTGCCTAGCTGGGGGGTTCTGACGTGCTGGTGGGGTCTGTCTGGTTGTCTGGTTCTGCCAGTTTGATGGGTTCTGCCAAGCCAACGGGGTCTGCCAGAGCACACTGGATGGTGCACCAGCTGGGTTCTGAGTGGTCACTGGAACTGGTGCAGACCTCCAGGTCCCTGAAGTCAGTGGGGCCCTCCTCTGATCCCCATTGCTGTTTTCTTCCACATTCAAGTTATTAATCTGCATTATCAGAGAGAAAGAGGGTCTATAGTCACCAGGTGGCTCCGTGTCCTCACCCTATCACTTCCGGGAAAACCTCCTAAACCCTCACCTGTAGTGACAGTGACAGCCCTAGGCTTGTCTTTCACTGTCTTCCAGGCAGGAGTTTCATCTCAGAACTAGGCCAGGAATAACCCAAGGGTGAGGCCTGAAGGTTCTCCTCTTCCTATGTCCACCACTGGCCCTACTTGTACCACCCTGGACAAGTCATATCACCTTTCTGGGACTCAGCTTCCTTCTCTGTAAAATCGGGACTATAATCCCTAGTTGGTAGAGTTACCTTCAAGATTTAACTAAATAACTTGTGTAAATGTGGCTAACTCTAGGCCTAACACATGGTAAACAACAACAGCAACAAAAACCCACTGCCATCAAGTCGATTCTAACTAATAGCAATCCTATAGGACAGAGTAGAACTGCCCTATAAGGCTCCCAAGGATGTAGATCTTTATGGAAGCAGATTGCCTCATCTTTCTTCTGTTGAGTGGCTGGTGGGTTCAAACTACTGACCTTTTGGTTAGCAGCCAAATGCTTTAATGACAGCACCACCAGAGCTCCTTAACACATGGTAGCTACTATCAAAATATAAACGAAATTACATCCGGATTGTAAGTATTACATGTCCATGTATTATTATCAGTCTGTGGATACTCTGAGATAGGAACTATTACATTCATCTCAACATCCCCTACAATCTAGCAGAATACAGGCAATTATAGTCTTTGTTTATAACAAATGAATGAATGAAGAAGAAAGGAGAGAGCCCAAAGTAAAGTGGAGCTAGCAGGGATCTCACCTTGCGGGTCCTCTTGCCCCGAATTATAGTCCGGGACTCCAGATTCTGAGTCTGGGAACCATCTGCTGATGCCTGTGCAGCTGCACCCTCAGGTTCAGAGATACCTGGGTTGGTCTCTATGTCAGCTTGGGGAGTAGCCATCTTGGCCTGGTTAACATTCTGGGTCTGGGTATCAGCTGTTGGGGCTTTGGTGGTATCATTCCAATCCTTGAAGGCTGTCCTAGGTCGGGAGTTGGTCATCTCACTGGCATTGAGAGACTGAGAGAAATTGTAGGTGGTATTTGGGCCCACCACAGTATTGGCAACCTGGGTCTTAAAAACTATCTCAGACTTATTGGCAGCTAACTCACTAGTGGTTGCTGCCTGGGAAAAATCATAGGCAGCATTTGGGCCCTTTGTGGTCGTGTTCTGGGGCTTAAAGGCTGCCTTAAGCTGGGTGTTGGGCATCTCCTTGGCATTAAGACCTTCAGAGAAATCATAAACACCATTTGGGCCTTTTGGGGTAGCATTCTGGGCCTTAAGGGCTGTTTTAGGCCTAGTGGCAGCTGCTACAACCTGAATGTCAGCCGTCTCTTTGGCAGTTGGGGGCTGTGAACTCTGGGGACTTGCATTCAGCCCGCTGACAGCTGCTGTGGACTGGCTGGTAGGTGGAGCCTCCGAGATCTGGATTGCCTCCATAAGGGTCTGCATAAGCAAGGTGCTGTCTTCTACAGAGGCTTCAGTCTGTAAATTGGGGAGGGTGGGGAGGGAAGGATTAAAAATCTCTGGCCCTCCCCTCAGAAGCAGCAAGAGCAGGAGGGTGAGAGGAGCAGCACAAGGGAGGTGCAGGCAGACGCTTGGTGCAAAAAGAGGCAGAAGGCTGAGGTAGAGACTTCGGGGGGCCTGAAGGAGCAAAAGGAGGTGGAACCGGAACAAAATGTGGTAGGGGCAGAGTAGGGCAGGGGGTAAAGGAGAGATGGGAAGGGGATGAGAGGTGGGGGCAGCGTGAGGCAGCGTGGGTGTGTATGTGAACGAGTGGGGTCAGAACCAAGCCAAAGTGTGTGCATTAGGAGCTCAGAACTTGAGGAGGAGCTAGAGGGTCGAGAGT
>NW_006922072.1:933409-935022 GCF_000298275.1 Orycteropus afer afer | reverse complement strand
GTCAGGGGCCCAGGGAGAACTGGAGGCTGGAGAAATGGTGGGTTAGGGAGCTCGGATCTCACCTGGAAGCCGAGGAGGCCTGCACCACAGTCCATTTTCTGAGCCATAGCTCCCGTCCCTCTGGCAAGAGCGGAGCCTAGGGATTGTTGGGGAGGAGCTGGGGGTTATACGGGAGAGGGCAAATAACGAATGTCTGAATTGAGGTGAAGGGTCTGTGGTTTGATTGTGGGGGCGGATGAAGTGCCTGCCAGATATAAGGGGAATGGGCTAGATCCGGGGGGGGAAAAGTGAACTGAGTGTCTAGGTGGAGGTTCTGAATCCTGAGAAACTATTGACAGGATTCAAATCAGGGTTCAGGTTGCGGATGAGAGTTCTGAATTCGGGTTCGCATCGGGATTTGGGAAGTTGAATGGAGGTTTCGAATTAGAGGCAATCTTTTAACAGTAGAGATCGAGGCGGAGAAATCTGTGGAGATTTCGAGTGATGAGAGGGATTGGACAGGGATTCAGAAAGCAAACGGGGCTTCTGAATCAGGGAAGATGAGGTGAGAAATGTGAATTGAGGTCTGAGGGAATGGAAGGAGGTTCAGAATCCGGGGTAAGGGGATAAAAAATGGGAGGCCCGCACCAGGGGGCAGATGCCCTGTCTGGGGGCTGATTCTCACCTTGCCTCAGGCCCCAACCCCAACCCCCTCGTTGTCTCCCTTCTTCACGACTCAGAAGATCTGGATTGCAGTGCTCGGCTATCAGCAGCCGCACCCTCTCCTTGTCCAGGAGAAAATGCCAGCGCGGCAGCTTCGACGACCCCGCCTCTTCGCCTAATATACCACCCACTGCCTCAGATCGCTGTGCGCATGCACAAACGCAGAACGACCAACTAGAGTCCCGCCCGCTTTCCCAACAAAAGCTTCACCCTGAAAATCAAGATGCGCATGTGCATTGGAAGGCAATCCCGCCCTTTTGCCAACACATCACTCCACCACCAACCAGGTCGACAATATAAAACAGACCCTCCCCTTCCTCTACACCGCATCCACCAGCAGATGCGCAGTGACTGTTGGTCCCACCCCTTGCCCGACACACCAGCCCCCTACCTTTTCCGCATTGCGTCTCAGTTCTATCTCTTTCCTCTCAAGTCCCCCTCCTCCCAGGTTGGCGTAAATCTCCACCCCCTTGCCCAGCAGCACTTAGGTTATTAATAAGGAGGTCTCTGTGTAGGGTCTCTAATTGCAACAATACTAGATCCTTGCTGAATTCAACTGCTTTGGGACCCAGAAAAGAGAATGACCAGAGGGTACCAGTTAAATCAGTGCCTGACACGTGATTCTACATGGCCTCCTTACCAGCTCCCAGACTAATATAAAACAATAGCTTGCTTCTTCTCTGGCCTTTGTGCAGCCCTAGCCGTGGAAGTATTCATTCATTCATTCATCCTCTCCCTCTCCCTCTCCCTCTCCCTCTCCCTGCTCTGGTGGCATAGTGCCTAAAGGTATTTGAGTTCTAACCAGAAGTCTGGCAGTTCAAATCCACCAGTCGCGTCTCAGAAGGAAGGTTGGGCAATCTACTTCCTTAGTGATCCCGCCTGGGAAACCCAAGGAGGGGTCACTATGAGTC
>NW_006922072.1:912793-933251 GCF_000298275.1 Orycteropus afer afer | reverse complement strand
CCTGGGAGTTGGAGGTCAGCATCCCATTTTACAGATCAGCAAGCCAAGCCACAGACAAGGTGAATGAACTACACAAGGCCACAGAGCCAGTAAATGGAAAATGCAGATTTTGGGTCTGAGTCTTTCAGACTGTAAAACACATATTCCACTAATGCTGATCTGGGAATTGAGGCACTCTGCTCTCCAATATCCGTCCCAAACAACCAGCTTTGTCTTCCTGGAGGCCCAAGCTCATGCTCTGCATTCAAGAGAACTTAGAGTATACTAGCCCCATCCCATGCCTGCTCTAAGTGGGTCCATCCAGGTGTGGGAAATGCCCTAGGGGAACTGCTTGACTATCAGGCCTCTTCCTTGTGAGTGGCATAAACACACTGTCCCTGGGGCCTTCCTGGTCGTCACTAGAGAAGCCAGGACAATCAGGCACTTTTGAGACAGAAACATGACAAGCAATGGTTCAGAGTAAATGTTTGTTCTGGTTTCCTCAGAACTGGGACCTGGGGCAGCTGAGTTCTCATGGAAAGAAGGTGGACTGGACTTCAGAATTCCTGAGATGGAATGCTCTGCCTGTCTGTCACTATCTGTGTGAGCCTACTCAGGTCACTCAACCTCTCTGAGCTCCAGTTTCTCAATACACAGAAATGGGAGGCACAAGAGCACACATGTGACCTTGCTTCCTGGATGGCCTAAAAATTCAAAAAGGCAGAAAATGTTAGACAGATGTGAGGTAACTCAAACAAAACAGATACTTTCCCAAAATCCAAAGCGCCCTTTGTACATTTCACATTTGTTCTGATAAGACTTCCTGCCAGGAGCCTGCATATGAAAGGAAACAAATGCTAGGAAGGACAGCAGCTGGTCCCCAAGGCCCAACATCAATTCTGCCTGGTTGGATGACTTTCCTCATCTGTTGCATAGCAACCACCTCTGTCAGCTGCCTGTTTTTCCTCAGCACTGTCTTTGTAAAATGTCTGCAGTGAGACGTGATCAGACTCAGGAAAAGAGGTTTGAAATACCATTTTATGTATTATTTGTCTCCAAATCTGCATCTCCAGTCCTGACTTGGCCTATGAATTCTAGATTCATAATCCAACTGCCTACCTCACTTCTCCAACTGGATATTTCTTGGTATCCTAAAAATTGACATGTCCCAACTGATTCCTTTGTATATATCCCTGTCTCCAACAGGTGTGTTTCTTCTCTAGTCATCTCTTTCCTCATTAGAATGTAAGCCCTTTAGGGATTTTTTTAAAAATTCATTACTGTATACATAGCTCCTAGAAAGATACCTAGCATATTTACATGCTCAATAAATACTAGTTGCATAAGTGAATGAATGAATCCTGCATTCCACATTGTTGTTCAAGCAAGAAATCTGAGAGGCATTCTTTTTTCTCTTACTTACTTTTCCTTATTCACTTACTTTTTCCTCATTATATAAATAATGCATGTTTATCATTAAAAATTTGAACACTACCTAAATATCTTAAAAGTTGAATAAGCATCATTCCAAATCTCACCACTTTGATATAACCACTATTAACTTTTTGATGCAACCTTTTCATACATCACCATGTGCGAATTTCAGACATGCAGTTTTAGCAACCAATTTTATATCTATCCATGGTCAAAAGTAATATTTTAAAACTTTTATAAAATTAGGAACTTATTGCATACACTTTATGCATCTGATTTTTCTTACTTATCACTAGTCTACCTCTGATTCTTTTAAATTGCTGCATAATATTCCATGACATGGATGTATCACAACACAGTCAACATTCCTCCCCTAATGGTCATTCATTTTAGTTTCAGGGCTTGTTTGTTTTTTGGGGGGCACACACAAATAATATTGCAATACAATCCATATATATGTACATATATATATATATATATATATATATATATATATAGTTTATCTTTTAAAAAATGATATTTTGTGTTTTTGGTGAAGAGTAGCACAGAAGTTTAAGTTCCCATTCATCAATTTCTACACAAGTTGTTTAGTGACATTCTTCACAATGCATGAACATTCTCATTATTTCCACTCTGGTTGGTCCATTTCCATTAATCTAGTTTCCCAAACCCCTTACATTCTTATTGTTGTTTTAGTAATTGTTGACATTTGGTCTCATAGGGGCAATTTGTAAAAAACAGCACAGTAATTACAGGTATCTAATTTTGTTTTATTTCTTATTTCTTTTTTCCTGTGATACCAGATGACCAGGAGTAGAATTGACATACTTGTCAGTGTTGGTATTGTGAGATTTTTCCAATTTTTTGCCCATCTAGTATGCCTGTATTGATATCACTTTGTGGCTTTTTATTTTACATTCCTGGTAAATAATGCTGTGGAATACATTTTCATATATTAATGGACCTACTGTATTTCTTTTGTCAAGTGTCTGTGCAAATCTTTTGACCATTTTTCTTTTAAGTTGTCTGTCTTTATCTTATTGAGTTGTAGTTCTTTATACAGACTTACAAATATTTATTGAAAATCCTTGGAGTCAGCTGTATTTTTTTTTCACATTTTAGTAAAGTAATGCAGTGCATATACTCTATACTACATAATAGTTCTAACTGCAAAAGCCACAAAGGCCAGATATTCACTTCTTCACATCCTCTTGGCAACTAAGAGAATGTGATCTAGGATTTACCATTGTGCTGTAGGCCACCAAGACGATGCTTAGGTTCAATGATTTAATAGGAGGACTCACAGAACTCAAAAATCTGTTAAACTCATTGTTATGGTTTATTATAGTGAAAGGATACAGATTAAAATCAGCAAAGGTGAAAGGAACATAGGGGCAGAGTCCAGAAGAGATCAGGCAAAAGATTCCAGTTGTCCTCTCCCAGTGGGATTGTGTGGACAGCACTTAATTTTTCTAGCAATGATGTGTAACAACACTTATAGAGTTTTGTCAACTAGTAAAGATCACCTGATGCTTGGTTTTCAGGGTGTCTTTTAGGGGTTGGTCACATAGCCATGGAGTGCTTATGTGGCTGACCTTGATTATTCAGTCTCTAGCCCCTCCAAGAGGGAGGTGTGGTGGCATACTGCCTAAGGCATTTGACTGCTAACCAGAAGGCTGGCACTTCAAACCCACCAACCACTCCTTGGAAGAAAGGTTGGGCAATCTACTTCCATAGAGTCAGATCCAACTCGATGGCAGTGTGTTTGGTTTGTAGCCCCCCAAACCCACCAGCTGCTCTGTAGGAGGAAGACAAGACAATCTACTTCTGTAAAGATTTACAGCCTTGGAAAACTAATGGAGGTCGCTATGAGTTGGAATCGACTTGATGGTAGGTTTCTTTTTTTTTAGCCCCTCCAAAGTTCAAACTGATATCACTTGGCCTAAAAGCCTCTCCATGAATTACATGTTTAGAGCAAACTATCTGCCATGGCCCAAGACCCCAGGTGAATAAAGACAGTCATCAGGCAGAATATTTCAAGGGTTTAGAGGTTATTTCCCAGGAGCTGGTCAAAGGCCAGACCTTTCTTTGGAATGCACAAGTTTTGAACACCCAAGATCTGCTGTGTCAAGTCTTTACTGCACAACTAGTCACAATTCCAACTAAAACTTCGTCTGGAAAGAATGATTCAAAGATGCAAAGACAGGTAATTCATTGCCGTAGTTGTGGTGGTCATATCAGTAGCTACAAGAAAATGCAGTTTCTAGGGGCAGCATTAACACCAGAGCCAAGGGCAGCATCTAAAATCCAGTGTTCAGTGATGGCAGCAGTGGTGTTCAACCAGATAGTTCTTTTGACATGATTTTTGAAATAGAGTTATTGCTCAGATGCTCTTAGTAAATTATTTTCCTAGTTCTACAGGTTTTAAATTAAAAAAAACTTTTTTATTTTGAAATAATTATAGATTCATAAGAAGGTGCAAAGGTATTACAGAGAGGGCCTGTGCAACCTTCAGTCAGTTTCCTGCAACGGTTACATTCATGTGACTATAGTACAACATCAAATCCAGGAAACTGACATTGACAGAATGTGTTTGCATAGTTCTGTGTCACTTTAACACATGTAGATTTCTACCATCACCACAGTAATAAAGACACAGAACCATTTCATCACCACAAAGATCTCCCTTGGGCTACCCCTGTATAGATACACTCACCTTCTTTCCCACCCTCTACAATCCCTAAGTACTGGCAGTCACTAATTTGTTTTCCATCTTTGTAATTTTTTCATTTCACGAATGTTATAAAAATGGAATCATACAATATGTCTATTGTTAAGGTTGGCTTTTATTTTTTTATTCAACAAAATGGCTTTGAGATCCATTCAAGTTGTGTGTATCAATAGTTTGATCCTTTTTATTGCTGGGTAGTATTCTACAGTAGTGAGGTACTACAGAGTGTTTACCATTAACATCTGAAGGATATTTGAGTGGTTTCTAGTTTGGAGCTTTTATGAATAAAACTACAACAAACACTTGTGTACAGGTTTTTGTGTGAACATAACTTTCCAGTTCTCTGGGATAAATATCCAAGAGGGCAATGCTGGGCTGTATTGTTGTTGTTATGTGCCATTGAGTCAGACCCGACTCATAGCAACCCCTCCTTGGGTTTCTGAGGCAGTATCACTATGGAAGTAGATTGCCTAACCTTCCTTCTGAGGAGTGGCTGGTGGGTTCAAACCACTAGCCTTCTGGTTAGCAGTCCAGTGCCTTAGGCACTACGCTACCAGAGCTCCCCTGGAATGTATAGTAAGTTCATATTAGTTTTATAAGAAATAGCTTAACTTTTGTAAAGTGGTTGTACCATTTTACATTCCCACCAGTAATATGTGAGGGGTTTAGTTTATCCACACTCTTGACAGCATTTGTTGTTGCTACTATTTTTCGTTTTAATCTTTCTGATAGCCATGTAGTGATTTATCATTGTGGTTTAATTTTCCTTTCTCTATCTCCAATGATGTTGACTATCTTTTCATGGGCTTATCTGTCACACATTATCTTCTTAAGTGAAATGTCTTTTTTTTTAAAAAAAATCCATTTTCTATTGGCTTTTCTTTCATTTTTTTTCTTTTATTGTTAAAGCTTGAGCTTTCTTTATACATTCTGTATGATTCCTATGTCAGATCTATGATTTGCAAATATTTTCTCCCAGTCTTTTCTTTATTTTCTCCCTGTATTTTGTCTTTTCATCCTTTTAGAGTCTGTTTAGAAGTTGAATTTTGATGAAGTCTCATTCATATAAATTTTCTTTAAATATTGTGCTTTTTATGTCATTTCTATGAATTTGACCACAAACTCTAGGACCCAAAGATTTTCTCCTACATTATGTAAAATTTTTGTAATTTTAGTTTTACATTTGAATGAATGTTCCATTGGGAGTTAATCTTTAACAAGATGTGAGGTGTTTTTTTGTTTCTTGTTTTTTGCTTATGCTGGTAGCATAGTACCTGAGGCACTTGACGGCTAACCAGAATGCTGGAGGTTCGAACCCACCAGCCACTCCTTGGAAGGATGGTTGGGCAATCTACCAGAATTCCGTAGTGATACTTCCTCAGAAACCCAAGGAGGAGTCGCTTTGAGTTGGGACTGACTTGACGGCAGTGACAGCCAACAACACTATTTGTTGAAAAAGCTATCCTTCCTCTGTTAAATTTTTTGTACCTTTATAAAAAATCTGTTGGTCATAATTGTGTGAAACTATTTCTGAGTTCTCTATTATGTTCTATTGATCTATGTGTATATTCCTCCACTATCACCACACAGTCTTGATCACTGTAGTTACAAATAGGCTTGAAATTAGGTAGAGTGGTTTTTCCTACTTATATATATATATATATATATATATATATATATATATATATATGTATATATATATGGTTGTTGTTAGGTGCCATCATATATCAATATTTTTTACATGTATTATTCAGTAACTTTTATTACATTAATCTTGTTGTACAATCATCACCCATATCCATTCCCAACCTTTCCATCATCGTTAATAGATACACAGTACTTCCTAAACAATGATTTCCCCTTTCTTCTCCCTCCTGTCCCTGGTAATTACTAAAAAACTTTGGCCTCAATACATTTGCCTATCATAGCTATTTCATATAAGCAGGATCATATAGTATTTGTCCTTTTGTGACTGACTTACCTTATTCAGCATAATGCTTTCAAGTTTCATTCACATATTAGCAGGTATCAGGACTTTCTTTTTTTCTTCTAGTAATATTCCACTGTATGTATATACCACAGTTTATCTATTCAATTGTTAATGGACATTTAGGTTGTTTCCACCCTTTGGCTATTACGAAAAATGCTGGAATAGACATTGCTTTATATGTGCTTGTTAGCATGGCTGCTTTCAAGTCTTTTATATACCTAGGAGTTGAGTTGCTGGGGTCATATGTTTAACTTTCTGAGGAACCAACAAACTATTTCCCACAGTGGCCGTATTGTTCCTACAGGAGGACGGTTCCAGTTTTTCTACATACTTATCAACATTTTTGTTTTCCTTTTAAAATTTTATTTTAGCCCTCCTAGTGGTAGTGCCTAAGGCACTTGACTGCTAACCAGAAGGCTGGCAGTTCAAACCCACCAGCCACTCCTCGGAAGGAAGGTTGGGCACTCCTACTTCCGTAGTGAGACTGCCTCGGAAACCCAAGGAGGGGTCGCTATGAGTCGGGTCCGACTCGATGGCAAATAACAACAGTGGTGGTAAAGTGGTATCTCAGTGTGGTTTGGATACGTGTCTTGAATCGCTAATGATGTCGAGCATCTTTTCATGTGCTTTTTAGTCATTTGTACACTTTTCTTGGTGAAATGTCTACCCAAAACATTTGCCTATTTTTTTTTATTGGGATTGTCTTTTGTTAAGTTGTAGGAGTCCTTTATATATTCTGGATGTTAAACCTCTACCTAGCAAATGATTCCCCAGATTTTATCCCAGTCTATATGTTGTCTCTGCTTTATTGCTAAAATCCTTTGCTGAACAAAAGTTTTTATTTTGATGAAGTCCAATTTATCGAATTTGTCTTTTGTTGCTTGTGCTTTTGGTGTTGTTTCCAAGAACCCATTGTTTTATTCTAAGAGTTTTATGGTTTTAATTTGAACACTTAGGTACTTGATCCATTTTAACTAATTTTCAGGTATGGTGTGAGGTATAAGTTCTTTATTCTTATTTTGCACAATTATTTTATCTGTTCTAGTTCATTTTCCTTTCTGTATCTCTTTGAATAATCCTTTATATATCTATAAAACATCTTTCTAGTGTTTTGATAAGATTTGCATTTAACCTACATATGAGTTTAGGGAATATTGACAATTTTTCTTTCCTATGTTGATTCTTCTGTAGTGATTCTGCCTCGGAAACCCTAGGAGGGGTCGCTATAAGTCAGGTCTGACTCGATGGCAAATAACAACAACATATTGATTCTTCTAAACCATTAACACAGTATGTCTCTATTTTCATCTTCTTTGATTTCTTCTTCAGAGCTTTATAGTTTTTAGTATACAAGTCCTGCAAGTATTTTGTTAGAGTCACACATATGTATTCCAGTTTTCGAGCAATAGTAAATGTTGTTCTATTTAAAAAGGAGCTCTGTTGGCATAGTAGCTAAGCCATTTCACTGCTAACCAGAAGGTTGGCAGTTCAAACCCACCAGTCACTCCACAGAAGGAACACTGGGCAATCTACTTCTGTAAAGACTTACAGCCTCCGAAACCCAAAGGAGGTCACTGTGAGTCAGAATTGAGTTGATGGCAGTGAGTTTGGTTTTTGGTTTGTTCTTTTTAAAATATAATTTTCTGTGTGTTCATTCCTAATACATCAAAATATAATTGATATTAGTGTGTTGATCTTGTACTCCATGCTCTTGCTACACTCTCTTATTAGTCCTAGAAGTTTTTTTTTTTTAATTATTATTATTGTTTTTGTAAATTCCTGGGCATTTCTACATAGACCATGATGATATTTAGACATTGGGGCACTTTATTCCTTCCTTTCTGATCTGTATGGCTCCCCTCCTTTTTTTTCCTTATTGCACTGGCTAGAACTCTGAGCACTATGTTGAATAACAATGGTGAATGCACATATCTTTCCCTTCTGCACAATCATAAGGGGAAATCATTCAGTCTCTCACCATTAAGTTTGACGCTAGGTGAAGATTTATTATAAATGTTTTGTATCATATTGAGGCGTTACCCCCCTATTACTAGTTGTCTGACAATTTTTATCATTAGTGAATGCTGAATTCTATGAAATGCTTCTTCTGTGTCAATCAATATATGATATTTTTTCTTTAGATTGGTGATATGATGCTTTACATTTATTGATTTCTAAATGTTGAACCAGCCTTGCATAAGTGAAATAAATCTCAATTGATCATAATGTGTGATTTTTTTCTACATTGCTGGATTTGATTTCTTAATATTTCATTGAGGATTTTTACATCTAAAGTCATGAGACATATTCGTGTTTAAGTTTATTTCTTGTACTTGGTCAGAATAATACTGACTTCATAAAATGAACTGGGGATTCTTTCTGCCTCTTCTGTTTTCTGCATAAGACTGTATGGAAATGGTGCTAATTTTTTTTTTTGTACAGTTGTTACAATTTTTCAGTAAAGCAATTCAGGTGTGGGTATTTCGTTATTGGTAGGTTTTGATCATGTATTCAATTTTTCAAATCGTTGTAGGGTGCTTTTATTATCTATTTAGCATTTGGTGAGTGTTGGTAATTTGTGCTTTTCAAGAATTTGGTCCATTAATTTTTTATGAGTATAGAGTTATTCACAGTGTACATTTAATATCTTTCTCATATCTGCAAGGTTTTCTAGTGATATTTCCTATTTCATTCAAGATATTAGTAATTCGTTTTTCTTTGTCAATCTTACTAAAGTTTTGTCAAATTTATTGATCAAGAACTGTTGATGATAGTTTTTTTTTTCCTGATTTCAATTTAATTGGTTTCTGACCTTATATTTATTATTTCCTTCCTTCTGCCTGCTTTGGGTTAATTATCCTATTCTTTTTCTAAATATTTGAAATGTGAGCTTAGATTTCTGATTTGAGATTTTTCTTGTTTTCCAGTATCATGGCTTGGGGCTATGAATTTCCCTCTCGGCACTTTTTTTTGTTTTAGAGTATCCCACAAATTTTAATATGTTGTATAATCATTCATTTCAGTGTAATTTCTGTATTTTCCATGAGACTTCCACTTTGATTCATAGTTTATTTAGAAGTGTGTTGCCTAGTTTCAAAGTGTTTGGAGATCTTTCAGTTATTTTTCTGCTACTGATTTCTAGTTAGAATCTATTGTGACCAGAGAACACATTCTGTATAATGTAAATTCTTTTAAATTTCTGATGTCTGTTTTATGGCCAATCATATGGTCTATCTTGGTATATATTCTATGGATACTTGAAAAAATATATTTTGCTGGTTTGAGCTGGAATGTCTTACAAATATCACTTATATCATGTTGGTTGATGGTACCATTGCATTCTATATACTTGCTGATTTTCTCTTTAGTTGTTCTATCCATTGTTGAGAGACAGGAGTTGATGTCTTCAACTGTAAGTACAGATTTATCAATGTCTCCTGAAAATTCTATCAATTTTTGCTTTGAATGTGTTGGAGCTCTGTTTTTAGCTATATACACATTTAAGATTCCTATGTCTTTTTGGTGTATTAACCTTTTAAGGTAATATCCCTCTTTGTCCATGACAAATGATTTGTCTCTAAAGTCTACTTTATGTGGTATTAACATAACCAAATATTGATTTCTTGGATTACTGTTTGCATCATATATCTATATATATCTATATATATCTATATAACTTTCAACCTACATTTATTGTTACATTTGGAGTGAGTTTCTTATAAATAACATAATTTGGTAATGTTTCTTTATTCAATCCAACAATCTCTGGCTTTTAAATGTATTTAAGGCTTTTTTATTTAATGTAATTATTGAGTTCTTGTTTTACAGTTTACATTTGCCTTGAATTTTTGTTTTATATATTTTTCTAGTTTTCATTTCTCTGTGCTTTTATCCTTGCTTTCCTGTGAATTACTTAAAGCTTTTTTAGAATCCCACTTTTATTTATCTGTAGTGTTCATGAGCATATCATTGAATAGACTAAGTGATTGCTGTCATTATTATATTATATATTATATATACATAACATGCTGTAGTCTACTAGTGTCATCATTTTACCCATAGAGTGAAGTGTAGAAACTTTACAGATCTTCACATGCCTTTTTTGTTACTGTGTTCTGTCAAATCAGTTCCAACTCATAGCGACTTTATATGACAGAGTGTAACTACTCCGTAGTTTTTCCTACACTGTACTCTTTATGAGAGCAGATCACAAGTCTTTTCTCTCATGGAGCTGCTGGTGGGTTTGAACAACCAACCTTGTTGTTAGCAGCTAAAGGACTTAGCCATTGTGTCACCTAGGGCTTATTTACCTTCCTTCATTTATAATATAATTATCTCAAATATTTCCTCTACATATATTGAAAACCAAATCATATATTATTATAATTTTTTTCCTTCAATCATAATTTAGAAAACTCAAGAGAAGGAAGTCTATTGTATCTACCATATTTTACCTTTTTCCATGATCTTTTCTTCCTACTAATAGTGCAAGATTCTTTATTTTCTAGAGAACTTCTTTTACTATTCTTTTAGGATAGGTCTTCTGGCAACAAATTTTCAGTTTTCTTTTTTTCTGAAAATGTCTTGATTTCCTTTTTATCCCATTTTCATTGGATATATAATTCTGTGTTGGCAGTTATTTTATTTTAGCATTTGAAAAATAGCATGATTTCTAATGAGAAATCTACTGTGATTGATTTGGTGTTTCTTTACAGGTAAGGTGTCCTTTATCTCTCAGTGAATTTCAAGATGTTTGTTTATGTTTAGTGTGCAGAAGTTTGAAAATAATGTGTCTTGGTGTGGATTTATTTAGTTTTATCATGTTTGGTGTTTTCACAACCTCTAGAATCTTTGGGTTTTTACTTTTTGTTCAAATTCGGGATTTTTCACCCATTATATCTTTGAAAGCTTTTCTTTGCCTATTTTCCCTCTCTTCTGTGACTACAATGACATCTATGTTAAATATTTTAAACAGTCCAGTAGTTGCCTGTAGCTGTTTTTAAAATTTTTTTTTCTTTCATACTATTTTCTTTCTATTGTTCAGATTGGGGAATTTTCAGTGGTTTATCTTCAAGTTTATGGGTTATTTCCTATACCCTCTTTATTCTGCTGTTGAACTCATCTATTGAGTTTTGTTTCCAAATTTTTTTCTTTGCTTTTTTAGATCTAAAATTTCTACTTGATTCTTTTTGTGTCTCATTTATTTTTGACACTTTCTATATCTTTGCTGAGACTTTCTATTTTTTCATTTGTTCTGAGCATGTTCCTAATTGATCACTACAACATTTTTGTGAAGGCTGCTTAACATTCCTCATCAGATAATTTATCATTTCAGTATTAATGTGTGTTAATTTTTTTTTTTTCTCATTCAAGTTCTTGGTATGACATGTGATTTTCTTTTCTTTTCTTTTCTTTTAAATTGTGCTTTGGGTGCAAATTTACATTGCAAACTTGTTTTTCTTTCAACAATTCATGCACATCTCATCTCATGGCCCTGATTACCATCCCCAACCATAGGAAAATCTCCTCCTCTCTCTTCCTAATGACCACCCCCTCCTTGTGCCCCTCTCATCCATGCATTCCTGTCTGCCCAGCTTTCCATCTATGTGAATGCTACCCCTCTGCTATCCATGGCTACTTGATCCAACAGGTGCATCTCCCTCCAGTCAAAAAACAAAACCAAACTCATTGCCATCAAGTCAGATCCAACTCATAGCAACCTCTCCTTGGGTTCCTGAGGCAGTATCTTTATGGAAGTAGATTGCCCAACCTTTCTTCTGAGTCTCCCTCCAGTAGGTGGGTGCATTGACCTGGGGTGGGTTTTCTGTAGGTGGGTCTTTCTGTTGTTGGGCTGAGAGCCAGTCATGTAAGTGAGTCCATTTCCAGGCTCGAAGGGTAACTTGGGGCCATAGTCTCGAGGGGTCCACCAGTCTCCATCCAACCAGCAATTCTGGTCATTTTTGTGTTTTTGAATTTTGTTCCACCTTTTTCCTCCCACTCTATCTAGCATCTCCAGGTTTGATCCTTTTCTGAATGGTTGGTATTGGTAGCCAGGTACCATCTAGTTCTTGTCTCAGGTCATGGAGGCTAAGGTTCTTGTGGTCTATCTTATCTTTGGACTAATTGTTTCCAGATGACCTTGATTTTCTTCACTCTTCTTTGCTCCATCTGAGAGGAGACCAATAGTTGCATCTTAGATAGCTGCTTGAAAGTTTTTAAGACCCCAGTCACTAGTCACCGAATTAGGTTGTAGAACAAAATTCTTATAAACTATGTGTGCCAATTGAGCATGATGTCCCCCGAGACCATGGTCCTGACCCCCCACACCTGGTGACTCTCTCACAAGATGCTTGGTTGCCTCTGCAAAGTTACTCCCACCCTGTCTTCGGTTGCTTCTGTAATGTATGTGACTAATTTTGTAGCACAAGTGTATATGTAAGATTATCTTCAACCAAATCTATCCTTGGTCTAGAATGTATTCCTGTTCATCTACCTCCACCTGCTCTTCTCCCCTCTCTATACTTTAATCTGTAGCCTGGTATTTGGTGCTAGTGATACTGCAGTGTTGTGCCTATAATAGCGTTTGCCTCTCTTGTCTATATCTTTTGGGTTCATTTTGGTGTCTTTCCTTTCCCCAGTGTCACCATGCTGTTCACAGACTCTTTCCACACATTCCTCCCCTTACCCAAATCAACATATGACCCCCAAATAGTCTGAGATTTTCCCTCCTCTTCCCTCCCATTCCATGTAATCAACAAAGTGAGATTCCTTCCCTGAATAAACTTTCCTTGACTTTTTACAATAGTGGGCTCATACAGTATTTGTCCTTCTGTGATTGACTTACTTCACTCAGCATATGCACTGCTGTCGAGTTGGATCTGACTCATAGTGACCCCTCTTTGGGTTTCCGAGGGTCCTCTAAATTCATCCATGTTGCAAGATGATTTGTGTATTCTTCTTATCTTTAATGCATAGTATTCCATTTTGTGAATGTACCATAGTTTGCTTATCCAATCATCTGTTGATGAGCATTTAGGTTGTTTCCATTTCTTTGCTATAGTGAATTGTGCTGCAGTGAACATGGGTGTGCATATGTCTGTTCATGTCCTATCTCTTACCTCTTTATGATATATTCCTAATAATGGAATTGCTGGATCAAATGGTATTTCTATTTTCAGTTTTTTAAGGAAACCATACCATTTCCACAATGGTTGTACCATTTTGCAGTCCCACCAGCAGTGTATGAGAATTCCAGTCTCTCCACAGCCTTGCCAGCATTTGTTATTTTCAGTCTTGTTGAATTTAGCTATTGTTGCTGGAGTGAAATGGTATCTCATTGTTGTTTTGATTTGAATCTCTCTAATGGCTAATGATCATGAGTATTTCCTTATGTGTTTGTTGAACACCTGTATATCCTCTTCAGTGAAGTGTCTATTCATTTCCTTTTCCCATTTTTGAATTGGGTTGTTTGTCTTTTTGGTGTTGAGGTGCTGAAGTTTTCTATAAATTTTGAAGATGAGTCCCTTGTCAAATACGTCATAGACAAATACTTTTTCTGAGTCTATAGGTTCTCTTTTTTACCCTTTTGGAGAAGTCTTTAGATGCACACAATAATTTAATTTTTAAAAGGTCCCAGTCATCTAGTTTCTCTTCCACTGCCTGTGCATTTTGGGTTATGCTTGCTAGTTTATTTATGAGTCAGGGCCCCTAGATCTGCCCCTATTTTATCTTTGAAGAGCTTTGTAATTTTGGGTTTTACATTTAAGTCTTTGATCCAACTGAAGTTCGTTTTTGTGTATGGGGTGAGATATGGGTCTTGTTTCATTTTTCTACAAGTGGATATCCACTTTTTCCCACACCATTTGTTAAAGAGGATATCTCTGCCCCATTTAATGGGTTTTGGTCCTTTGTTAAAGACCAGCTGTCTATAGATGGATGAGTCTATTTCTGAGTTTTTGATTCTGTTCCATTGGTCTGTCTCTCTGTCATTATACCAATACCACACTGTTTTGACTACTGTGGCTGTATAGTAGGTTTTGAGATCCAGGAATGTGAGACCTCCTACTTTATTTTTCTTCTTCAGCAGTGCTTTGCTTATCTGAGGCCTCTTTCCTTTCCATATAATATTAGTGATTGGTTTTTCTAATGCCATGTGATTTTCAATAGAATCCTGTATATTTTATGTACTATGTTATGAGTATCCGAATCTTACTTAAATTTTCTGATTTGGAAGGCTTCCTCTGATACCTTTCCAGAAGTGGAAGAGAGACACTGCCTCATTATTGCCATGTGTGTGTAAGTCCTCATCTTTCATTGACACCTGGGGGAAAGGAGATCACTGCTACTGTGGGATGAGTGAGAGTTCTAGCTTCACACTAGGGTTCTGCTGATACCACTCTTGCTGGGAGAGGTCTGGGTACCTAATTACTTCTCCCCACATGATTTTCACTGAGGTCAATGTATTTGGGTGTCCTTGTAAGTACTGGCAGTGATAAAAATCCTGACTCTCCACTAGACCTTATCTTGATAACACCCCAGTAAAGGGAGGGGGAGGAGCACCTCATTTGCAATGGCTAGGGATGGAGGTCCAGACTACCCATGCTTCCATGCATTCAGTGGAACTGGGCTTCATCATTGCCTGTTGAGGATGAATGCCCTTACTCCCCACTAGTTCTTTGACACCAGAATGTTGGAGGATTGAAAAACTTGTTACAGTACAGTAAGGGTGGAAATCTGGGTCTCTACTTGGCCTTTTCTAGTGTGGTGGGGGTCACAGTCTTTCCTGTGATCTTTGGTTAAAGTAGGGTGGTTATTTAAAAAAAAAAAATTCTATTTTCCTAAGCTGTCTTTTTTCTTTGGCTAGACGGTAGTCTTTTGTTGGTGTTTTGTGTTTTTTTTTTTTTTTTTTTTTTTGTGATTTTTGGTGTTTCCAATTTGTCAGTTTCTGCAGCATGTGTTTTGGGATATATGAGACCAAAAGAAAACCCAGAAAAATCACAGCCATGTCATTCTTTGGATCCTTAAGTTCCGAGTCAGTCTCCAAGCATCTCTTCAACTTTCAGAGTCTTCTTATGTTTATTGTGCATATAATGTTCAGGCTTTTTAGCTGTTTTATTGCGATAAATAGAAAAATAAGTATATCTACCATTTCCTTCTGGAAATGGAAGTTTCCCAATTGTGCTTCTTAAATTTAAATTTGGATTTCTCAGTGTATCATCAGAAAAAGAAATGATTTAACCACTAAGATTGGACAATGTACTTCTGTAGTGATACTACCTCAGAAACCCAAGGGAGGAACTGACTCAACAGCAGTGAAATTTTTGAGTTATAATATGTACAGCATATATTTGTGTGTGTATATGTATAGCATATATATGATTTGCTGGAACCTCAAGAACAATACGGAATAATATTCTCAATAAATAACATCCTCTCTTTTTCCTGAAATAACTTTGCCATTTTACCATTGAGAATGATTGTAGCTTTTTCATAAGTAGTTTTTTAAAATTATATTTAGTAGTTTCTTTCTATTCCTATTTTACTTATTCACAATGCCTTTCTCTGCCTTATTTTCCAATCCAATCCACTACATATTCCTGTTGATTTTTACAATTTGAACTATATCTAGACTTCACTGTATTATTCTCTCTTTTACTCTGGTAGTGTAGTGCCTCAGGTACTTGACTGCTAACCAGAAGGCTGGCAGTTCAAATCCACCAGCCAATCCTCAAAAGGAAGGTTGGGCAATCTAATCCCATAGTGATACTGCCTTGGAAACCCAAGGAGGAGTCACTATGAATTGGATACAACCCGATGGCACATAACAACATCACTGAAAGTACCATGGACTGCCAAAAGAACGAACACATCTGTCCTGGAAGAAGTGCAGCCAGCCTTGGAAGCAAGCATGGCCAGACTGTGTCTCACTTACTTTGGTCATGTTGTCAGAAGGGACCATTCCCTGGAGGAGCATAGCATGCTTGGTAAATTGGAGGGTCAGCCAAAAAAGGGGAAGACCCTTAACAAGATGGATTAACACAGTGGCTGCAACGATGGGCTCAGGAATAGCAAGTATTGTGAGGCTGGCACAGGACCAGGCAGAGTTTCATTCTGTTGTACATAGGGTTGTTATTAGTGGGCGCTGACTCAGCGGAACCTAACAACAACATTATAAGAAGGGAGCATAGAGAGAGACATGAAGAAACAAGAGTCAAGGTGTAGAGAGGGTATGAAAAGAAAACAAGGAAAGAAAGATGAAAGAAGAACATAGATATGAGGGAAAAGATTAATTAAAATGGCAGTTGGAAGTAAATGAAATTCTGGACAATAAGGAGAAATATTGGGTACTAAGTTGAAATAGATAAAGTAGGAGGAAAGAAAAAAGTAGAATGTAGAGGTGAGAACAGATGTAGGAGGAAGGATTTTGAGAGGGAAGAGGGAGGAAAAAGACTTTTTTGAGAAAGAGATAAAGAGCAAAGGGAAACAAGGAACAAAGAGAAAGAGGAGGGAATAGAGGACATAAATAGAGAAAAAAGAAACATGTTTGAAGTAAGAAGGCAGAGGCAGGAAGAGGAAGAAGAAATATTGTGTAATCACACCTCACCAATGACAGAGTTCATTCTGCACAGAGAGGAATGTTGGAAATTAGAAATTCTTATTTCCTCTCCTAAAATACCCAGTTTGATTTTATTTGGTACCTGCCAAAATACCAGAGTTCATTTCTCACCGTCTGTTGTGGTTCCAATTAATAAGAGCCATTGTTCTATGGTTTGAGTTGATAAATTTGTTTGGAACACCCAGCATTTATCACATATTTTCTACTGCCTTTTGTTAAAAAGGTATAGATTTACCTTGCAACCTCAAGTGTGCAAGAAATGTAGCTTTTCTTCTTCTCTGTTATACAACTTAAATTCTCTATTTAAAAAAACGAAACAAACAAACAAACAAAAACCTCACTGCCATCAAGTCAGTCCTGACTCACAGCGCCCCCTCCTTGGGTTTCTGAGGCAGTATCTCTATGGAAGTAGATTGCCCAGCTTTCCCTCCAAGGACTGGCTAGTGGATTTGAACTGCCAGCCTTCTGGTTAGCAGTCAAATGCCTCAGGCATTATGCTACCAAAGCTCCACAAGTTTTCATCATTTTGTGTGGTTGAAATGAATCTCCAGCAGTTTGAAGGTGCCACATTTATTTGTAGTTGTGTATAAATTCTGGGGACCTTAAATAGTGTCAAAACATCAGGATGGGTGATATCTGTTGTTGAGTATCATATTTCCATGGTGGCATTAATTTAGTATCTGGGTCATCAATATCTGTTCAAGCAGTTATCTTGTTGAATTGAGCCTCACTCTCTACTGCAAAATTCCTTTTGATCTGACCCTCTCTTTGGGCGTAGAATACCACTGTCATGTACAGGCAAAATATTATACTGTTCCTATAATGTGCTAGAACCTATAGGTCTCTGTGGGGTTATCTGTGGTCCACATATTCTTACACTCCTGTGATACCGTAAGCTGAGGGAAACTTTATGAGGAGGCCTAAGGCTCAGAATGCCTACAGAGACCATACAGCAATTTTCACTTTGTGGTTGATTACTACTAGTTTTACTCAATAAATGAAGGAAAAGGCCACATTGCTTGAGAGATCTTGCAAACCTATCTGGAGTTTCTTCACATCCCTAGAAGAAGAGCCTAGGGTTCTTCTTTGTTCAGAACTCACAACTTCTTCTCTGCATTCCTTCGCACAGAGTCAATGGGAAGCTGGAAGTAAAGCCTTGAAAACAAGGTCAAACAAGGAGAAAAAAGCTAGGAAAATTGTAAATCAATTAATTTTCTTGGACCCATGAGAAAACTGAGATCACAAGGTAAACTACCACTCTGAAACCTTGAGGGACAGGTGAATCCAGAGAGTCGCAGCTGAGCAGAATCCACTAGAGCTGTAAATTGGTAGGAACAGTTAAATTATAGTTTTGAAAAATTGCTGGAGACTGTGTGTGGACTAGAATTAGAGTGAGAGACTCTTGGGGGTGGTAGCCTTAGGAGGCCTACCATACTTTCATGGATTTTATGTCCAAGAATCTTTCAAGTTATCACAATGAGGAAGAAAAAGATCCCATTGTAGTTCTAGCAGGTGTAGAGGGAAGTAATCTTTATGAAACACTCCCAAAGCTTTATCGATAACAAATGCCTACACTCCAGGGCAAATAACTTTACAAGGGACTTGTCCCAGAGCCTTAAGGGAAGGGCCTCCCTCTCACTCCAACTTACTTGTTTCACCTGAAGAACAGGGATAGCTATACATGAAGAAACATCTGTTAAGGTCACAGGCCAGAGAAATAGACCCATTAAAAGACTGTGATTAAATATAGAACACTCCCTTTCTCCCACAGTATGCTACTACATCAACAGAACTCTAGTATATTTATAGTGGATTACAGCTGAGCTGAAAGAACTGCTAGACACAGACTTTCTCTAAGGAAGCAGAAGCCTAAAGTCAAGACAGAGACAAAAATAAGGACCTCAGAGTAATTTGAAACTTCTGGCACATATAAAAAGCAAAACAAAACTCACTGCCATCGAGCCATTTCCAACTCATAGCTACCCCCATCGGGTTTCTGAGGCTGTAAATCTTTATGAAGTAGATCGCCCCATCTCCCTTCTGCAGAGTGGCTGGTGGGTTTGAACCACTGACCTCCCAGTCATCAGTCAAGTGCCTTATCCACTATGCCACCAGAGTACCTTTCTGGCAAATATAACTACAGCAAACTTTAAATAAAGTCCAATTCTTAGACGGGTTAACATTGATCCTTAAGCCAGGGGAGTATTTACTTCAGTTCTTATTACCTGATATAATATGTCTGGCTTTCAACCACAAAATACAAGGTGCATCAAAAGGCAAGGAAACAGTCAGAAGAGACAAAGCAAGCATCAGAACTAGACTCAGATATGACACAGCTTTTGGAATTACCAGAAAGAAAATTCAGTATAACCATGATTAATATAATTGTCTGATAATAGTGCTATAAGATGAGCCCCTCAGGTCTGAACACACTCAAAATAGAACTGGGGAAGACTTGCCTCCTCAAATTAGAGTCGACCTTAATGATGTGAATGAAATAAAACTTTCAGAACCTCTATTTGCTGATGGAGCACAACTCAAAATGGGAAGAAACAGCTTCAAACATACATAAATAGTCAGAAAGTGGAATGTACAAGGTATAAATCTAGGAAAATTTGAAGTTGTCAAAAAGGAAATAGAATGCGTAAATATTGATAACCTAGGCATTAGTGAGATGAAATGGACTGGTATTTGCCATGTTGAGTCAGACAGTCATATGATCTAATATATCAGGAATCACAAATTGAAAGAGGAATTGTTTGTATTTATCATCATAAAGAACATCTCAAGATAGATACCTAAGTAAAATGCTGTCAGTTATAGGATAATATCCCTACACCTACAAGGAAGACCAGTTAATACTACTATTATTGAAATTTACATGCCAACCACTAAAGCTAAAAACCAAACAAACCAAACACATTGCCATCGAGTTGAACCCGACCCATAGTGACTCCACCATGGGTTTCCGAGGCAGTATCACTATGGAAGTAGATTGTGCAACCTGTCCTCTGAGGAATGGCTGGTGGGTTGAACTGCCAGCCTTCTCGTTAGCAGTCAACTGCCTTAGGCACAACTACAAGAGCTAAAGTGGAGGGTCAGCAAAAAAGGAGAAGACCCTCAATGAGATAGATTGAAACAGTTGTTACCACAATGGGCTCAAGTGTAGCAAGGATTTGAGGAAGGCACATGACTGGACAGGGATTTGTTCTGTTGTATATTGTGTTGCTCTGAGTTGGAGTTGATGTGATGGCACCTAACAACAACAGCAACAACATAAGAAAGAATGGGGCAGAAGAAATACTGAAAATAATAATTATTGAGAATTTTCCAAAATTAATGACAGACACAACGACAAAATCCAAGAATCTCAGACACCCCCAAGTAGGACAAATATTTTAAAAATATATATACACACAGCTAGGCATATCAGATTGAAACTGTAGCAAATTAAAAAAAAAAATAGAAAGAAAAAAAGAAAAAGTCAAGGAAAAGAATTATAGAAGACATTTCATCATAGACTTTGTGCCTTAGTTATCTAGTGCTGCTATAGCAAAAATACCAGAAGTGGGCATCCAGCACAATGGTGGATGAGGCAGAAAGACTACACAGATCCTCTTCAACAAAGAAAAGGGAAACCAATTAACACAGACACAGAAGATAATCCTGGACCCCTGAGCCTTGACGGGAAGGATATAGAAGTGGACTA
>NW_006922072.1:896766-901177 GCF_000298275.1 Orycteropus afer afer | reverse complement strand
AGACAATGGTCCTATAAGTTTTTGTGAATGATCAGAATTCCCAGGTGTATAGAAGAGCTGACAAAGGGCAAGGTTGTGGTCACTGCTTGGTCACAGCAGCTACCCAGAGGGACCGAGTAGTTGAACCTACAGGCTTGGGACCATAGTTGCAGGAGACATCAAGCTCAATTGGCATAAAATACTATACAAAACATTGTTCCACCTCCTAATTTGGCAAGTAGCAACTGGGATCTTAAAAGCTAGCAAGCTGTCACCTAGATGCAACGATGGGTCTCTCCTTGTCCAGAGCAAAGAAGAATGAAGAAAACCAAAATTCATGGAAAGAATTAGTCCTAGCTACTGGTATACCATCTGATCTGCAGCCTATACAACTATGAGACCAGAACTAGATGGTGCCCGTCTAACACTGTCATCCACTTGGAAGGGGTTCTATGTAGGAGATCCTTGATAGAGAGGGAGAACAATGTGGAACAAAACTCAAAATCATTTAGAGAAAAAAAAAGGGGGGGGGCATGTTTGCTGGTCCGATAGAGCCTGGTGGAACCGCTGAGACTGTGTTTCTTAACTGCCCTTCAGGTCTAGAATTGAACCCACACCTGTGGTTTCCAGCCAAACAAAAGACAGGCATATGAGTTGAACATTTACCTCAAGTAGATACACTCCTTGGAGAGAACAATCATGGGAGAAAGAAGGGCTGCTTATGCACAGGGAGACAGCTCAGGGGGCAGGAGTGCATGGAGGGATGGACACTGGGAAGAGGTAACTATGGGGAGGAAGTGGGATGGGAGTTGTTGCATTGTGGTAAAGTGTGGTCAACGACATGAGACAAAGTATATGTGAACTGCTGTATGGAAAGTGAATTTGCTCTGTAAATCTTCACCCAAATCACAGTAATAATAATAAAATACCAGAAGTGGATTGATTTAACAAACAAACTTGTCTTCTCACAGTTTAGGAGGCTGGATGTCTAAATTCAGAACACCGCCTTTAGGGGATGTCTCTTTCTTTCAGGTCTGGGGGAAGTTTCTTGTTCCTTTGCTTATTATTGATCTTTATATAGCATGACATCTATCTTTCCCGATGTCTGCTCACTTAAACTACTCCTTTTAGATCTCAAAATAAATTGACTCAAGACACAACCTACATTAATACTGCCTCATTAACATAACAAGGAAAACCCATTCCCAAGTGGGATTATAATCATAGGTACATGGGTTATGATTTACAACACATAAGTTTTTGGAGACACTGTTCAATCCATAACACCATGCAGACAGGAAGAGAGAAGAGTGAAATATCTAAAATTTAAAAGAAACAAAAAAACCCTGCCAACCTAGAATTTTATATCTAGCAAATATGTCCTTCAAAGTGAAGAAGAAATAAAGACTTTTTCAGACAAACAAAAACTGAGGATACTTGATAACCAGCTGACTTAGCTTGTAGGAAATATTAAAATATTTTATTCAGTCAGATGGAAAATGATAAAGGAAAACGGATTTGTCATGAAGGTAGAACACCAGAGAGGGTGTAAATGGGATTTTCCTTCAAAAAGTAAAGAAGAACTCCTAATACAGAATATTTTATGATGTTGTAATAAAAAGAAATTTATATATTTCTCTAACAAAAAACAATTGCATGCAATTCACACCAAAAATATCTCAACATAATGATACAGCATGATGGATGGAAACAATAAAAAGGTAAAAGGATGGAGTAAGTTATGAAACTCAAATAATAAACAAAAAAGGCTAATGTATTAATATCAGACATAGTTGACTTCAAGGCACTTTATAATGTAAACAGGGAAATATATCAATCAAAATTTAACAGATGTGCAAGAAGAAATAAAACCACAATCATAAGGAAAGACTGCAAAATACATTTCTAAGTAGATGACAGAAAAAGTAAAATGATGATAAAAAGTAATGGGTCCTTCTAGAAACCTCCACATTGAAATATCCATTGAGGTCCAAACAAAAAGCATTATGGTGCCTCAAAATATATACTTGAAAACTTTTAAATCTTCTTCTATTGATTTCTGGACTGAAGCCAATTTGATTTTATCTCCATTATTTACATATATGTAAGAATTGTGTTACTTCATTTTTCATTTGAATAATTAAGGAAACTTTTAAAGATTAGTTCTCTTTTTATTATTTTTACCTGGAAGGCAAACTTGAATGTATATCTACATTTATTTATTTGTAACAATTTCTTTTTTGCTGTCTTTGACAAATAAACAGTAGAACATACATCAATTCAATAATTTCTACATGTAAATTCAGTAACATTGATTATATTTTTCAAGTTGTGCAACCATGTTTATCCTCTTCTGTATTTTTCTCCTCCATTCACTCACTGTCCAATAAGCTTCCTATCTAACCTGTTGAGCTGTTGTTATCAATTTTATCACATACAAATAGTTCTTAGAGCACAATGCTCAAGGCATATATTTCTCACTGATTAAGCTAAATTACTGTTTAGTTTAAAAAAGACTTCAGGTGATATTTTTGGTTTTAGGGGTAAAGATTATCTCAGGGAAATAGTTTTGGTGGTTCATCCAGCCTCAGTGGTTCCAGAAAGTCTGCATTCCATATGAATTTGAAATTCTTTCCACACACACCTCCCCACTGATCATGATTCTTCTATAGAATTGTAATGATAGCCAGGCACTACCCAAATCTTCTGGTCTCATGGCAAAGGAGGAAAGTGTTCATGGAGACAATTAGCCTCCATTTCCTCTTACTATTCATGAATCTTCTTGTGTTGTTGCTACAGGCCAATAGACATATTATTTTACTTTGGATGGCTTCTTGCAAGCTTTTAAGACCCCAAACATTATGCAATGAACTAGAGTGTAGACCATAAGAACTGAGTATGATATTAGGTCAGTAAGCTAGGATATCCCTTCCTTAAAACCATGACCTTAAACCTCCAATCCAAGAAACCAAATCCCAAGAAGTATTTGGTTGTACATAAGTAATTTCAGCAACTGCATTTTGTTGTTCTTGTGAATACATATATCACACAATATTGTTCACTTCACTTTTTTACAGGTATACAACTTGTTGACATCAATTACGGTTAATCACTGAGCAATTCTTACCCTTAATCAGTGCAAATTTTCTATCTCTGTAAACAGAAACCCAGTGCTCCGTAAGCACTAACCTCCCTTCCCCTTCTTTAACAGTCTCCAGTAATCAATAATAAACTTTGATCTCTATGCATTTGTCTGTTATTGTCTTCTAATATAAGTGAAGTTGTTGTGCAGTGAACCAATACAGCTCTTCTAGCATGGCCTTTGTGACTTTCACCAGATGATTGGGTGTAACTGTGCAAATTTAAGGTGTTTGTGGTCCACCAAGGGATTTGGATAGCTTGCTAATGATGCAAATAAGTTACATGGCATGCTTGTGGGAATGGGACTGTGAAAATAATGTGTATGGAACCCTAATTTGAAGATTGGTCAGTTTTGTCATTTTGTTAGGCTTAAAATGAACCCTCCTAGAGGCAGAAAGAGGAGATCTTACTACCATCAAGAAAGAGCAGCTAGGAGTGTAGCACATCTTTTGACCTGAGAGCCTTGTGTTGGACACCTCCTTGGCAGAGAGACAGCAGAGAGATAGAAGAGAGACGGAGGCAGCAGAACTGAGAGACCAACTTGAGACAGCAGGCTTGCTGGCCTACAAAGCAAGAAAGCTGAGTGCCTTTGAGCAGAAGGCTTGCTGACAGAGTGGGATGCCCCTATCAGCAGAACTAAAAGAGCTTTGTAATACTTGCCTGAGCTGGGCAGAGGCCAAGGGCCATAGAGGTGTGCCTGCAGGCATGGCAGAGGGGAGGATGTCCTGATCAAAGAAATGTATCCTGAGCATTCCTGAACTTGAATTGTTACTCAAGTTGCTTACCTAATAAACCTCATAAATGTGAGTATTGTCTGTGAGTTCTATATGGCCATTGCAACGAAATAACAAACCCAATAGAGAAGTAGAGAGTGCTATGGGAGGGATGGTTGGTGTCAGAATTGGTAAAAGGGTTGGAGGGTGGTGGCATGTCTGACCTGAGTTTCATAGGGATCACCTGTTGGCTGATGCTGCTGATGGTGATTCTGTCTACCTCTTGTGGAAACAGTGGAGGTCAGAAGATGCCACCTCCAACTCCTTTTTGTAGAGATTATACACTATTTGTCCTTTTGTGACTCATTTCACTCAGAATCATGTCTTCAAGTTCCATGGTGTTGTAGCATGTATCAAGATGTTATTTCTCTTTCTGTCTGAATAGTATCCCATTGGGCATGACTCAAAATGTGAAGAAACAGCTGCAAATATCCATTAAGAATCAGAATGTGGAACATACAAAGTATGAATCTAAGAAAATTAGAAGTTGTCAAAATGAAATGGTATGCATAAAGATT
>NW_006922072.1:895005-896435 GCF_000298275.1 Orycteropus afer afer | reverse complement strand
AATTGAACCCACACCTGTGGTTTCCAGCCAAACAAAATACAGGCATGTGGGTTAAACATTTACCTCAAGTAGATACACGCCTTGGAGAGAACAATCATTGGAGAAAGAAGGGCTGCCTATGCACAGGGAGACAGCTCAGGGGGCAGGAGTATATGGAGAGATGGACACTGGGAAGAGGTAACTATGGGAAGGAAGTGGGAGGGGAGCTGTTGCATTGTGGTAAAGTGTGGTCAATGACATGAGACAATGTATATGTGAACTGCTGTACGGAAAGTGAATTTGCTCTGTAAATCTTCACCCAAATCACACAAAAAAAGAGAATGCTTCAAAGTCTATCCTAAAGTACAATGCTGTCACTCACAGGATAATATCCATAGGCCTACTAGGAAAATCAGTTAAAACTATCATTATTCAGACTTACACAACAACTAAAGCCAAAGATGAGGAAATTGGAAATTTTTACCAAATTCTACAGTCTGGAATTGACCAAACATACAATCAAGATGTATTAATTATTATTGTTGATTGGAATGCAAAAGTTGACAACAAAGAATCTTTTGGTAGTTGGAAAATATGGTCTTGGTGATAGAAATGATGCCTGAGATTGCATTGATGCAGGAACAACAATGTTCTTATTCCCTGTGGTGAATAGAGCCAATCACCACAACAGGTTGAAGATGAAAAGCAAAAGATTTATTGAGTATTGATACCCAAAGAGAATACCATCTCTAAAAAGTCTTCTTTCCAAGCTGAGAAAAGTTTAGGGTTTTTATAGGTAGTTGGGCTAAGGGGTAGGGGAATTTAAGGAATGCTGACAATGTCTTCTTCTTGATATCAGGATGAGTTGTACCTTCCTCTTGAACTTTCTGTTATTGTTCCGGTCAGTGATGTAAAACCAGCCTTGGTCAGAATTGTTTCGCAAACTCTTTGTACTTGTCTGGAAAGATTAACTCTAAAAGGAGGGGAGAATGTGGGAGTGAGAACACACAGGCTTCTCGAACTCCTAATGTTTCTGTTTTGTCTTTATTTTGGTTATTCCAAACTCCATGCATTTCTTCTCAGGGTTGTCTTGCCCCATAAACTGTGTTGGTCAGCTGAAACAGGCTGTAGGGTAAGCAGTATGCGCAAAAGAATTTGTAAGGAGAAAAACAATCCTTTAGGAATTATTGTCCATGAAAGGGTCAGCTGTTCCATTTATGTAGAGGGAAGGAGAGGGGAAAGAAAAAAAATAGAAAATTAATCTTTGTGATTAATGTCTGCTTTAATCATGAGCTCTGGTGGCATAGTGCCTAGGGCATTTGACAGCTAACCAGAAGGCTGGCAGTTCAAACCCACCAACCACTCCTCAGAAGGAAGATTGGGCAATCTACTTCCATAGAGATACCACCTCAGAAACCCAAGGAGGGGTCACTATGAGTAGAATTGACTTG
>NW_006922072.1:892443-893950 GCF_000298275.1 Orycteropus afer afer | reverse complement strand
AACATTGAGAAGAATGAGAATTCCATAACACTTCATTGTACTCATGAGGACCTTGTACATTGACTAGGAGGCTGTCACTCAAACAAGGTGATACTGCATGGTTAAAATCAGGAAGAATGTGTGTCAGGGTTGTATCCTTTCACCATATTTATTCAATCTGAATGCTGAGCAATTGATCTGAGAAATGGGACTATATGAAGAAGAATGTGGCATCAGTATTGGAGGAAGACTCATTAATAGCCTGGGATATGCAGATGACATAACCTTGCTTGCTGAAAGTGAAGAGGACTTGAAGCACTTACTGATGAAGATCAAAGACTACAGTCTTCATTATGGATTACACACAACATAAAATGAAAATCCTCACTAACAGACCAATAAGCAACATCACAATGAATGGAGAAAAGAATGAAGTCGTCAGGGATTTCATTTTACTTGGATCCACAATCAACACCCATGCAAGCAGCAGTCAAGAAATCAAGCATATTCCACTGGGAAAAATCTGTTGCAAAAGACCTCCTTAAAGCTTTGAGAAGCAAACGTGTCACTTTGAAGACTAAGGTGCACCTGACCCAAACCATGGTATTTTCAATTGCCTCATATGCATGTGAAACCTGGACAATGAATAAGGAAGAGCAAAGAAGAGTTGATGCCTTTGAATTATAGTGTTGATGAAGAATACTGAAAATATCATGGACTGCCAGAAGAACAAATCTGTCCTGGAAGAAGTGCAGCTGGCATGCTCTTTGGAAGTGAGAATGGCCAGACTTCATCTCATCTACTTTGGCCATGCTGTCAGAAAGGACCATTCTCTGGAGAAGGATTCTTGGTAAAGTAGAGGGTCAGCGAAAAAGGGAAGGACCTTCAACGAGCTACATTGACACAGTGGTTGCAACAACTGGCTAAAGAATAGCAAAGATTGTGAGGATGGCACAGGACTGGGCAGTGTTTTGTTTTATATAGGGTCGCTATGAGTCAGATCCAGCTCGAAGACACCTAACAATGACAACAACAGCGTTCTGTTGTATGTATATACTACATTTTTTTTATCCATTCATCTGTTGGTGGTCATTTAGGTTGTTTCTACTTTTTGGCTATTGTGAATAGTGCTGCAGTGAACATTGGTGTACACATATCTGTTTGGATCATTGCTTTCGAGTCCCATGACTATATTCTTAGCAGTGGAGTTGCTGGGTTGTATGGTATTTCTAATTTTAGTTTTTTGAGGAACCACTACATTGTTTTCCATAACAGCTGTAGCATTTTGTATTCATACCAGCAATGGATAAGGGTGACATTTCCCCACATCCTTGCCAACATTTATTATTTTTCAATTATCTTAGTCATAGACATTCTGCTGTTGTTGTTGTTATATGCCGTCGAGTCAGACCCGACTCATAGCGACCCCTCCTTAGGTTTCCGAGGCAGTATCACTATGGAAGTAGATTGCCCCATCTTCCTTCCGAGGAGAGGCTGGTGGGTTTGAACCATCAGCCTTCTGCTTAGC
>NW_006922072.1:883869-890198 GCF_000298275.1 Orycteropus afer afer | reverse complement strand
ATCTTTTTTTTTTATGGTTTTGAATTTTGTTCCACATTCTTCTCTCACTCTATCCAGGATCTCCTGCACCGATTCCCCTCTGAGTCTGTAGCCAGGCACCATCTAGTTCATCTGGTCTCATGGTCATATAGGCTACCAGTCCCTTGGACTAATTTTTGCTATGTGTTTTTGGTTTTCTTCATTCATCTTTGCTCTGGATGAGAAGAGACCCATTGTTGGATCTAGATGACTGCTTGCAAGCTTTTAAGATCCCAGTCACTACTCACCAAAGTAGGATGTGGAACAATGTTTTTGTGTTGTCTGTTATGCCAATTGAACTTGATATCCCCTGTGACCATGGTCCCGAGCCGACAGGTCCAACTACTTGCTCCCTTTGAGTAGCTGGCTGTGGTCAAGAAGCTACCACAACCTTGCCCCTTGCCACCTCTAATATACACCTGGACATTCTTAAAGAGCATAACAAACATGCACATAGAAACATTGTCTGCTAATCCTATACATGGTCATGGGCACACTACCTCCTGCCTAGACATACCTGAAACTTTGGCCTGTCCACCCATTTATACACCTGTAGATCAATGCTTGCAATCACTGACAATGCAGTACTGTACATGCAAAAGGGTTCATTTTGTGTCTGTACCTCCCATATACCTCTCTCTGTCTTCCTCTTCTTTAGTGGCACCATGTTGATCACTAGCATTTGGTACTTGCCCTTCCTTTCACCTGGATCAATACTTGTCTCTGCCTACCTAGCAGTGTTCCCTCCTCTCCCCTCCCACCCCTGGTAACCAATAAAAAATGTTTCCTTCCATATATAAACCATTCCTTGACTTTTTTACAATAATGAACTAACACAATATTTGTTCTTCTGCGACTGACATATTTCACTCAGCACAATGTCCCCCAAGTTCATCCATGTTATGCAGTGTTTTGCAGATTCTACATTATCCTTTAGTGTTGCACAGTATTACATTGTGTGTATGTACCATACTTTGGATACCCATTGTTCTGTTGATTTTTCCATCTAAGTTGTTTCCGTCTTTCTGCTGTTGTAAATAGTGTTGGGATGAATATAGATGTGCATACATCTGTTCTTGTCCTGGGTTTCACTTCTTTAGGATATATATACTAGTAATAAGATTGCTGGATCAAATGGTATTTCTTATTCAAACATTTTAAGGAATCACCATACTGTTTCCCACAGTGGCTGTATCATTTTACAGTCCCACCAGCAGTGTATGAGAGTCCCAATCGCTCCACAACCTCAACAGCATTTGTTATGTTCTGTCTTGTCAAACTTTGCTATTAGAGCTGGGACAAGATGGTATTTCATTGTTGTTTTGATTTACATCTCTAATGGCTAATAATTGTGAAAATTTCTTCATGTGTTCGTTGGCTGCCTGAATATCTTCTTTGGTGAAGTGTCTATTCATGTCTTCTGTCTATTTTTTAATTGGATTATTTGTCTTTCTGTTATTGAGGTGGTTTTGGAGTTTTCTATAAATTTTTGAGATAAGTCCCTTGTCATGTATGTTGTTGCCAAATATTTTTTTTCCCAATCTGTAGGTTCTCTTTTGACTCTTTTGGAGAAGTCTTTGGAAGGACATAAAAATTTAACTTTTTTGAGGTCCCATTCATCTAGTTTATCTTCTGCTGTTTGTGCATTTTGGGTATGCTTGATAGTCTATTTATGCCACAAATTTGGGCCCTAAATATGGCCCTATGTTTTCCTTGAGGAACTTAATACGTTTAGGTTTCACATTTAAGTCTTTGCTCCATCTGGAGTTAGTTTTTGTGTACAGTGTGAAGCATGGATCTTGTTTCATTTTTCTGCAAATTGATATCCACTTTTGCCAGCATTATTTGTTAACGAGACAATCTCTTCCCCATTTAATGGATTTCAGCCTGTTGTCAAAATCAGCTGATCATAGATCAATGGATCTATTCCTGGGTTCTTAATTGTATTCTACTGTTCTATGTGTCTATCATACCAATACCAGGCAGTTTTGACTACTGTAGTTGTATAGTAGGTTTTGAGAACTAGGAGTATGAGACTTCCTACTTTGTTCCTCCTCTTCAATAGTGCTTTGCTTATTCAAGTTCTCTTTCCTTTCCATATAAAATTAGTTATTTTTTTTCCATATCCTTAAAGAATGTTGATGGGATCTGGATTGGGACTGCATTGACTGTGTAGATTTCTTTGGGTATAATTGTCATTTTCACAATGTTCAATCTTCCTATCCATGAGCATGGTATGTTCTTCCATTTATGTAGATCTCTTATGATTTCTTCAAGTAGGGTTTTGTAGTTTTCTTTGTACATATCTTTTATGTCCTCATAAGATTTAATCCCAAGTATCTTATCTTTATGGTAGCTATTGTAAATGGTATTGATTTCCTTATTTCCTTTCCAGCAATCTCTTTGCTGGTGTAGAGGAATCCAACTGATTTTTGGATGTTGATCTTGTATCCTCCCACTGTGCTAAATCTCTCAATTAGTTCCAGTAGTTTTTTTTTTTTTTCCCTGAGTCTCCTGTGTTTTCTATGTATAGGATCATATCATCAGCAAATAGGGATAGTAGTACTTCTTTCTTAATAATTTGGATGTCTTTGATTTCCCTTTTTGCCTTATTTCCCTGGCTAGGACTTCCAATATAGTATTGAATAGAAGTGGTGATAGAAGGAATCCATGTCTGGTTCCTGTTTGCACAGGGAATGGTTTCAATCTCTCTCCACTAAGACTAATGTTGGCTGTTGGTTTTGCTTATAATTCCTTATGTGTTTGTTGGCTGTAAGCATATCATCTTTAGTGAACTATCTGTTCATGTCCCTTGCCCATTTTTTGAATTGGATTGTTTGTCTTTTTGGTGTTGAGGTGTTGAAGTTTTCTATAGATTTTGGAGATAAATCCTTTATCAGATATGTATAGACAAATATTTTCTCCCAATCTGTTACTTCTCTTTTTACCCTTTTGACAAAGTCTTTCAATGTGCATAAGAATTTAATTTTTAAAAGGTTCCATCAGGGAGAGTAAAATGGCACACACATTAGTTCTCTCTAGCATCTTAGTGCCTGGAAAACTAGGTGCAGCAGTTTGAAACAGGGATTCTGGCACTCTGAACAGCTTATTAAATCAGAGTATGCCAAACTCAGGGGAGTAGGATTAGAAAGGAGAAAGGGGCAGTGCAATTACCTGGAAAGAAAAAAACAAACAAACAGATGAACCTGCCATGCAGAGTGCTGACTGGCTGGCAAGACATGGCATCAGAGTGCTCCCTGGGGCAGTGGAGAGAATGCACTGGAGGACCTGCAGTCATTCCATGGATCTACTTTCAGTACTAGCTTTTATCAGTAAACTTGGGGCTGCTGGGAGGGAGCAGAGACCCCTCTGGCTCTGGGTGCCACTGAATTAGGAGCACAGAGGAGAATTACATTGCAAGTGGGCAGACCATGGGACGAACTCCTGTTGTGGATCAGGGCAGTTATTATACGTAAGCTTTTTGGCATGGAGGGGCCTGGAGAGCAGAGTTTTGGTGGCTGCCTGAAACTGGCAGAAAGTGGTAGCCCCCTAACAATTGAAGTCTTTGCCAAACTTAAGCTGCTTAAGCCTGTGAGTAACAGTATAACATCATCATTAGCAGCCCACTCAAAGCCCTGGAAACAGGTCCTGACACTAAGAAGTTTTTTTTTTCTTTTTTCTTCCTCCTTTCCTAGCCTCTCCCCTGCCTCATCTAATAGAAAAACCACATTAAGCCACCATAACACCTGCTGGATTATATCCTAAACTCCCTTTCTGACAAGCAGAGACCTGCATCCACATTCCACACAGTGATTCCATTATCACAAAGAAAATTGCAGAGCAAACCAGCACACCTGAATTAATAACCAAAAATATAAAATACACAAGCTCCACCTTTTCAAAATATTAAATCATAAAACCAAGACAAAACAAATCAATACATAACTAACAGTTAAAAACAACTTCAAAATGTCTAGGAAATAACAGGCAACCTCAAATTAAAAAAAAAGGATAAGAAAATAGTAGCAAAATCCCAAACAAAATTCTCATTAAACATGGAGGAAGAGGTTGCAAAAGAATTATGCAAGAAGGAATATAGAAGGTATGTTTATAGAACTCTACAAGAGCTTAAGAAAATCTGAAACAGAAGCAGGTAGAACACAGACAGTACCCTGGAAGAACTCAAGAAAACCATTCAGGAACAAAATAACAAGATTAATACACAATCAGAACTCACAAAAAACAGCAGTTAGAAATCCAGATGATGAATACCAAAATTACAGAATTACACAACACAGTGGAAGCACAACAGAATATGCTAGAATTGGCTGAACAATGCATTTCCCAACTAGAAGATAAATGTCTTGACACCAGCCTGCATGAAGAAAATCAGAACAAAGATTAAGAGAAATGAAGAGAACCTAAGAGCTATATGGGATAACATGAAAAGGAAGAACATATGCCCCACTGGAATTCCAGAACAAGAAGAGGTGTGTGTGGGGGGGAAAAACCCACTGAGAAAATTGTGGAAGACCTACTAATAGAAAACTTCTCCCATAACATGAAGGAAAAAAGATATTTGTCCAAGAAGCTCAAAGAACCCCATAGGGTATAGGTCCCAAGAGAAAAACACCAAGGAATATCATAATCAAACTCTCCAAAACCAAAGACAAAGAAAGAATCTTTCAAGCTGCCCGGGACAAAAGAAATATCACTTATAATAATCAAACAGTTAGGCTGAGCTCTGATTACTCATCAGAAACAATGCAGGCAAGAAGGCAATGGGATGGCATATAGAAAACACTGAAGGAAAAGAACTTCCAACCAAGAATCCTATATCCAGTCAAATTGTCCATCAAATATTAGGATGCAATCAAGACATTCTCAGATAAACAGAAATTAAGGGATTTTGTGAAAACCTGACCAACCCTACAAAAATTGCTTAAGGAAGTCCTTCCAGTAGAGAACCCACAACAGAGAACAACAAAATCAGGACACATGATATCAGCACTAAAAACAAATCAGAAACAGTCACTCAAAATAAGACCATAAAGAATTGTACACTAAAAATCAAGGAACCCAATCTGTACATGACGAACAGCAACTAACCAAATAGAATAAAAGTTATGGGTACAAACTTCCAAATGGAGAGGAAAACAGGACAATGTCCTCATAGAATAGACTGTTCCAAAAATAGAGAGATAAGAATTCATTCCAAGGTAACCACAGAGAAAATTAACAACCCCCCTAAGCAAATACAGAAGGAAGGAAAACATATGGGTTTAGTAAGCACAAAACCAACAATAATGAAGAAAAGAGAGGAAAAATTGACAACAAAACGAACTCAGCACAGAAAAGTATATGGACCAAGGAAACTTCAACAACATGACAAAAAACACACAATAGAATGACAGCAATCAATTCATACCTATCACTAATTACACTCACTGTGAATGGACTAAATGCATGAATCAAGGGAAAGAGAATGGCAGACTGGATAAGAAAAGAAGACCCATTGATATACCTATAAGAGACCTACCTTAGACACAAAGATAAAAACAAATTAAGAGTTAAGGGGTGGAAAAAAATACACCAAGCCAATGGTGACCAAGAAAGAGCAGAAGTGGAAATATTAATTTCTGATAAAATAGACTTCAAGGTGAAAAACAGCATAAGAGACAAAGAAGGACACTATATGATGCTGAAAGGGTCAATCGACCAAGAAGACATTACGATAATAAATACCTAAGAACCCAATGAAAGTGCTCCAAAATATGTGAAGCAAATATTAATTAAATTAAAAGGGACAATAGACAACTCTACAATAGTAGCAGGAGAATTTAACACAGCACTTTCAAGGAGGAGCAGATCAACTAGAAAAAACTCAACAAAGATACAGAAGAACTCAACAACACAATCAACCTACTCGACCTCATAGACATACACAGAGCATTCCACCCAGCAAAAGCACAATTCACATTCTTCTCCAGTGCACATGGATCATTTTCCAGAATAGATCAAATGTTAGGACATAAAACAAGCCTCTATAATTCACAAACATTGAAATACTACAAAGCATCTTCTCAGACCACAATGCTATAAAATTAGAAATTAATAATAGGAAGATCAAGGAAAAAAATCAAACAGGTAGAAGTTAAACAATACATTGCTTAAAAAACTACTGGGTAATAGAAGAAATAAAAAGTAAAATAAAAAAATTTCTAGAAATAAACGAGAATGAAGATACATCTTAACAAACCATAGGGGACACAGCGAAAGTGGTACTCAGAAGTCAGTTTATAGCAATAAAT
>NW_006922072.1:881409-883346 GCF_000298275.1 Orycteropus afer afer | reverse complement strand
GCAAACTGTAAGAAGAGTAAATGAAAAGGGTGTCATCAGAACAGAATCAACAGAAAGAAAAAAGATACTGACAGAATATTATGAAAAACTGTACTCCAACAGATTTGAGAATCTAGAAGAGATGGACAAGTTTCTGGAATCACAAGACCTACCTAACTTATCCCACTCAGAGTTAGAATACTTGAACAGACCTATAACAGAAGAAGAAATTGAACAGGTCATAAAAAATCTTCCCGCAAAGAAAAGTCCAGGCCCTGATGGCTTCACTGGAGAATTTTACCAAACATTCAGGAAAGAGTTGACATCTATACTATTCAAGCTATTCCAGACCGTAAAAAAGATGGAATACTTCCAAACTCATTTGATGAAGCAAGCATGACACTAATACCAGAACCAGGGAAAAACACCACTAAAAAAGAAAACTACAGACCAATATCCCTCATGAACATAGATGCAAAAATCTTCAAAAAAAAAATCCTATCCAACAGAATCCAACAGCATATAAAAAAATAATACATCCTGACCAAGTGGGATTCATACCTGGTATGCAAGGATAGTTCAAAAGAAGAATAATCAATGTAATCCACCATATAAATAAAACAAAAGAAAAGAACCATATGATTATATCAATTGATACAGAAAAAGCATTTGATAAAATCCAACACCTATTGCTGTTCAGAACTCTCAGCAAAATAGGAATAGAAGGGAAATTCCTCAGCATAATAAAGGGCATATATAGAAACCCAATGGCCAAAATCATTATTAGTGGAAGAAGACTCAAGGCATTCTTCTTATAAACAGGAAACAAACAGGGATGAATAGGAAACAAACAGAAATCACCACTTCTATTTAACATTGTATTGGAAGTCCTAGCCAGGGCAATAAGACAGGAAAGAAAAATAAAAGGCATAGAAAATGGCAAAGAGGAAGGAAAACTCTCTCTCTTTGAGGATGATATGATCCTGTATACAGAAAAAACAAGAGACTCAGCAAAAACACTCCTGGAACTAATAGAGAGGTTCAGCAAAGTGGCAGAATACAAGGTCAACATGCAAAATCAATTGGATTCTTCTATGCCTACAAAGAGACCTCTGAAAAAGAAGTAAGGGAAAGAATACTATTTACAATAGCTACTAAAAATATAAAGTATCTAGGAATAAATCTTACCAGAGACACAAAAGACCTATGCAATGAAAACAATGAAACAGTACTACAAGAGACAACAAGAAAACAACAACAACAAAAAAAAAAACCTCACTGCTGTCAAGTCAGATCCGACTCATAGCGATCCCTCCTCAGGTTTCTGAGGCAGTATCTCTACAGAAGTAGATTGCCCAACTTTCCTTCTGAGGAGTGGGTGGTGGGTTTGAACCACCAGACTTCCAGTTAGCATTCAAATGCCCTAGGCAGTATACCACCAGAGCTCATAACAAGGGCTCTACATACATGGAAGAACCTGCCTTGTTCATGGATAGGTAGACTGAATATTGCGAAAATGTTAATACTACCTAAATCAATCTACACATTTAATGCAATCCTGATCCAGATACCAACAAAATTTTTTAAAGACATGGAAAATCCAATTACTAGCTTCATATGGCTTTTTTTCCCCCTCAAATAACTGGCCAGGGAAAACCTTATGAATAGCAAAGAAGCACTGTTTCATACATTACCATGCAACTTTATGAATAGTCTGGTTAGGTTAGAGGGCTCTCAAAATAGGACTGGGAAAGAGCTGCATCATCTGAGTAAAACCAGCCTTACTCCTATGGATAAGGTAAAGCTTTCGAGATCTCCATTGGCTGATGTGGCACCACTCAAATTGAAGAGAAACAGCTGCAGACATCCATTAATCATCGGAACATGGAATGTACAAAGTATGAATCTAGGAAAATTGGAAGTAGTCACAAATTAAATGGAACGCATAAAGATTGATA
>NW_006922072.1:870155-879258 GCF_000298275.1 Orycteropus afer afer | reverse complement strand
TTGATGCTTTTGAGTTGTGGTGCTGGCAAAGAATGCTGAATGTACCATGGACTGCTAAAAGAACTCACAGCTCTGTCCTGGAGAAAGTGCGCCCAAAATGCTCCTTGGAAGTGAGAATGGCCAGACTTCATCTCACCTATTTTGGTCATGTTGTCTGAAGGGACCATTCCATGGAGAAGGATGTCATGCTTGGTAGGGTGGAGAGTTGACGAAAGAGAGGGAGGCCTTCGACGAGATGGATTGACATGGTGGCTACGATGATGGGCTCAAGTATAGCAGGAATCATGGAGCTGGCACGGGATTAGGCATTGTTTTGTTCTGCTGTGCATGGGGTCATTATGAGTAAGAAACAACTCGATAGTACCCAACAACATAACAACAACAACTTCATATGGAAAGGAAAGCGACCTTGGATAAGCAAAACACTACCAAGGAAGAAGAACACAGTGGGAGGTCTCACATTCTTGGACCTTAAAAATTATTGTACAGCCACAGTAGTCAAAACAGCATGGTATTGGTACAGTGATAAACAGATAGACCAATGGAAAAGAATCAAAAGTCCAGAAATAGACCCATCCTTCTATCCTGATTTTTGACAAAGGTCCAAAACCCATTAAATGGGGAAGAGATAGCCTCTTTAACAAATGGTGCTGGCAAAACTGGATGTCCACTTGCAGAAAAATAAAACAAGACCCATACCTCTCCCGATACACAAAAACAAACTCAAGTTGGATCAAAGACTTAAATGTAAATCCCAAAAGTATTAAATTCATCAAAGATAAATTAGGGGCAAATCTAGGAGCCCTAATTTATGGCATACATAGACTATCAAACATAACCCAGAATGCACAGTGGTCAAAAAGAAGCTAGATGACTGGGACCTTTTAAAAATTAAATTCCTATGCACATTGAAAGGAACTCTGGTAGCATAGTGCCTAAGGGCACTTAACTGCTAACAGGAAGGTTGGTGTTTCAAACCTACCAGCCACTCCTCGGAAGGAAGGTTAGGTGATCTACTTCTGTAGTGATACTGCCTCAGAAACCCAAGGAGGTTTTGCTATTGTTAATGTCTGACTCAACAGCACGTAACAACAACAACAACATGTGCATTGAAAGACTTCATCAAAAGGGTAAAAAGAGAATCAACAGATTGGGAGAAAATATTTGCCTGTGACATGGACTTATCTCCAAAATCTATAGAAAACTTCAACACCTCAACACCAAAAAGACAAACAACCCAATTCAAAAATGGGCAAAAGACTTGAACAGACACTTTGCTAAAAATGATATGCTGGCAGCCAACAGACACATGAGGAATTGCTCACAATCTTTAGTCATTAGAGAGATGCAAATCAAAACAATAATGAGATATCATCTCACCCCAGCAATAATAGCAAAATTCAAGAGAGAGATCCAAACTAACAAATGCTGGTGAGGTTGTAGCAAGATTGGAACTCTTGTGCACTGCTGGTGGAATTGTAAAATGGTACAACCATTGTGGCAAATGGTATGGCATTTCCTTAAAAAGCTGAAAATAGAAATACCATTTGACCCAGAAATTCCATTACAAGGAATATATCCTAAAGAAGTGAGAGGCAGGATATGAACAGACATTTGCACACATATGTTCATCGCAGCACTATTCACTATAGCGAAGAGATGGAAAGAACCTAAATACCCATCAATGGATAAATGGATAACCAAATTATGGTACACTCACACAATGGAATACTATGCTACATTAAAGAACAATGAAGGGTATGTGAATCCTCTCACAACATTGATTAGCCTGGAGGACATTATGCTGAGAGAAATAAGTCAATCACAGAAGGAAAAATATTGTATGATCCCATTACTCTAAAACGACAAAGAAGTGTTTGCTTAAGGAAGGGAACTCACTTTGTAGGTTACCAGGGTGGGGAAGGATTAATTTCAGGCAAGCTGGGGACCACACGCTGATGTGGGTAAGGGGAGGGATGCTATAGAAAAGTCTGTGTCCACCATGATAACATTAGGAAAAGAGAGGACACCGAATTGTGCCCATAAGCTATAGAAGACAGGGTAATACCACTATATCCACAATAGGGCATTACCATTAACACCAAACACCAGGCTACAGATAAACACATAAACATCTGAGAAGATCAGATGAGGGTCAGTGAAGAGGATTGAAAGTCCAGAAATAGACCCATCCATCTATGGACAGCTGATAGATGGATAGATTCAGCTGAGGCTAATCTTGCACTGATACCAATGATACAAAATACCTGCAGTCCTTACAGAAACAACAGAAGACAGGCATAAAGCAGTCCCTCACAGACAGTGAGGCACTGTGAGAGAGAGATCCAGTGGATCTACTGACTCAGGACCATAGTACTGGGGGATACCAGACTCAATTGGCACAATAAAATACATAAAATTCTTGTTCCACAGCCTACAATAATGAGTAGCAACTGGGGTCTAAAAGCTTTCAAGTGACCATCTAAAATGCAACTAATTTTCTCCTATCATCGGAAGCAAAGAAGAGAGTAAAAACAAACAAACAAGCAAATAACAAAACAAAACAAAACAAAAAACCAAGGACATTTGGAAGCAATCAATCCTAGGACATGATGGACCTTGAGACCAGAAGAACTAGATGGTGCCCAGCTACCAATGCCAAAACCATTTGGGAAAAGATCAAAACTGGAGATCCTGTATAGAGTGGTTGGAAAAATGTGGAACACAATCCCAAAACACAATATGACCAGAATTACTGTTCGGTGGGACCCCCAATACTATGGCCCTAGGATACACTTTGGGCCTGGAATAAAACTCACTCCCAGGGGCTGGCTCTCAGCCCAATAGTAAACAAGATATACATGCAGACCACTCAACCCAAGGTGATGTACCCACATACTCTATGGAGATGCATCCCTTGGAGCAATTGGCCACGGGGCACCAGAGGGGAAACATTTGAAGGGAGGAAATGCAGGACACACAGGAGTGCATAACTATGAGGGGCATAGGGAGCAGGTTACTGGGCATGGAGGGGAGGAAACTAGGTTAGGGTTGGGGATGGTAATTGGGGAGTGAAACCAAATGTACATGAAATGTTGAATGTACAGCAAACTCTGCTCTGTAAACTTGCACCTAAAGCACATTTTTTAAAAAAAAAAAAAAAGAAAAGAAAAGAAAAATATCAGCTGTCCATAGATGGATGGGTCTATTTCTGGACTTTCAATTCTGTTCCATTGGTCTGACTATCATTGTACCAATACCACACTGTTTTGACTACTGTGACTGTATGGTAATTTTTACGATCTGGGAATGTGAGACCTCCCACTTTGTTCTTCTTCAGTAGTGCTCTGCTTATCTGAGGTCTCTTTCCTTTCCATATGAAGTTATTAATTGGTTTCTCCATATCCTTAAAAAATGTTGATGGTATTTGGATTAGGATTGCATTGAATGTGTAGATTCCTTTGGGTAGTATTGACATTTTCACAATATTTGGTCTATCTATCCATGAACAAGGTAGGTTCTATTTGTGTAGATCCTTTGTAATTTATTGCAGTAGTGCTTTATAGTTTTCTTTATATTGGTCTTTTGTGTCTCTGTTAAGATTTATTCCTAGATACTTTATCTTTTTAGTAGTTATTGTAAATGGTATTGTTTCCCTTATTTCTTTTTCACAGGACTCTTGATGTAGAGGAATCCAACTGATTTTTGTATGTTGACCTTGCATCCTGCCACTCTCTCTTAGTTCCAGTAGTTTTTTTTTTTAGTCTCTTGTGTTTTCTATGTTCAGGATCATATCATCTGTAAATAGAGATAGTTTTACTTCCTCTTTGCCAATTTGTGTACATGTTATTTCTGTTTTTTGCCTTATTGTCTTGGCTAGGACTTCCAATACAACGTTAAGTAAGAGTGGTGATAGAGGGCATCCTTGTCTGGTTCCTGTTGGTAAGGAGAATGCTTTGAGACTTTTCCCATTTAAAAAAAAAAAAAAAAGTTCGTTGGCTTTCTATGTATGTCCTTTATTATGTTGAAGAATTTCCCTTCTATTCCTATTTTGCTGAGAGTTCTGAACAGCAACGGGTGTTGGATTTTATCAAATGCTTTTTCTGCCTCAATTGATATAATCATATGGTTCTTTTCTTTTGTTTTGTTTATGTGGTGGATCACATTGATTGTTTTGCTGATGTTGAACCATCCTTGCATACCAGGTATGAATCTTACTTGGTCAGGATGCATTATTTTTTTCATATGTTGTTGGTTTCTGTTGGCTAGGATTTTGTTGAAGATTTTTGCATCTGTATTCATCAAGGATATTGGTCTGTAGTTATCCTTTTTAGTGGTGTCTTTCCCTGGTTTTAGTATCAGTGTTATGCTTGCTTCACAAAATGAGTTTGGGAGTATTCTGTCCTTTTCTATGTTGTGGAGTTACTTGAGTGGTATAGATGTCAATTCCTCCCTGAGTGTTTGGTAAAATTCTTTAGTGAAGCCATCAGTGCAGGACTTTTTCTTGTTGGAAGTTTTTTTATGATCTGTTCAATTTCTTCTTTTTTATGGGTCTATTCAAGTATTTTATCTCAGACTGGTATCATTTAGGTAGGGCTTATGTTTCTAGAAATGTGTGCATCTCTTCTAGGTTCTCGAATCTGTTGGCATACTATTCTTCATAATATTCTGTCAGTATGTTTTTTATTTCAGTTGGTTCCATTGCAATGTCACCCTTTTCATTTCTTATTCTTATTATTTGCATCCTCTCTTTCTTTTCTTTTGTTAGGTTTCCCAATGGTTTGTCAATTTTGTTAATCTTTTCAAAGAAACAACTTCTTGTTTTGTTGATTATCTCGTTTTGTTTTGTTATCTGTTTTGCTTATTTTTGTTCTGATCTTTATTATTTCCTTACTTCTGGATACTGTAGGATTCTTTTGTTGTTCTTTTTCTAATTATTGGAGCTGCTGAGTTAGAGAATTGATTTTGTTTCTGTCCTCTTTTCTGATGTGTACATTTATTGCTATAAATTGACTTCTGAGTCCTGCTTTCACTATGTTCCATAGGTTTTGGTAAGATGTGTCCTCATTCTCATTTATTTCTAGGAACTTTTTAATTTCACTCTTTATTTCTTCTATTTCCCAGTAGTTTTTGAGCAGTGTATTATTCAACTTCCAAGTATTTGATGTTTTTTTCCTTGATAGTCCTATTATTACTTTCTAATTTTGTAGCATTGTGGTCTGAGAAAATGCTTTGAAGTATTTCAATGTTGGTGAATTTATTGAGGTTTGTTTTATGTCCTAACATATGATCTATTCTGGACAATGTTCCATTTGCACTGGCGAAGAATGTGAATTGTGTTTTTATTGGCTGGAGTGCTCTGTATATGTCTATGAAGTCGAGTTGTTTGATCGTGTTGTTGAGTTCAAGATCTTTGTTGAGTGTTTTTTTTTTTTTTTTTTAGTTGATCTGTCTCTCAAGGGATTTGTCTTCTAGTTGGGAAATGTGTACTTCAGCCAGTTGTAGCCTATCCTTTTGTGCTTCCACTGTGTTGTGTAATTCTGTAATTTTGGTATTCATCATCTGGGTTTCTAACTGCTGTTTTCTATGAGTTCTGATTGTGTATTAATCTTGTTATTTTGTTCTTGAATGGTTTTCCTGCATTCTTCCAGGGTACTGTGTGTGTTCTCCTTTGTTCTGCTTGAGGTTTTCTTAAGCTCTTATAAAGTTCTATAAACATATATTCTAAATTCATTCTTGGATAGTTCTATTGCCTCTTCTTCCTCCATGTTTAATGAGATTTTTGTTTGGGATTTTATTTCTATTGTTTTATCCTGTTTTTGTTTGTTTGTTTGTTTGATTTGAGGTTGTCTGTTGTTTCCTAGATATTTTGAAGTTGTTGTCTTTAACAGTTATATATTGGTTTGTTTTGCCTTGATTTTTTTGTTTTAATATTTTTGAAAAGGTGGAGCTGGTGTATTTTATTTTAATTTTTGGTTATTAAATCAGGTGTGCTGGGTTGCTCTGCAGTTTTCTTTATGATGATGGAATCACTCTGTGGAATGTGGATGCAGGTCTCTCTGTTCATTGTGAAGGGGATTTAGTCTTGGAGGTTGCAGGTGTTGTGGTGGTTGATTGTGTTTCTTTTATTGGGTGAGGCAGGGGAGAAGCAGGGTAAGGAGGAAGAAAGGGGAAAAAAAAAGTTCAAGGTGCCAGTAGTGTGCTTACATGGTTTTCCTTGGCTTCTAATGATGATGATACTGTATTGTCCCTCACAGGCTTACAATTCAAAATTGGGAAAGACTCCATTGGTTAGAGGACTGCTACTTTCAGCCTGGTTCAGATAGCTACAAAAACACTGTACTCCAGGCTCCTCCATGTCAGAAAACTCTCCTGGAAGGGCTGGACCCCAGACCTATGTAATGAGCTCATCCCTGGGCCCACCCACCTGTGGTGTGCTTCTCTCTGTGTTCCAAAGTCAGCAGTGACCTGAGCCAGAGGGGTCTCTGCTCTTCTTCTCAGAAATGCTGCTCATCAACTTCGTACAGGTCTCAAGGTTACTGATAGAAGCTGCTGCTGTGGGCAGATCTCTGGCCTCCCTGTGCTCTGGCTTCACTTCCCAGGAAGTTTTCCATTGCTCCATCCTGCCAGCTCCTGTGCTACAGAACAGGTTCATTTATTTATAATCTTTCTGGCTATTTACCTTGCCTCTCCCTCTTTTTCTTTCTCTGTCTCCACTAAATATGGCCTTCTCTAACTTAATGAGCTGTTGAAAGCCCCAGAAACCCTGCTTCAAACTGCTGCACCTAGTTTTTCAGGCATTAATATGCTAGAGGGACCAAACTTGTGGGCTACAGGTAAGATGCCATCTTCTGCTCTCAACAAAGAATCTTGAAAGCAGCTTTAGAAAACAAAGTTATGTACAAAAGGCATCCATTAAGACTAAACTTTGATTTCTCAACAGAAATCATGCAGGTGAGAAGGCAATGGGATGATATATATAAAATTCTGAAAAAATGAAAAAAAAATCTGACCTAGATTTATATACCCAGCAACATTTTCCATCAAATATGATGGTAAAATGAGGACATTTCCAGATAAACAGAAATTGAAGAAATTTGTTAAAACTAGACCAACCTTAAGAGAAGTGCTAAAGGGAGCCCTGTGAACAGATAGCCAACAACAGCAAACAACAACCAATGCTTAGCACACATAATGAAATAACCCAGAAACAAACCCAATTACAGAAGTATCCAAAGTAAAATAAGTTTTCAAGACTGTAAACAGGGAACCAGAGACATCAATTGGTAAATGAAGATAACTACAAACCAAGAAGAGGGAATAAATGGTGTAGTTAAAGAATTTCAAAATAGAGAAGTAAAAACAATTGTGAGATAAAATTGACTTTTCTAAACTTGAGAAAAAATTAAAAATCACAGGGTAAGCTCAAAGAAAAATAATACACCTTCACATCAAAATAAAAAGTGGACAGACACAAATATTTAGCAAATACTAAAACAATAGTAAAGAAGAAAATGATAACAAAATTCATTAATAAAATGAGCTCAGCACAGAAAATTATATAGAACAATGAAAACAGCAACACCACCAAAAAAAGAAAAACCACATAAAAAAATAACAGCAACAAAGTCATACTTCTCAACAATTACACTGAATGTAAATGGATCAATGCACCACTCAAAAGATGAAGAGTTTCAGACTGAATAAGGAAATATGCTTCATAAAAATACTGTCAACAGACACTCATCTTAGAGACAAATAAAAAATAGACTAAAAATCAAAGGGTAGAAAAATATACATCAAGCAAGTGGTAGTAAAAAAAGAACAGGAGTGGCAATATTAATTTGTGATAAAATAGACTTTGAGACAAAAATGACCATAAAAGACAAGGAAGGTCATTATATAATGATTAAAGAATCAATTAAACAAGTGGACATAACCATAATAAATATCTGTGCACCCAATTAAAGAACCCCAAAATACACAAATCACACTTTAACATAATTGAAAAGTGAAATAGGTCATGCCACAGTAATAGTGGGAGACTTTAATATATCACTTTCAATGAAACATAGAACAACTGGAAAGAAACTCAACAAAGATGCAGAAGAACTAAAAAATTCAATCAACCAACTTGTCCTTATTGACATCTACAGAGCACTTTACCCAACAATAGAACAATATACATTCTTTTCCAGCACACAGGGCATATTCTCCAGGATAAACCATATGTTAGGCCACAGAATAAACCTCAATAAATTTAAAAACAATGAAATGTTGCAAAACATCTTAGATCATAAAGCTATAAAACTAGAAATTAGCAGTAGAAAGATCAAAGGACAAAGAGCAAACACATGGAAACTAAGTCACACCTTCTTTAAAAACTTTTGGGTAATAGCTGATAGTGTAGTGCCTAAGGCTCTTGACTGCTAACCAGAAGGCTGGCCGTTCAAACCCACCAGCCACTCCTTGGAAGGAAGGTTGAGCAATCTACTTCCGTAGCAATACTGCCTCGACAACCCAAAGAGGGATCACTATGAGTTGGGTCTGACTCGATGGCACATAACAACAACAACAACAACAAATAAAAAAAATGAAATTTAAAATATTACTTGAATCAAATGAGAATGAAAACACAATATATCAAAATCTTTGGGACATAGCAAAAGCAGTGATCAGAGGGCAATTTATAGCAACAGATGCACACATCAGAAAAGGAGAAAGAGCTAAAATCAACACCTTAACCCAGCATTTCCAATGATTAGAAAAAGAGCAGCAAAAATAGCCCACAGTCACCAAAAGAAATGAAATAATAAAGATTTAAGCAGAAATAAATGAAACAAAAAATAGAAAGTACAAAAAAATCACCAAGACTAGATGTTGGTTCTTTACAACAGAAACAATAGAAGTGAAAAGATAATATCAGGATACAATGAAGAAATGTACTCCAACAAATATGAAAATCTACAAGAAATGGATGGATGTCTAGAAACATACTACTTACCTAAATTAACACAATTTGAAATAGGCAACTTGAACAGACTCAAAACAAAAGAACAAATAGAAAATGTCACAAAAGAATAACCAAAAATAAAAAAGTCCT
>NW_006922072.1:868708-870011 GCF_000298275.1 Orycteropus afer afer | reverse complement strand
AAAAAAAACCTCACTGCCATTTAGTCATTTCCAACTCATAGTGATCCTCATTTGGTTTCTGAGGCTGTAATTCTTTATGAAGGTAACTCCAGTAAACAAGAAAACTACAGACCAAAATCTTTTATGAATATAGTTGTAAAAGCTATCAACAAAATCCAGCCAGTAGACTCCAACAACATATCAAAAAAATAATACATCATGACCAAGTAGGATTCATACCAGGTATGCAAGGATAGTTCAAAATTAGAAAAACAGTCAATGTAGTTGTGGTAGTTATGTTTGTGTGTCAACTTGGCTCGGCCTGATTGAGTGGCTGGGCAGCTGGTGTTAGTCATTACCCATGATCAGACTGGCAATCAACTCTATGGTGGAATCTACCACAAGCAGCTGTGTAGCTGCCTTTGGGATATGGGCTGCTTTCTGTATATAAGGAGAAGCCTTGGGAATGGTCTCTAGCTGATGGAATGCTTGGACCCTGCATGTAGCTGTATTGTTGCTCTGCAGCCTGCTTTGCTCTGCCGACTTTGGGACTTACAATGGACTTAAGTTAATGGCCTGCTATGTGGTTTGGTAACATCAGGACTTGCCTTTTTACTTGTCAACCTTGGGGCTTCTCAGCTTCAGCAGCCAGCAGCTGTCTGAGTGAAGAAAGCCTCTAACTCTAGTGGGCCGGGAGTAGGAGGCCGAGCTGGATCCCAAGGTTGAGGGGCTTTCACCCAGCCCCTAGAGCCTGGCACTTTGAACTTGGACTTAAAGCCTCCAAATTGTAAGAATAAACTCCTGTTTGTAAAGGCCATCCCATTTGTGGTATATTCTTGTCAGAGTGGCACTAGGTAACCATAACAGTAATCCATCACATAAGTCCTTTGAAAAGAACCACACTATCATAAATAGATCATAAATAAATAGATACAGAAAAGTCATTTGATGAAATCCAACACCCAGTGGTTTGTCCTAGGAGTAGAAGAGAGATTCCTCAACATAATAAAATGCATACAAAACCAACAGCCAACATTGTTCTCAATGGAGAGAGACTGAAACCATTCCCCTTCTAAACAAGAACCAGACAAGGATGTCCTCTATCACCACTTCTATTCAACATTGTATTGGAAGTCTTAGTCAGGGCAATATGGTAAGAAAGGGAAATCAAAGGCATCCAAATTGTTAAGGAAGAAGTAAACTATCCCTATTTGCAGATGATATGATCCTGTACATGTTGTTGTAGTTGCTATGTGTTGTCGAGACAGACCTGACTCATAGTGACCTCTCCTTGGGTTTCCAAGGCAGTATCACTACGGAAGTA
>NW_006922072.1:855665-856232 GCF_000298275.1 Orycteropus afer afer | reverse complement strand
ATCTGCAAAACACTGCATAACGTGGATGAACTTGGAGGACATTATGCTGAGTGAAATAAGTCAATCACAAAAGGACAAATATTGTATTAGTCCTTCATTTTAAAAGTTAAGGAAAGGTTTATCTATAGAAGGAAATTTTCTTTGTTGGTTACCAGAGGTGGGAAGGAAGGGGAGGGAACATGGTTAGATAGATAGAGATAAGTATTGATTTGGGTAAAGAGAAGGGCAATGTACCAAAGATGAGTGACCAGTATGACAGCATTGAGGATGAGAAAGACATAGAGAGGTACATGGGATGTACAGACAACAAATATGAACCCTTTTGCACTTACAGTACTGTATTGTCAGTGAAGGCAAACATGGGTATATGAGTGGATAGATTGTCGGACAGGCTAAACGATTAGGTATGTCTTTGAAATGGGGAGTGTATTCAAGAACATATATAGGATTGGCAGACAATGGTCCTATAAGTTTATGTGGATGATCAGAATTCCCAAGTGTATAGTAGAGCTGACAAGGTGCAAGTTTGTGGACACTGCTTGGTCACAGCCAGCTACCCAGAGGGAC
>NW_006922072.1:849350-854259 GCF_000298275.1 Orycteropus afer afer | reverse complement strand
GCTGTATGGAAAGTAAATTTGCTCTGTAAACCTTCCCCCAAATCAGAATTAAAAAAAAAGAGAGGGATTCATATCAGGTATGAAAGGATGGTTCAACATTTGAAAAACAATCAATGTAATCTACCACATAAATAAAAGAAAGGAGAAGGACCACATGGTAATATCAATCAGCACAGAAAAGGCATTTTACTAAATCCATCTATTCTTGATAAAAACACTCAGAAAAATAGGAATAGATGGAAAATTCCTCAGCATAATTAAGGGCTGGTTGTGTAGTGCCTAAGGTATTTGACTGCTAACCAGAAGGCTGGTGGTTCAAACCCACCAGCCACTCCTTGGGAGGAAGATTGGGCAATCTACTCCCATAGTGATACTGCCTCCGAAATTCAAGGAGGGGTCAGTATGAGGAAGATTGAACAATCTACTTCCATAGTGATACTGCCTTGGAAACCCCAGGAGGGGTCAGTATGAGTTGAATCTGACTCGATAGCAGTGAGTTTTTATTTCTTTTCTTTTCTTTTTTTTTTGACACAAAACCAACAAACAATACTATTCTCAACAGACAGACTAAATACATTCCTCTTGTGAATGTTTTCCTCAGACAAGGATGCCCTTTATCACCACTCCTATTCAATATTGTATTGGAAGTCCTAGCCAAAGCAAGAAGGAGAAATTAAAGCATCCAAATTGGCAAAGGAGCAATAAACTCTCTCTAAGTGCAGATGATATCCTGTACATAGAAAATCCTAGAGACTCAACAAGAAGGCTATTGGAACTAAGACAAGCTTTCAGCAAAGTGACAGGATACAAATCGATATACAAAAATCATTTGTATTCCTCTACACTAAGAAAGAGAACTCCAACATGGAAATTGGAAAAACAGTACGATTTTAATAGGCACCCAAAAGATGAGGAATTTAGGCATACATCTAACCAGAGATACAAAAGACATATACAAAGGAAACTACAAAACACTACTAATAGACCTACATAAATGGAAGACTATATGATGCTCATGAGCTCTAGTAGCATAGTGCCTAAGGCACTTGACTGTTAACCAGAAGTCTGGTGGTTCAAATCCATGAGCCACTCCTGGGAAGGAAGGTTGGGCAATCTACTTCTGTAGTGATACTGCCTCAGAAACCCAAAGAGGGACTGTTATGAGTTGGGTCCGACTTGATGGCACATAACAACAACAACAATATGATGCTCATGAATAGGAAGGCCTAATTGACAAAATTACCCAAAGCAATTCCAACCCAGATCCCATCATTTTTCTTTTCTTTTATTATGGTGAAAACATACAAGACGTTCACCAACATAACAACTTCCACATTTACAGCTCAGGGACATTGATAACATTTTTCATGTTGTGCCACCATTATTGTTACCTTTTCCAAAATATTCCACCACAATTAGCATAAACTCAATGCCGCTCAAACAAAAGCTTCCTCTTTTCCCCTCCCTCTTACCCCTAGTAACCACTAATAATCTGTGGGATATATGTGTGTGTGTGTTTGTGTGTGTGTATGTATATATATTTAATCTTTTATATATATATATAATATATATATATATAATTTTATTTTCAACTGATCTAGGAATCCCTGACCCCTATCCCTGGTAACCAACAAAGAAAGTTTCCTTTCATGCATGAACCTTTCCTTGACTTTTTACAATAGTGAACTAGTACACTATTTGTCCTTCTGTGATTGACTTACTTCACTCAGCATAGTGTCCTCCAAGTCCATCCACATTATGTGGTGTTTTTCAGATTCTACATTATTCTTCAGTGTTACATAGTATTCCATTGTGTATATGTACTACAGTTTTATTATCCATTCCTCCATTGATGGACACTTATGTTCTGTCCATCTTTTTGCTTTTGTGAATAGTGCTACTATGAATATGGGTGTGCATATATCTATTCATGTCCTGGCTCTCACTTCTTTAGGCTATATACCTGGTAAGGGATTTTGGGATCAAATGATATTTCTATTTCCAACTTTTAAGGAATTGCCATACTGATATCCAGAGTGGTTTATCACTTTACAGTCTCACCAGCAATGGATGACAGTCCCAAAAAGAATATAACACAAATGGATTCCAAATGGAGTCTCGTCAGTATTCACCACACTATTTCCCTCTAGCATCTTAGTGTTTGAAAAACTTGGTACAGCAGTTTGAATAAAGGATTCTGGTGCTCTGAACATCTCACTGACTCAGAGTGCACCAAACTCAGGGGAGTAGAGTTAGAAAGGAGAAAAGGATGAGGGGAAAATATAACAAGATCAGAAGATCTATCCTGAAGAGCACTGACAGGCAGCTGAGAAAGGTCATCTGAGATCTTCCTGGGGTAGCGCTGACCAGCAAGTGAGAAAGGTGATCTGAGACCTCCCTGGGTTAAGGAAGAAGACACACCACACCAGCATACCAGCAACCAGACCAGCATACCAGCAATCACCCCACGGATCTACCTTCAGCACCTGATTTTATTGGTAACTTGAGTTGGCTAGCTGTGAACAAGCATGGCCATCTGCTTAAATCTGAGCAGAGAGTCCCTTGAGGCCACAAGAGGGTGGGCCCAGGGAGGTGTCCCTGCAGCAGAACACGGATCAGGCTTGGGTCAGCTTAGTGGTACTGAGGAGCCCGGGCTTGACTTTGCCACTAATATTGGAACTACAGGTTGTGTGGGCACTGGCCTGGCTCCTGTGCTGCTGAAACTGAGTGGATCTTTGGCACCGTGGGTGGGTGGACCCAGAGAGGAACTCCCGAGGTGGATCGCAGAGCTGGGAAGCTGTCTTGGGTTGGTTTTTTTGGTGCCAAAGGGCCTCAGGAGCAGGGTTTATGCATGCGTCTGAGCCTGGCAGAAAGTGGTGACCCTCTAACAATGGAGTCTGCTGAAATTGAGCTGCAGGCCTGTGAATAACAGTATGATGTCATCATTAATAACCCACTCAAAGCCCTAGAAACCATGCCAGCAATGAGGCGCTTTCCTTCTTTCTCTCTTCCGCTCCCACCTTCTCCAACAATACCCTCACTCATCCAATAGAAGAAACCACTTTCAGCCACCATAATACCTCCCCATTCAAATTCAATATCCTCATTACAGCAAACAGAAACCAACATCCACATTCCACAGAGTGATTCCACCATCACAAAGTAAACTGCAGAGGAACTCAGCATACCTGAATTAATAATTTAAAAAAATAAAATACAACAGCTTCACCTTTTCAAAATATTAAATCATAAAACAAATCAACATGTAACCAACAGTTAAAGACCACCTCAAAATGTCTAGGAAACAACAGGGAACCTCAAATCAAAAAAAAAAAAAAAACAGGACAAGGCATTAGAAGCAAAATCACAAACAAAAGTCTCATTAAACATAGAAGAAAAGGAGGCAATAGAATCATCTGAGAAGGAATTTAGAAGATATGTTTATAGAGATTTACAAAAGCCTAAGGAAACCCCAAACAGAAGCAAGGAGAACATGGACAGTTCCCTGGAAAAACTCAGGAAAATCATTCAAGACCAAAAATATTAATGCACAATCAGAACACATGCAAAAACAGCAGTTAGAAATCCAGAAGGTGAATACCAAAATTACAGAATTACACAACACCGTAGAAGCACAAAAGAGTAGGTTTGAACCGGCTGAAGAACACATATCCCAACTAGAAGACAAATCCCTGGATACCAGCCTGTATGAAGAAAAATCAGAACAAAGATATGAGAGAAATGAAGAGAACCTAAGAATTATATGGGATGATATTACAAAAAGAACATAAGACTCATTGGAATTCCACAAACAAGAAGAGGCCAAAAAAAAAAACCAAGAAAATTGTGTAAGACCTGCTAACAGGAAACTTCCCCCATATCATGAAGGAAGAAAAGATATTTGTCAAGGAGGCCCATAGAACCCCACACAAGATATATCCCAATAGAAAAACAGCAAGGCATATTATAATCAAGCTCTCCAAAACTAAAGACAAAGAAAAAATTTTGAGAGCTGCCCAGGACAAAAGAAATATTACTTATAATAATCAAACAGGCTGAGCTCTGATTACTCAGTAGAAACCATGCAGGCAAGAAGGCAATGGAACGGCAGATATAAATCACTGAAGGAAAAGATCTTCCAACCAAGAATCCTATATCCAGCCAAATTATCCATAAAATATGAGGGCAAAACCAAGACATTCTCAGAAAAACAGAGATTTTGTGAAAATCAGACCAATGCTACAAGAAATGCTTAAGGAAGTCCTTCCAATAGAAAACCCACAACAGTGATCAACAAAATCCAGATATGTGGCATCAACACTAAAACAAAATCAGAAATAGAAACTCAAAATAAGACCATAAAACATTGTACACTAAAAACCAAGTAAGTGAATCAGCACACAACAACAGCAACTAACCTATTAGAGGGAATAAACCTTCTAGGTACAAACTTTCAAATGGAGAGGAAAACAGGACAATGTCTTCACAGTATGCACTGTTCTAAAAACGTAGAAACAAGAATGTACTCCAAGGTAACCACAAGAAAATTAACAAGCTCCCTAAACAAATCCAGAAGGAAGGAAAACATGTGGATTTAATAAGCACAAAACCAACAATAAATAAGAAAAGGGAGAAAGCATTAGGCAACAAACTGAACTCAGCACAGAAAAGTATAAGGACCAAGGAAACACCAACAACATGACAAAAAAACACAATAGAATGAGAGCAATCAATTCACACTTATCACAAATTACACTCAGTGTGAATGGATTAAATGCACCTATCAAGAGAAAGAGAGTGGCAGACTGGTTAAGACGAGAGGACCCATTGATATACTGCCTACAAGAGACTCACATTAGACACAAAGATAAAAACAAATTAAGAGTTAAGGGATGGAAAAAAAAACATA
>NW_006922072.1:846975-848439 GCF_000298275.1 Orycteropus afer afer | reverse complement strand
TCAAGCTATTCCAGAACATAGAAAAAGTTGGAATACTCCCAAACTCATTTTATGAAGCAAGCATAACACTAATACCAAAACTAGGGAAAGACACCACTAGAAAGGAAAACTATAGACCAATATCCCTCATGAACATAGATGCAAAAATCTTTAACAAAATCTTAGCCAGCAGAATCCAACAACATATCATAAAATTAATACACTCGGACCAAGTGGAAGTCATACCAGGTTTACAAGGGTGGTTCAACATCAGAAAAATAATCAATGTAATCCATCACATAAACAAAACAAAATAGAATAGAACCATATGGTTATATCAATCGATGAAGAAAAGATATTTGATAAAATTCAACATCCATTCCTGTTCAGAACTCTCAGCAAAATAGGGATAGAAGGGAAATTCCTCAACATAATAAAGGGTATATATGCAAAACCAACGGCCAACATCATTATTAATGGAGAAAGACTCAAAGGCATTCCCCTTACGAATGGGAACCAGACAGGGATGCCCTCTATCACCACTTCAATTTAACATTGTATTGAATGTCCTGGCCAGGGAAATAAGGCAAGAAAGGGAAATAAAAGGCATACAAACTGGCAAAGAGGAAGTAAAACTATCTGTATTTGCAGATGATATGATCCTGTACATAGAAAACCCAAAGGACTCGATTAAAAAAAAAAAAAAAACTACTGGAACTAATAGAGAGGTTCAGCAAAGTGGCTGGATTCAAGGTCAACATACAAAAATCAGTTGGATTCCTCTACACCAACAAAGAGTACTCTGATAAAGAAATAAGGGAAAAAATGCCATTTACAATAGCTACTAAAAAGATAAAATATTTAGGAATAAACCTCACCAGAGACACAAAAGACCTATACAAAGGAAACCATAAAACACTGCTATAGGCAGCCAACAAACACATGAGAAATTGCTCATGATCATTAATTATTAGAGAGATGCAAATCAAAACAACAATGAGATATCATCTCACACCAACAATAATAGCAAAGTTCAACAGGTCAGAAAATAACAAATGCTGGTGAGGTTGTGGAGAGATTGGAATTCTTGTGCACTGCTGGTGGGATTGTAAAATGGTACAACCATTGTGGTAAATGGTATGGCATTTCCTTAAAAAACTGAAAATACAAGTATCATTTGGCCCAGCAATTCCATTACTAGGAATATATCCTAAAGAGGTGAGAGATAGCACACGGACAGACATGTACACCTATGTTCATCGCAGCACAATTCACTATAGCAAAGATATGGAAACAATCTAAATGTCCATCATCAGATGAGTGGATTACCAAATGAAGGTACATTCACACAATGGAATACTGTGCTACTTTAAAGAACAATGGCAGATATGCGAATCATCTCACAATGTGGATGAACCTGGAGGACATTATGCTGAGTGAAATAAGTCAATCGCAGAAAGACAAGTACTGTATGAGCCCATTACT
>NW_006922072.1:846314-846875 GCF_000298275.1 Orycteropus afer afer | reverse complement strand
GGACATTATGCTGAGTGAAATAAGTCAATCGCAGAAAGACAAGTACTGTATGAGCCCATTACTGTAAAAAGACAGAGAAGGGTTTGCTTGGGACATGGAACTCATTTTGTAGGTTACTGGGATGGGGAGGGAAAGGGAGGGATTAATTTTGGGGTAGTTGGGTCCCACATACTGATGTGGGTAAGGGGAGGGATATATGGAAAGGATCTGTGACCACCATGATAACATTAGGAAATGGGAGGACACCGAATTGTATGTGCAACAAGATAGATGACAGATGCTAATACCAAACATTGTGTCTACAATACTGCATTACCATTAACACCAAACACCAGGCTACAGATAAATACAGCGAATCAGATGGGGGTGAATGAACAGGAGAATACTCTAGACCAAGCATAGATTCAGCACAGGCTAATCTTGCACAGACACCAGTGATACAAAATACCTGCAATCTTTACAGTAACAATAGTAGACAGACACAGAGTAATCCACCACAGACACTCAGACACTATGGAACAGAGATCCAATAGATCTACTGGCTCAGGACCATAGTACTGG
>NW_006922072.1:844919-845635 GCF_000298275.1 Orycteropus afer afer | reverse complement strand
TACTGGCTCAGGACCATAGTACTGGGGGACACCAGACTCAATTGGCACAACAAAATACATAAAAGCCTTGTTCCGCATCCTACATTGGTGAGTAGTGACTCAGGTATTAAAAGCTTTCAAGCGGCCATCTAAGATGGAGCTAATGGTCTCCCAGTGTGGGAAGCAAAGAAGAATACAAACAAACAAACAAACAAAAAAACAAGGGCATTTGAAAGCAATCAGCCCTATCACACGATGGGCCTCAACACCAGAAGAACTAGATGGTGCTTGGCTACCAATGCCAACCACTCAAGAAAGGAGCAAACCTGGAGATCCTGCATAGAGTGAGAGGAAAAACGTGGAATAAAATCCAAAAACTCAATAATGACCAGAATTACTGGTCAGAGGAAGTCTGATGGGATCCCCAATACTATGGCCCTGGGATACATTATGAGCCTGGAATAAAACTCACCCCCAGGGGCTGTCTCTCAGCCCAATAGTTAACAAGATATACACACAGACCACTCAACCCAGGATGACACACCCACATTCTCTATGGTAATACATCCCTTAGAGCAATGGACCATGGGGCACCACAGGACCAACATTCAAGATGAGGAAATGCAGGACAAACAGGAGTGCATAAATATGAGAGGCACAGGGGAAGGGTTAGGAGCTCTGGTAGCATAGTGCCTAAGGCACTTGACTGCTAACCAGAAGGCTGGTGGGTTTGAACC
>NW_006922072.1:843385-844819 GCF_000298275.1 Orycteropus afer afer | reverse complement strand
TTTGAACCACCAGCCACTCCTTGGAAGGAAGGTTAGGCAATCTACTTCCATAGTGATACCGACTTGGAAAGCCAAGGAGGGGTTGCTATGAGTCAGGTCCGACTCAATGGCACACAACAACAACAACAGGCAAAGGTTTACAGAGTAGGGAGGGGAGGAGACTGGGTTAGGGTTGGACACGTAAATGGGGAGTGAAACTAAATGAACACGTAACGTTGAATATAAAATAAGCTTTTAAAATTAAAAAAAAAAAAGGTTATAGCAAAAAAGGGATGGTGTTACCAAACATGAGTTTATTCTCTTACAGCTTGGAGGCTTTAAGTCCAAGTTCAAAGTGCTAGGCTCTAGGGGCTGGGTGAAAGCCCCTCAACCTCGGGCTTGAGCTCTGCCTCCAGCTCCTGGCCCACTGAAGCTAGAGGCTTTTCTTCACAGAGACAGCTGCTGGCTGCTGAGGCTGCCAAGACCAAGGTTGACAAGTAAAAAGGCACAGTCCCGATGTTACCAACCACATGGCAGGCCATTAACTTAAGCCCATTTTAAGTCCTAAGGTCAGCAGAACATGGCAGGCCACTGCTAAACAACGACACAGCTACATGCATGGTGTAAGTGTGCCAGAAGCTAAAGACTATCCCCAAGGCTTCTCCTTATATACAGGAAGCAGACCACATCCCAAAGGCAGCTGCTTGTGGTAGATCCCACCATGGAGTTGATTGCCAGTCTCATCATGGGGAATAACTACCACCAGCTGCCCAGCCACTCAACCAGGTCCAGCCAAGTTGACATACAAATTTAACTACCATAATATCATTTTTAGCATTTGTTATTTTCTGTCTTGCTAACTGTGTAATCTTGCTGGGGCAAGATGGTATTTGTTGTTTTGATTTGCCTCTCTAGCAGTTCTGGTGGCATAGTGTCTAAGGCATTTGACTGTTAATCAGAAGGCTGGCGGTTCAAACCCACCAGCTTCTCCTTAGAAGGAAGATTGGGCAATCTACTTCTGTAGAGATACCACCTTGGAAACCCAATGAGGGGTCACTACGAGTGGGATCCAACTTGATGGCAGTGAGTTTGTTTTTTGGTTTCTTAATGGCTAATGATTGTGAACATTTCATCATGTTGGCTGCCTGAATATCTTCTTTGGAGATATGTCTTTTGCCCATTGTTTAATCGAATTGTTTGCCTTTTTAATATTGAGGTGCTGGAGTTTTCTATAAATTTTAGAGATATGTCATTGCTGAATATTTTTTTCATGATCTGTAACTTCTCTTTTTGCTGTTTTGGAGAAGTCTTTTGATGCACATAAGTATTTGATTTTTAGAAGGTGCTAATCATCTAGTTTCCAGAAGGCTGGCGGTTCAAACCCACCAGCCACTCCCCGGAAGGAAGATGGGGCAATCTACTTCCATAGTGATACTGCCTCGGAAACCCAAGGAG
>NW_006922072.1:836718-842115 GCF_000298275.1 Orycteropus afer afer | reverse complement strand
TTAGGTATGTGGTCTGCTTCCTGTATATAAGGAAAAGCCTTGGGGAATGGTCTCTAGCTTATGGCACTCTTGAAGCCTGCATGTAGCTGTGTTGCTGTTCAACAACCTGCTATGCTCTGCCAATCTTGGGACTTTCAATGGACTTGAATTAATGGCCTGCTCTGTAGTTTGGTAACATCAGACTGTGCCTGTCCTTTTCCTCGCCAACTTTGGGCTTGTCAGTCTCAGCAGCTAGCAGCTGTCTAAGTGAAGAAAAGCCTGTAGCTCCAGTGGGCTGGGAGCAGGAGGCAGAGCTGAAGCCCAAGGTTGAGGGGCTTTCACCCAACCCATAGGGCCTGGCAGATTGAACTAGGAATTAAAGCTTCCAAACTGTAAGCAAATACACTCCTGTTTGTTAAAGCCATCCCATTTGTAGTATATTCTTGTTAGCATGGAACTAGGTAACTGAAACAATCTAGAATCTCCTACAGAGATGCCCCTCTGAGTGGTTGACAGTGGTAACTGGGCACCATCTAGTTCTTCGGGTCTCATAGTTGTATAGACTGAGGATCGAATGGTGTACCAGTTGTTTGGACTAATTGTTTCTATGTGTCTTTGGTTTTCTTCATCCATTTTTGATCTGGATGAGGAGAGACCAATTGTTGGATATAGATGGCAGCTTGCAAGCTTTTAAGATACCAGTTGCTACTTGCCAAAGTAGGATATGGAACAATGTTTTTGTGTAGTATATTGTGCCAATTGAGCTTAATGCCCCTTGTGACTATGGTCCCAAGCCCACAGGTCCAACTACTTGCTCCCTCTGGGTGACTGGCTGTGTCCAAGAAGTGACTACAAACTTGTCCCTTGTCAGCTCTACTATATACCTGAGAATTCTTACAGAACATACAAATACACTTGTAGAAACATTGTCTGCCAGCCCTATACATAGTCATGGGCACACTCCCCCCCTGCATAAAAACCAAACCAAACTCACTGCCATTGAGTTGGATCCAAAACATAGTGACCCCTCCTTGGGTTTCTGAGGCAGTATCCCTATGGAAGTAGATTGCCCAGTCTTCCTGCTGAGGAGTGGCTGGTTGGTTTGAACTGCCATCTTCTGGTTAGCAGTAGTAGTTGGGCACTACACCACAGGAGCTCCCCCCTGCATAGACACAACTAATAGTTCAGCCAGTCCACCCATCTATCCACCCGTATATCAGTGTTTGCCTTCACTGAAAATGCAGTACTGTATGTGCAAAAGGGTTCATATTTGTTGTCTGTACCTCCAGTGCACCTCTCTGTCTTCCTTTACCTCAGTGCCACCATGTTGATCACTCACATTTGGTATGTTGCCCTTCTCTTCACTCAAATCAATACTTGTCTTTCTTTATTTAACAGTGTTCCCTCCCCTCCCCTGCCTCCCTGATAACCAACAAAGAATGTTTCCTTCCATATATAAAACTTTCTTTGACTTTTTACAATAATGAACTAATACAATATTTTCCTTCTGTGATTGACTTATTTCACTCTGCATAATGTCCTTCAAGTTCATCCATGTTATATGGTGTTTTGCAGATTCTATGTTATTCTTTAGGGTTGCATAGTATTCCATTGTGTGTATGTACCATAATTGGATTATTCATTCCTTAGTTGATGGACACCTAGGTTGTTTCCATCTTCTGGCTATTATAAATAGTGCTGCAATGAACATGGGTGTGCATATGTCTGTTCTTGTCCTGGATCTCACTTCTTTGGGATATATACCTGGTAATGGAATGGCTGGATCAAATGGTATTTCTAATTCCAACTATTAAAGGAATCACCATATTGCTTTCCACAGTGGTTGTACCATTTTACAGTCCCACCAGCAGTGTATGAGAGTCCTAATCTCTCCACATACTCACCAGTGTTTGTTATTTTCTTGTTGGACTTTGCTACTAGTGCTGGGGCAAGGTGGTATCTCATTGTCGTTTTGATTTGCAACTTTCTCATGGCTAATTATTATGAGCATTTTTTCATATATTTGTTGGCTACTTGAATATCCTCTTTGGTGAAGTGTCTATTCTTGTCTTCTGTCCATTTCTTAATTGGATTTTTTGTCTGATATTGAGGTGTTGGAATTTTCTATAAATTCTAGAGATAAGTCCCTTTGTCAGATATGTCATTGCCAAATATTTTTTTTTCCAATCTGCAGGTTCTCTTTTGACTCTTTTGAAGAAATCTTTGGAAGCACATAAACATTTAATTTTTAGAAGGTCCCATTCATCTAGTTTCTCTTCTGCTGTTTGTGCATTTTAGGTTATGCTTGACAGTCTATTTATGACATATATTAGGGCCCCTAAATTTGCCCCTAGTTTTTCCTTGAGGAACTTTTGTAGTTTTAGGTTTCACATTTAACTCTTTGATCCATCTGGAGTTAGCTTTTTCTGTATGGTGTGAGGTATGGGTCTTGTTTCATTTTTCTGCAAATGGATCTCCAGTTTTTCCAATACCATTTATTAAACAAACTTTCTCTTCCCCATTTAATGGATTTTGGACCTTTGTCAAAGATCAGAAAACCATGTCTTTTACTACTGAAATAAATGAAAGAAAATCTAAATAAATGAAAAAAAAAATTCATGCTCATTGATTGTCCAAAGTGATCTATAGATAGAAGACAACGCTTATTAAAATTCCAACAGCCTTTTTGCAGATTTGGAAAAGTTGATATTTAAATCAATATGGAATTACAAGGTGCACAAAATATCTAAAATAATCTTGAAACAAAGTAGAAACACTCACACTTCATGATTTTAAAGCATGCTACAAAGCATATAGTAAAAAACAGTGTGGCATTGATATATGGAATGACATATAGACCAATGGAATAGAATTGAGAATTCAGAAATATTCCCATGTATTTATGGCCCAGTTTACTTTTAATAAATGTGTCAAATCATTCATTGGAGGAAAGAATAATCTCTTCAACAAATGATGTTGGGACAATGGGGTATCCACATGCAAAAGAATAAAACTAGACCCAGACCTCACACTATGTATAAAAATTACCTCAAATGGATTGATGACCTACAAATGAAAAGTAAAACCATAAAACTTTTAGAAGAAAACATAGGGGTAAAGTTTTAAGATCTTCTTCTAGGCAATAGGCTATTTTGATATGACACCAAAAGCAAGAACAATAAGAGAAAAAAGAAATAAACCAGACTTAATAATATTTAAAAAAATGTTTATCAAAAGATATTATCAAGAAAGTGAAGAGACAACCTACAGAGTTGGAGGGAATATTTGGAAACCATATATCAGATAAGGGCTTAAAATGGAAAAATATATAAAGAACTCTTTGAACTCAACACAAAAAGATTAACAATGTAATGGAAAAATGGCCAAAAATGTGAATTGACTTTTCTCAAAGGAGAATATACAAATGACCAACAAGTACATTAATAGTTGTTCAGGGGATTCAAAATGGAGTCTAGTCAGTAATCACCACTCTATTTTCCTCTAGCTCTTAGTGCTTGAAAAACTAGGTACAGCAGTTCCAATTAGGGATTTTGGTGCTCTGAACAGCTCACTGAATCAGAGTGCACAAAACACAGATGTGTAGAATTAGAGGAAAGACACAGGGGAAGAAATTAAGGAAGATCTACCTGGCAGAAAGCATACAGGCAGCCAAGAAAGGCCATTGCAGAATTCCCTGGGAGCCACAGGTAGGCAAGAAAGGCCACCTGAGACCTCCCTGGTCCGAGGCAGAAGACACCCTATATCAGCATACCAGCGACCACACCAACATACCAGCAAACACCCCATGAATCAATCTTCATCACCTGATTTTATCAGTAACTTGGGTTGGCTAGGTGCAAACGGGCACAAGCAGTACCACTGAAACCCAAGCAGAGAGCTCATTGGTGCTCCAGGAGGGTTAGCTAGCTCCCACCTCAGCAGATCACTGAATAGGCTTGGGTCCACTTAGGTGGCATGGAGAAGTCTGTGCTTGTCTTTGTCACTGATATCGGGACCACAGATTACTAGCAGGCACTCTTCTGACTCCAGTGCAACTGAAACTGTGCGCATCTTTGGTGCCACAGGTGAACGGTATCACAGACAAACTCCCGAGGTTTTCGTGGTCTTGGCAGATTGGGCTGGCACTGCGGGTAGACAGGGTGGAGAGAGAAAAATCTGAAGCAGAGTGTGGACCCAGGATTTTGTCTTGGATCAGCTTTTTGGCACTGAGAGGCCTCAGGAGTGGAGTCTTTGTGTGTGTCTGAGACTGACAGAAAGTGGCAACATCCTAACAACAGGAATCTTTCATGAAATTGAGCCACGGGCTTATAAATAACAGTACTATGTCATCAGTAGCAGCCTGCTCAAAGCCCTAGAAACTGACCATAGCAACAGCAAGCTTTCCTTCTTCCACTCCTACCTTCTCCACCAATAACTTCGCTCATTCAATAGAAGAAACAATATTCAGCCAACATAAAACCTCCCAGTTTGAACTCTATACTCTCTTTATGACAAACAGAAACACATATCCGCATTCCATATAGTGATTCTACCATCACAAAGAAAACTGCAGAGCAACCCAGCATACCTGAATCAATAATAAAATAAAATACACCAGCTTCACCTTTTAAAAATATTAAACAATAAAACCAAGACAAAACAAATCAACACGTAACCAGCAGTTAAAGACAACCTCAAAATGTCTAGGAAACAACAGGCAACTTCAAATCAAACAAAAAAACAAGACAAGGCATTAGAAGCAAAACCACAAACAAAGGTTCCATTATACACGGAGGAAGAGGAGGCAATAGAATTATCTGAGAAGGAATTTAGAAGATATGTTTATAGAGCTATACAAGAGCCTAAGGAAACCCCAAACAGAAACAAGGAGAACACAGACAGTTCCCTGGAGGAACTCAGGAAAATTATTGAGGAACAGAACATTAAGATTAATGCACAATCAGAGCTCATACAAAAACAGCAGTTAGAAATGCAGAAGATGTCTATAGATATGCCAACCATGAGCACCAAAATGACAGAATTACACAACACAGTAAAAGCACAAAAGAGTAGATTAGAACTGGCTGAAGAACGCATATCACAACTAGAAGACAAATCCCTGGACACTAGTCTGTATGAAGAAAAATCAGAACAAAGATTTAAGAGAAATGAAGAGGACCTAAGAATTATATGCAATGACATGAGACGAAACAATGTAAGACTCATTGGAATTCCAGAACAAGAAGAGGCGAAAAAGACCACTGAGAAAATTGTGGAAGACCTGCTAACAGAAAACTTCCCCCATATCATGAAGGAAGAAAATATATTTGTCCAAGAAGCTCATAGAACCTCACACAAGATAGATCCGAAAAGAAAAACACCGAAACATATTATAAAGAAACTTTCCAAAAACAAAGA
>NW_006922072.1:835695-836465 GCF_000298275.1 Orycteropus afer afer | reverse complement strand
AAGAAGGCAATGGGATGGCATATATAAAACAAGGATAGGAAAAAAAAAAAAACTTCCAACCAAGGATCCTATATCCAGCTAAATTATCCATCAAATATTAGGGCGAAATCAAGGCATTCTCAGATAAACAGAAATTGAGGGACTTTGTGAAAACCAGACCAACCCTACAAGAAATGCTCAAGGAAGTCCTACCAATAGAGAACCCACAACAGAGGTCAGGATACATCTCATCAATACTAAAACCAAATCAGAAATAAATACTCAAAATAAGACCATAAAACTCTATACCTCAAAAACCAAGGAACTCAATCAGCACACAACAACAGCAACTAACCTATCAGAGGGAATAATACTTCTGGGTACAGGCCCTCAAATGGAGAGGAAAACACGACAATGTCTCTGCAGCACACGCTGTTCTAAAAATGTAGAGACAAGAATATATTCCAAGGTAACCACAGAGAAAAGTAACAATTCTGCTAAGCAAATCCAGAAGGAAGGAAAACATAGGGGCTTAATAAACACAAAAGTGACTTCAAAGAAGAAAAGGGAGAAAGCAATAGCCAACAAACTGAACTCAGCACAGAAATGTACACAGACCAAGGAAATACCAGCGACATGATAAAAAACAACAATAGAATGACACCAATCAACTCATACCTATCACTAATTATACTCTATGTGAATGGACTAAATGCATCAATCAAGAGAAAGAGAGTGGCAGACTGGATAAGAAAAGAAGACCCATTGATGTGTTGCCTACAAGAGACACA
>NW_006922072.1:833610-834083 GCF_000298275.1 Orycteropus afer afer | reverse complement strand
ATGCAAAAATATTTAACAAAATCCTGGCCAACAGAATCCAACAACATATCAAAAATTAATACATCCGGACCAAGTGAGATTCATACCAGGTTTGAAAGGGTGGTTCAACATCAGAAAATCAATCAATGTAATCCACCACATAAACAAAACAAAGGAAAAGGACCATAAGATTATATCAATTGATGCGGAAAAGGCATTTGATTAAATCCAACATCCATTCCTGTTTAGAACTCTCAGCAAAATAGGGATAGAAGGGAAATTCCTCAACATCATAAAGGGTATATATGCAAAGCCAATGACCAACATCATAATTAATGGACAAAGATTCAAGGCACTCCCCTTACAAACGGGAACCAGACAGAGATGCCCTCCATCACCACTTCTATTTAACATTGTGTTGGAAGTCCTGGCCAGGGCAATAAGGCAAGAAAGAGAAATAAAAGGCATACAAATTGGCAAAGAGGAACTAAAAC
>NW_006922072.1:830190-831333 GCF_000298275.1 Orycteropus afer afer | reverse complement strand
AATCAGCCCTAGGACATGATGGCCCTTGAGACCAGAAGAACTGGATAGTGACCGGCTACCAATTCCAACCACCCAGGAAAGGATCGAATCTGGAGATCCTGGACAGAGTGGGAGGGAAAACGTGGAACAAAATCCAAAAACTCAGTGATGACCAGAATTACTGGTCAGATCAGGTCTGGTGAGACTCCCAATACTATGGCCCTGAAATACATTCTGCACCTAGAATAAAACTCAACCCCAGGAGCAGGCTCTCAGCCCAATAATTAACAAGATATACGCAGACCATTCAACCCAAGATGCTGCACCCACATATTCTATGGTAATACATCCCTTAGAGCAATAGACCTTGGGACACCAGAGGACCAACATTCAAACTGAGGAAATGCAGGACAAATAGGAGTGCACAATTATGAGGGGCACAAGGGGATTGTGGCAGGTTAGAGAGGGGAGGAGACAGGGTTAGGGTTTGACATGACGAATGGGGAGTGAAACTAAATGTACGCGTTATGTTGAATGTAAAACAAACTCTAAAAATTAAAAAAGAAAAGTACATTAATAGTTGTTCAATATCATTATTCCCCAGGAAAATGTAGTTCAAAAACACAGTGCAATATGATTTCATACCCACTGGATGGCTATTATTGAAAAAAAGGAAAAAGAAAGCAAGTGTTGGTGAAGATGTAGAGATATCAGAACACTTATGCATTGTTGGTGTGAATGTAAAATTGTGCTGTTTTTGTTGTTGTTATGTGCCGTTGAATATGCCCCCTAAACATAGTGACCCCTCCTTGGGTTTCCGAGGTGGTATCACTATGGAAGTGGATTGCCCAACCTTTGCAGACACTATGAAAAATAGTTTAACCATTTCTAAAAATGTTAAACATAGAAATATCATATGAACAAGAAATTCCACTCCTAGTTATACAGCCAAAAGAATAGAAAGGAACAACTCAAAAAGAGACATGTACAGCAATGTTGATTGCTGTTTTATTCACAATAACAAAGAAAGGTGATTCCACAGAATGTGGAAATTATAGAACAATATCATTAATATCACACGCAAGTAAGATCTTACTGAAGATAATTCAGAAACGTTTGCAGCAGTATATTGACAGAGAACTTCAGAGGTTCAAGCCGGATTCA
>NW_006922072.1:826560-829230 GCF_000298275.1 Orycteropus afer afer | reverse complement strand
GAAGGGACCATTCCCTGGAGAAGGATGTCATGCTTGGTAGGGTGGAGGGTCGACGAAAGAGGGAGAGGCCTTCAACGAGATGGGCTGATATGGTGGCTGCAATGATGGGCTCAAGTATAGCAGGGATTGTGGGGCTGGCGCGGGATCGGACAGTGTTTCGTTCTGCTGTGCATGGGGTTGGAAACGACTCGATGGCACTTAACAACACAAACAACAAAAATGTGGAAACACCCAAGTGCCCATCAACAGATGAATGGATAAACAACTTGTGGTATATACGCAAAATGGAATGTTATTCTGATATAAAGAAATTGAAGTTCTGATACACATCGCCACATGAATGAACTTTGAAAACATTATGCTAAAGTAGAATTAAGATGGCAATCTAGCTAGACACTCCATGCCTTCCTGCTACAACAAAGACCCGATAGAGTGAGTGAAACAGATAAAGACCATAATCCTGGAACTTTGAGCTTCAAATGAAAGGATAAAGAAGTACATCAAATACTGACTAGAAGAGGAAATGGAACAAAAGCAGACAACAAGAGATATGTGGAGCAGAGGTGACTTCCCAGGTGACCCAGCACAGCAGTGTCATTTTGAGTCATAGAAAGGCAACTTCATGGAATCTACAAGTCAGAGAAACAGTGTAGAGAAACCAGCAATGAAGCAAGGAAAGCAGAAGAGCTATATCTAAGGGAAAGGAAGTGCAGAAAAGCGGGCTAGAACTCCAGAGACTCAGGTGACCACAGAGCATGGAGGGAGAAAGTAAATAAGGATAGAATCACCCACAAGCTGTGATCCCTGATCATTTGAGTGTGGAACCCATGCTGTGGGGGTCTATGGGTGGTGAGTGGACACACTGGACTCCTGGAGGCCCCTCTTTGCTTTGAGTTGGGGCAGGAATCAGATAACCAACTACACTCAAACTGAAGTGCACAAGCAACCACACTGGTAAGCGGAAGAGTATTTCCCCCTCACCCCACCCACACACCAGCCAGTGATGTCACCCCTGATACTCACCCTTACCTAGTGTTCCACTTGGGAGAGAAATAAATCACTAGCCAGAGGGTTGTTGTTGTTAGGTGCTGACTCATAGTGACCCTAAGTACAACAGAACTAAACACTAACAAGTCCTGCTTCATGTTCACAATCCTTGCTATACTTGAGCCCATTGTGGCAGTCACTATGTCAATCCATCTCATTGAGGGGCTTCCCCCTTTTCACAGACCCTCCATGATATCCTTATCCAGGGAATGGTCCCTTCTGACAACATGACCAAAGTAGGTGAGATGAAGTCTGGCCATTCTCGCTTCCCAAGGAGCATTCCAGCTGCACTTCTTCCAGGACATATTTGGTCATTATTCTGGATATCCATGATATTTTCAATATTCTTTGCCAACATCATAATTCAAAGGCACCAATTCTTCTGCAGTCTTCCTTATTTCATGTCCAGCTTTCACATGCGTATCAGGTAATTGAAAATACCATGGCTTGGGTGGGGTGCATCTTACGTCTTTGCTTCTTAACATTTTAAAGAAGTCTTTTGTAGCAGATTTGTCCAGTGCAATACAACGTCTGATTTCTTGACTGCTGCTTCCATGGGTGTTGACTGTTAATCCAAGTAATATGAAATCTTTGACAACTTCAATCTTTTCTTCATTTATTGTGATGCTGCTTATTGGTCCAGTTGTGAGGATTTTTGTTTTCTTTATGTTGACATATAGTACCTACTGAAGACTGCAGTCTTTGATCTTCATCAGTAAGTGCTTCAAGTTATCTTCCCGTTCAGGAAGCAAGGTTGTGTCATCTTCACATTGCAGGTTGTTAATGAGTGTTCCTCCAATCCTGATATTGCATTCCTTTTATATAATTCAGCATCTCAAATTATTTGCTCATCATATGGACTGAATAAGCATGGTGAAAGGATGCAGCCTTGACCCACACCCTTCCTAATTTTAAACAATGCAGTATCCCCTTGGTCTGTTTGAAAGACAGACTCTTGTTCTCTGTGAAGGTTCCTGTGGATCACAATTAAGTGTTCTGAAATTCCTATTCTTCTCAACGTTATCTATAATGTCATGATCTACCCAGACAAATGGCTCTGCACAGTCAATAAAACACAGTAAACATCTTTCTGGTATTCTTTGCTTTCAGCAAATATCTATCTGACATCAGCAGTGATATCCCTCATTCCATGTCCTCTTCTGGATCCAGCTTGAATTTCTGGAAGTTCCCTGTCAATATACCACTGCAACTCTTTTTGAATTATTTTCAGCAAAATTTTACTTGCATGTGATATTAATGATATTATTTGATGATTTCCACATTCCGTTGGATCACTTTTCATTGGCATCGACACAAATATCAATCTCTTCCAGGCAGTTGGCCAGGTGGCTGTCTTCCAAATTTCTTGGCATAGATGGGTAAGCACCTCCAGCACTGCATCCTTTTGTTGAAACATCTCACTGGGTATTTTGTCAATTTCTGGAGCCTTGTTTTCCACCTATTCCTTCAGTGCAGCTTGGATTTCTTGTTTCAGGATATTGATTCTTGATCATATGCTACCTCCTGAAATAGTTAAGCAACAATCAATTATTTTTTGTACAGTGATTCTATGTATTGCTGCCATCTTCTCTTGATGTTTCCTGCATCATTCAATATTTTGCC
>NW_006922072.1:824818-826186 GCF_000298275.1 Orycteropus afer afer | reverse complement strand
TTCATGTGGAATATTATAAAGTTCATATTTTTCCCCTAGTGGACTTGTTTTAATTTTCTTCAGCTTCAACTTGAACTTGCATATGAACAGTTGATGGTCTGTTCCACAGTCAGGTCCCAGCTTTGTTTCTAAAAGTTTGAACAACTCCATCCCCCCTTTCAACAGATGTAGTCATTCTTATTCTTGTGTATTCCATCTGGCACAGTCAACATTTATAGCACCATTTATGTTGAAAAATGTATTAGCAATGAGTAAGTTTGTCTTGCAAAATTCTATTGTAATCTCCAGTGTCATTTCTATAACCAAGGCCATATTTTCTATGTACCAGTGATTCTTTCTTTATCCCAACCTTTTCATCCCAATCACCAGTAATCAATACATCTTGATTGCATGTTTGGTAAATTTCAGACTGCATAAATTGGTAAAAATCTTCAATTTATTGATCTTTGGCTTTAGTGGTTGGTGCATAAATTTGAATAATAGTAGTATTAACTAATCTTCCTTGTACATGTATGGATATTATTCTATCTCTGACAGCATTCTAGTTCAGGATAGATCTTGAAACATTCTGTGTGATGATGAATGCCATTCCTCTTCAATTTGTCTTTCCTGGGATAGTAGATTATAGGATTGTCTGATTCAAAATGGCCAGTCCACTTCACTCACTAATGCCTAGGATATTGATCTTTATGTGTTCCATTTCATTTTTGACAACTTCCAATTTTCCTAGATTCATACTTTGTACCTTCCATGTTCTGGTTATTAATGGATGTTGGCAGCTGTTACTTCACAATTTGACTGGTTACCCATCAGCAAATGGAGGTCTCCATCCATGTCATTAAGGTCAACACTACTTTGAAGCGGAAGCTCTTCCCTAGTCATATTTTGAGTGTCTTTGAACCTGAGGGGCTCATTTTCCAGAATTATATCAGACAATGTTTCAGAGTTATTCATAAAGTTTTCCAGTAATATATCAGACAATGTTTCACTGCTATTTGTATGGTTGGCTTCTAGCAGCCAATTTTTTGAGAAGTGTGTGGCCCATTCCTTCTTCCCATCCTGCTTAGTCTGGAATCTCCGCTGAAACCTGTCCACCATGGGTGACCTTGCTGGTATTTGAAATCCGGTGGCATAGCTTCCAGCCTCATAGCAGCACACAAGACACCACAGTATGATGAACTGATGGATGAGTGATACATAAAACTTGATAGCCTAGACAAAGTTAGAAACAAAGAAGAGGTACCAGTAGTTGGAAAATATGGCCTAGGTGATAGAAATATCATTGGAAATCACATGATAGAATTTTGCAAGACCAACAACTTATTTATTGCATATACATTTTTTTCAACAACATAAGCAATAACTATA
>NW_006922072.1:819145-821478 GCF_000298275.1 Orycteropus afer afer | reverse complement strand
TGGAAGAAGTGCAGCTGGACTATTCCTCAGAAGTGAGAATGGCCAGACTTTGTCTCACCTACTTTGGTCATGTTGTCGGAATGAACAATTCCCTGGAGAAGGATATAATGCTTGGTAAAGTGGAGGGTCAAAGAAGAAGGGGAAGACCCTCAGTGAGATGGATTGACAGAGTGGCTGCAACTATGGTCTCAGGTATAACAAGGATCATGAGGCTGACACAGGACCAGGCAGTGTTTTATTCTGCTGTGCATCAGAGATGACTCAATGGCACCTAACAACAGATACTAGTGAGCTGAAGTGAACTGGTATTGGATCAAATAATCATACAGTCTAACATGTCAGGGATAACAAATTGAAAAGGAATGGCATCACATTCATAGAAAAAAAAATCAAGATCTATCCTGCAGTAGCATGCCTACAGTGGTAGGATAATATACATATGCATACAAGAAACACCAGTTAATATGACTATTACTGAAATTTATGAACCAATATCTAAAGAGGTAGACACATATTAATTTGGGTGACATAAAGGCAATATACAAAAAGAATAAGGTAGCACAATACCCCCAGTGGCAAAGTAATTCACTAGGAGATGCACAAGTAAAAAACAAAGAAAGTAGGGACTGAGAAGAGGACGTCATTACTGTAGCACACACTTTTTTCTCTCTAGCATATTAATTCCTGAAAAACTAGGTGTGGTGGTTTGAAGCAAGGATTTTGGGATTGTCAATAGCTTGTTAAGTTACAGAAGGCCAGATTTAGTGGAGAAGGAGGAAAAAAAAAGCAGGGTAAACAGCCAGGAAAAATAAAAATAAATGAATCTGCCCTGTCAACAGGGAACATGGAGTGATGGAGAAGCAGAAAACTGTGTTAACAATACTGGAGAAATCCATGGAGGGAAAAAGAAAAAGGAGATATCAGGGAACTAATGGCAGCTTTGGGAACTTGGACTACACACAACAGCATCTTCTGACAGTAACCTTAGGACATGAGCAGAGTAAGTGGACAACATTTCTGAAAAACAGAGCAGAAACCCCTGTGGCTCAGGTTGCTGCTGAGTTGAGAAGCAGAAATGGAGAGGGGAGGAAATTCACTGCAGGTAGACGGGACCTGGGATGAGCTTACAGTGCAAGGCTGGGATTCAGTTCTTCCATGACAGCTTTTTAGCACAAAGTGGACCAGAGGACGTGGTTTTAGTGGATTTCTGAGCCAAGTGGAAAATAATGGCCCCCTAACCATTGGGGTCTTGGCTGAATTTGAGTCATGGGTCTCTGAGTGACACCAACACATCATCATTGGAAGCCATCCAAAGCAGACTGAAAACAAAACCCCAGAAACAGCAGTAATTACAGAAATGTGGAAAGCAAGGACTCTCTACTGGTGCCTTTTTTTTCCTCTTTCTCTTTACATCCTCTTTTTCTTTCACAATTTCCTCTGCCTCACCCAATAGAAAAAAAAAAAATTAAGCCACTAAACACTTCCTTATCCCAGCTCTAAATCTCCTTTACAATTAACAGAGACCTGCACCCACATTCCCTATGCTGATTCTATCATCACAAAGAAATCTACAGAGCAACCCAGCACACCTGAATCAGTAGGCCTCCCCCCAATTTTTTTTTTAAATAAAACACAGCCTCTCCACCTTTGCACATATATTTAAACATAAAATCAAGGCAAAACAAATCAATACACAACTAACTGTTAAAGACAAGAACTTTAAAATGTCTAGGAAACAACAGACAACCTCAAATCAAACAATAAAACAAGACAAGACAATAGAAATAAAACCCCAGACTAAAAACTTATTAAACGTTGAGGAAGAAGAGGCAATAGAATTATCTGAGAAAGAATTTAGATCTGTTTACAGAATTCTACAAGAGCTCAAGGAAACCACAAACAGAAACAAGGAGAACACAGACAGTACCCTGGGAGAATTCAGGAAAATTATTCTAGAACAAAATAACAAAATTAATACACAATCAGAACTATAGAAAAACAACAGTTAGAAATCCAGAAGATAATCATTAAAGTTACAGAAATAAACACAGTGGATGCACACAAGAACAGGCTAGAACTTACTGAAGAATGAATTTCCCAACTAGAAGATAAATCCCTTGACACCAGCCTGTATGAAGAAAAATCAGAGCAAAGATTAAGATAAATGAAGAAAACCTAAGAAGTATATGGAACGACATGAAAAGAAACAACATATGCCTCATTGGAATTCCAGAACAAGAAGAGGCAAAAAAAAAAAAAAAAAAAAAAAAAAAGAAAATTGTAGCAGACTTCCTAATGGAATATTTTCCCCATATCATGAAGGAAGAAAAGAT
>NW_006922072.1:816901-818668 GCF_000298275.1 Orycteropus afer afer | reverse complement strand
GCTCAAAATAAGCTCATAAATCATTGTATACAAAGAAACAAGGGAGTCAATCTGCAGACGACACCAGCAACAAAGCAAATAGAAGGAATAAAAGTTTTAGGTACAAAATTTCCAAATGGAGAAGAAAACAGGACAATGTCTTTATAGAACAGGCTGTTCCAAAATTATAGAGACAAGAATTCATTCCAAGGTAACCATAGAAAAAATTAGCAATTAACAATCCCCCTAAGCAAATACAGAAGGAAGGAAAACATATGGGCTTAGTAAGCAGAAAACCAACAATAAAGAATAAAAGAGAGGAAACACTTGATAATAAAATAAACTAAACACAGAAAAGTATTTGGACGAAGGAAATCTCCAACAACACAATTAAAACACAATAGAAATGACAACAATCAATTCATACCTATCGCTAATTACACTCTATGTGAATGAACTAAATGCACCAGTTAAGCAAAAGAGAGTGGTAGATGGTATAAGAAAAGAAGACCCATTGATGTGCTGCCTATAAGAGACCCACCTTAGACAGCACAAAGATAAAAACAAATTAAAAGTTAAGTGGTGGAAAAAAAAATATACCAAGCCAATGGTAACAAAAAAAGCAGGCGTGATGAAATTAATTTCTGATAAAATAGACTTCAAGGTGAAAAAAAGCATAAGGGACAAAGAAGGACACTATATGATCCTAAAAGGGTCAAGTGACCAAGAAGACATTACCTTAATAAATATGTATGTACCCAAAGAAAGTTCTCCAAAATACATGTAGCAAATATTAAGTGAATTGAAACAGAAAATAGACAACTCTACAAAGGAGACTTTAACACACTACTTTCAAGGAGGGACAGATCAACTAGGAAAAAACTCAGCAAAGATACAGAAGAACTCAACAACATAATCAACCAACTTGACCTCATAGACATATACAGAGCACTCCACCCAACAAAAGCACAATTCACATTCTTCTGCAGTGCATGGATCATTCTCCAGAATAGATCATATGTTAGGACATAAAACAAGCCTTGATAAATTCATGAACATTGAAATACTACAAAGCATCTTCTCAGACCACAACACTATAAAATTAGAAATAACAGGAAGATCAAGGAAAAAAACATCAAACATGTGGAAGTTGAATAATACACTACTCAAAAACTACTGGATAATAGGACAAATAAAGTATGATCTAAAAAAAAAAAATTCCTAGAAACAAATGAGAATGAAGATACATCTTACCTAAACCTGTGGGAAAAAAAGCAGTATTCAGGGGTCAATTTATAGCAATAAATGCACATATCAAAAAAGAATAAAGAATCAAAATCAACACTCTAACTCAACAACTCCAACTATTAGAAAAAGAGCAACAAAAGAAATCTACAGATTACAGAAGTAAAGAAATATTAAAAATCAGAGCAGAAATAAACATAACAGAAAAAATAAAAAAATAGAGAAAATCAACAAAACAAGAATATGGTTCTTCAAAAAGATTAACAAAATTCATGAACCATTGGCAAATCTAGCAAAAGGAAAGAAAGAGAAGATGCAAATAACAAGAATAATAGACAAAAAGGGTGACATCATAACAGAACCAACTGAAATAAAAAAGATATTGACAGAATATTATGAAGAACTGTACTCCAAGAGATTCACGAAACTAGAAGAGATGGAAAAATTTCTAGAAACAGAAGACGTACCTAAACTGTCCTAGTTGGAGACAGAATACTTGAACAGACCCAATAACAAGGAAGAAATTGAACACGTCATAAAAAG
>NW_006922072.1:812531-816151 GCF_000298275.1 Orycteropus afer afer | reverse complement strand
AACCTACTGGAACTAATAGAGAGGTTCAGCAAAGTGGCAGGATACAAGGTCAACATACAAAAATCAGTTGGATTCCTCTGCATCAACAAAGAGCCCTCTGAAAAAGAAATAAGGGAAATAATACCATTTACAATAGCTATCAAAAATATAAAATATGTAGGAATAAATTTTATCAGAAACACAAAACCTATACAAAGAAAACAATAATACACTACTACAAGAAACTGCAAGGTTCTAAATATGTGGAAGAACCTGCCTTGTTCATGGATAGGAAGACTGAATATTGTGAAAATGTCAATACTACCCAAAGAAATCTACACATTCAATGCAGGTTCCATCAACATTTTTTAAGGATATGGAAAAACTAATTACTAACTTCAGATGGGGGAGCTCTGGTAGCATAGTGGCTAAGGCACTTGACTGCTAACCAGAAGGCTGACGGTTCAAACCCACCAGCCACTCCTCGGAAGAAAGGTTGGGCAATCCTACTTCCATAGTGATACTGCCTCAGAAACCCAAGGAGGGGTGGCTATGAGTCAGGGCTGACTCAACGGCACATAACAACAACAACAACAACTTCAAATGGAAAGGAAAGGGACCTCAGATAAACAGAGCACTATTGGAGAAGAAGAACCAAGTGAGAGGTCTCACACTCCCAGATCTCAAAACCTACTATATAGCCACAGTAGTCAAAACAGCATGGTATTGGTAAAATGATAGACAAATAGACCAGTGGAACAGAATTGAAAACCCAGAAATAGACCTATCCATCTATGGAAAGCTGATCTTTGACAAAGGACCAAAACTCATTAAATGGGGAAGAGATAGCCTTTCTAACAAATGATGCTGGCAAAACTGGATATCCACTTTCAGAAAAATGAAACAAGACCCATACCTCACCCCATACACAAAAACAAACTCAAGTGGATCAAAGGCTTAAATGTAAATTGCAAAACTATAAAGTTCATCAAAGATAAAATAGGGGCAAATCTAGGGGACTGTGGGGTGGTAAATTACCTGGTATGGCTTTTGTAGTCATAATTCTTTGCAAAGTCCATGGTGGAATTTGCTGTGAGCAACTGAGGAGCTCCTGATTGTAAAAGTTATCCACCTGGGGTATTTCTGTTGGGTGTGGCACAAAGAAATGTTCTGGGAGGTTTGCTCTCTCTCAGGTGCTTAGTATTCTGATGTTATGATTGGTTAGTTTGGCCACTCTGCCAGGCTCAAAAGGAGGTTTCCTAGAGGCAGAGCTCTCTCTGACTGCTGGTTGAGTAAGGAAGTGCTCCTGAGAGACACATGCTGCTGGGAAAGAGATGCAAGAGACACACATTGCTGAGAGAGACATTGAGGGACATGCACTGCTGGGAGAGAGACTGTGAGAGACTGTTGGCTGAGAGACGGCAGGCTGAGAGAGAGAGTGAGTGTTTTTCCTGAACTTGAATTGTAGTCTGGTGCTTCCCCATTAAACCCCATAATCTATGAGTTCTGTGTAGCCACTGCAGTGAATTGTCAAACACAGCGGAAAGGTAGTGAGTGTTGTGGGAGGAATGGTTGGTGTCAGGGTTGGTGTAAGGGCTGGAGGGAGGCAGCATGTCTGGCTTTGCAGGAATAGGTCTTGGGTTACTGATGGTGATTCTGTCTTCCTCTTATGGGGTTAGAGGAGGTCAGAAGATGTGGCCTCCTTGCTCCTTTAGCAGGGACCTAATTTACAACATAAATAGACTATCAAGCATGACCCAGAATGCACAGGAGGTGGAAAAGAAACTTTTAAAAACTAAATTCTTATGAGCATCAAAAGACATCTCCAAAAGAGTAAAAAAGAGAACCTACAGATTTGGAGAAACTATTTGCCTATGGTCTGACAAAGGACTTATCTCCAAAATTTTTAGAAAACTTCTACGCCTTAATGCCAAAAACACAAACAACCCAATTCAAAAATGGGCAAGGGACTTGAACAGACACTTCACTAAAGACAATATGCTGGCAGCCAACAAACACATGAGGAATTGCTCATGATCATTAGCCATTAGAGAGATGCAAATAAAAATAACAATAAGATATATTCTCACCCCAGCAATAATAGCAAAGTTCAACAGGACAGAAAATAATGCTGGTGAGGCTGCGGAGAGATTGCAACTCTCATACACTGCTGGTGGGACTCTAAAATGGTAAAACCATTGTGGAAAATGGTATAGCATTTCTTTAAAAAACTGAAAATAGAAATACCATTTGAACTAGCAGTTCCACTACTAGGAATATATCCTAAAGAAGTGAGAGACAGGACATGAACAGACATATGCACACCCATGTTCATCGCAACACAATTCACTATAGCAAAGAGATGGAAACAACCTAAATGCCAACAGATGAATAGATAACCAAATTATGGTACATTCACACAATGGAACACTATGCTATGTTAAAGCACAATGAAGAATACATGAATCATTTCACAACGTGGATGAACCTGGAGGACATTATGCTGAGTGAAATAAGTGAAATGCAGAAAGCCAAATATTGTATGAGACCATTACTGTAAAAAGTGAGAGAAAGGTTTTCTTAGGGAAGGAAACTTACTTTGTATGATAGCAGGGATAGAAAGGAAAGGGAGGGGAAGTTTTGGACTAGTTGGGGAACACTTGCTGAGTTGAGTAAAGAAGGATGGTATGGAAAGAGTCTTCAACCAGCATGATAACATTGTGGAAAGGGAGGACACTGAACTGTGCATATAAGATATAGACAACAGAGGCTAATACCAGTATATACAAAATACTGCATTACCACTGACACCAAACACCAGGCTACAGATAAATACATAGACAACTGAGAAGATCAAATGGGGGTCAGTGAAAAGGAATGTACTCTAGACCAATGATAGATTCAGCTGAGGATAATCTTGTACAGATACATTAAAAAGAAAAAGAAAAAGAAAACCCTCGGGAGTTCTGGCAAGATGGTGGACTAGGCAGAAACACTGCACAGACTGTCTTCAACAAAGAAAAGGGAAAACAATTAACACAGACACTGAAGATAATCTTGGACCAAAGAGCCTTGAAGGGAAGGATATAGAAGAGGACTAAACCCCAACTAGCAGAAGAATTTGTGTGAAAATAACAAAAAAGGAGACATATGAAGCTGTGGTCTGGCAGTGATCCTGAGCAAACTTGAAGGAACAGACAGCTTGGAGATTCCGGAGTGGTGGTAGGACCTAAGAACCAAAAATTCAGCCCTGCAAGCCAGGAACTGCACGGAGGACTCTGCACAGTGGCTGCGGAACAAATGGAGAAGGTGAAGAGAAAGGTGGGCTGAACTGTGGACTTTTGCTGGTCCAAAGGGCACCACATTTTGAAGGTTTAAAAAGAGGCTTGACTATTTTGGATATTTAAAGAGACAGCACTCTTGCAGATTCCTGGAGCTTAAGAACAAGTTCTGCTTTCCAGCAACCCCAAGGACACTTGGGACCTGCAAGGCTGAAAAGGTATAACATTCCTCTTGTTACTCGTACACCCCACACCCACTTGGTGAATGGAGGTGTGGCCATGCCCCACTCCCCCCAACCTTCTGGGCCCACAGGAACTCCATCACAGTCTGTGTGCTCAGACAGAGCCTGGGGTGCCCTA
>NW_006922072.1:780091-781060 GCF_000298275.1 Orycteropus afer afer | reverse complement strand
ACTCAAAATCATTTGGAGAAAAAGAAAAAGGGGGGGGGACCAGGTTTGCTGGTCCGATAGAACCTGGTGGAACCACTGAGACTATGTCCCCTATCTGCCCTTCAGATTTGCAATTAAACCCACACCTGTGATTCCCAGCCAAACAAAATACAGGCATATGAGTTGAACATTTACCTCAAGAATATACACTCCTTGGAGAGAACAATCATGGGAGAAAGAAGGGCTGCTTATGTACAGGGAGACAGCTCATGGGGCATGAATGAATGGAGGGATGGACACAGGGAAGAGATAACTATGGGGAGGAAGTGGGAGGAGAGCTGTTGCATTGTGGTAAACTGTGGTCAATGTCATGAGACAAAATATATGTGAACCACTATATGGAAAGTGAATTTGCTCTGTAAACCTTTACCCAAATCACACTAATAATAATAATAATAAAAGTATATGGACCAAGGAAACACCAACAACATGACAAAAAACACAATAGAATGGCAGCAATCAATTCATATCTATCACCAATTATACTGAATGTGAATGGACTAAATGCACCAATCAAAAGAAAGAGAGTAGCAGACTGGATAAAAAAAGAAGACCCATCAATTTGCTGCCTACATGAGACCCACTGTAGACACAAAGATAAAAACAAATTAAGAGTTAAGGGGTGGAAAAAAATATACAAAAACAACAGTAATCAAAAAAAGTAGGAGTGAGAATATTAATTTTTGATAAAATAGACATTAAGGTGAAAAACATGATAAGAGACAAAAAGGACATTATATGATGCTGAAAGGGTCAGTTGACAAAGAAGACATTATGAGTATAAATATTTATGCACCCAATGAAAGTGCCCCAAAATATGTGAAACAAATATTAACTGAATTAAAAGAGACAATAGACAACTCTACAATAGTGGTAGGAGACTTTAACACACCACTTTCAAAGAGGGACAGATCAACTAGGAAAAAACTC
>NW_006922072.1:776736-778591 GCF_000298275.1 Orycteropus afer afer | reverse complement strand
AAAAGGCATATATGCAAAGCCAACGGCCAACATCATTATTAATGGAGAAAGACTCAAGGCATTCCCCTTATGAACGGAAACCAGACAGGGATGCCCTCTATCACCACTTCTATTTAATATTGTATTGGTAGTCCTGGCCTGGGCAATAAGGCAAGAAGGAGAAATAAAAGGCATATGAATTGGCAAAGAGGAAGTAAAACTATCTCTATTTGCGGATGATATGATCCTGTACATAGAAAACCCAAGGGACTCAACAAAAAAATTACTGGATACACGAATCATCTTACAGCATGGATATACCTGGAGGACATTATGCTAAGCGAAATAAGTCAATTGCAGAAGAACGAGTACTGTATGAGCCCATTACTGTAAAAAGACAAAGAAGGGTTTGTTTGCGAAAGAGGACTCATGTTGTAGGTTATCGGGGTGTGGAGGGTAGGGGAGGGATTAATTTCAGGTAAGTTGGGCCCCACACGCTGATGTGGGTAAGGTGAGGGATATATGGAAACAGTCTGTGACCACCATGATAACATTAGGAAAAGGGAGGAAAATAAATTGTGCACATAGGAGATACACGACAGATGCCAATACCACCCAGTGTGCCCACAACTGCGTTATCATTAACACCAAACCCCAGGCTACAGATAAACACATAAACACCTGAGAGGATTAGATGGGTGGTCAGTGAACAGGAGTATACTCTAGACCAAGGATAGATTCAGCTGAGGCTAATCTTGCACAGACACCAATGATACAAAATACCTGCAAGCCTTATGGAAACAACAGAAGATAGACACAGAGTAATCCCTCACAGACACCCAGACACTATGGGAGAGCGAGCCAATGGATCTACCATCTCAGGACCATAGTACTGGGGGACATCAGACTCAGTTGGCACAACAAAATACATTAAAGCCTTGTTCCTCATCCTACATTGGTGAGTAGCTACTGGGGTATTTAAAGCTTTCAAGTGGCCATCTAAGATGCACCTATTCATCTCCTAGTGTCAGAAGCGAAGAAGAGTGAGGGAAAAAAGGGGCATTTGGAAGCAATAAGCCCCAGGGCATGATGGCCCTTGAGACCAGAACTATATGGTGTCTGGCTACCAATGCCAACCACTCAGGAAAGGATCAAATCTGGATATCCTGGATAGAGTGGGAAGGAAAAGGTGGAACAAAATTCAAAACTCAATAAAGACCAGAATTACTGGTCAGATGGAGTCTATGGTCCTGGGATACATTCTGGGCCTGGAATAAAACTAACTCCCAGGGGCTGGGTCTCAGCCCAATAGTTAACAAGATGTACATGCAGACCACTAACCCAAGGTGACGCACCCACATACTCTATGGAAATACATCCCTTGGAGCAATGGACCACGGGGCACCAGAGGAGCAATATTCACGTGGAGATAATGCAGGACACACAGGAGTGCATAAGTATGAGGGGCATGGGGCGGGAGGGTTACTGCGCAGGGAGGGGAGGAGACTGGGTTAGGGTTGGGTATGGTAAATGGGGAATGAAACTAAATGTACACATAACATTGAATGGAAAACAAACTCTTAAATAATATAAATAAATAATAGAAAAGGAAATTGAGAACCTTGGGAGTAGTGACAAGGTGAAGTCACTGCACCATCCTAAGAGGCTTACATGAGAAATGTAAAGAACTCACTTGCCATTGAATTGATTCCAACTCATAGCTACCAAACAGAACAGAGTAGAGCTGCGGATAGGGGAACTGATTGTAACATCTTTCTTCCATAGAGAAACTGGTGAGTCCAAACCACCAACCTTTCATTAAGCAGCAGAGCTCTTAACCACTCTGCCACCAGAGCTCCTTATGAGAAACATCCAA
>NW_006922072.1:771238-775986 GCF_000298275.1 Orycteropus afer afer | reverse complement strand
TATTTAACCAAAATATGATTTTTAAAATTTCTAGAATTGAGATAACTCAATTTTATTATTTATAGTGTTACAATTAACATGTCATGTTTATGTGGTCCATACAAATAAAGAAGCAAAGGGCAGAATGTGTAGCATTTACATGCAATGTGCTACTTTGACCAGGACCTCTACCCTTATTCATTCATTCAATATAATTATGCCTACCAGGCAGTAGGCATTGTGATAAGTTCTGGGGAAATGATGGTGAGAAAAGATAGCACCTACTTTCAAAGGCTAATGAATCCCAGATTATTGTATATAAAACTGTTTCCACTTAGACTTGCACAATTATAAGACAGTTTATTGAATTTTTGATGCCATTTTCCATCATGAGAGCAGGTAAAGTGACTTCTCAAGATTACATCATATACATTCTTGGCGAAGACTTAAATAGATTGCACCTTCCTTCACAATGCACAATTAATTCTCTTCTTCATAATTCCTCACTCTAATCACCATAACAATTCACATTTTATTAATAAGCAAATTATTATCAGAAGAGACAAGAAAATGAGGGCTGCAGCACAACCTCTATCACCAGTTTAGAGATGTTTGATTGCTATTTCATCAGATGTTCTGGTTACCTAGTGCCACTCTGACAAGAATATACTACAAATGGGATGGCTTTAACAAATAAGAGTTTATTCTCTCACAATTTGGAGGCTTTAAGTCCAAGTTCAAAGTGCCAGGCTCTAGGGCCCGTGTGAAAACCCCTCAATCTTGGGCGTCAGCTCTGCCTCTTGCTCCCGGCCCACTGAAGTTAGAGGCATCTCTTTACTCAGGCAGCTAGTGGCTGCTGAAGCTAACAAGCCCAAGGTCAACAAATAAAATGGAACAGTCCCGATGTTACCAAACCATATGGCAGGCCATTAATTCAAGTCCATTGTAAGTCCCAAAGTTGACAGAGCAGGCAGGCTGCGGAACAACGACATGGCTACATGCAGGGTCCAAGCATGCCATAAGTTAGAGACCATTCTCAAAGCTGTTTCTTATATATGGGAAGCAGACCACATACCCAAAGGCAGCTACTCAGTTGCTCACAGTAGATTCCACCATGGAATTGATTGCGTAGTGCTAAGGCACTTGACTGCTAACCAGACAGCTGGCGTTTCAAACCCACCAGCCACTCCTCAGAAGGAAGATGGGGCAATCTGCTTCCGTAGTGATACTACCTTGGAAACCCAAGGAGGGGTCGCTATGAGTCGGGTCTGACTCGAGGGCACATAACAACAACAACAACAACAACTCATCATGGGAAATACTACATCCAGCTGCCCAGCTACTCAACCAGGCCCAGCCAAGTTGACACACAAACATAACTACCACATCAGATTATCTTACCACACAGGTTCTTGATATCTTATGATATAGAAACTCTCCATCATTTGCCCTGAAAAATCCCAAGATACATCTGTGCACTCTCAGATACCTGGCATATGGGTTAGCTCCATATGTGATATGATTTAGCTCCATATGTATCTTCAATATCCAGCATCAATATGAAAATTATAAACCATTTAATTTAAGAATCTTGGAATTAATGAACAATTATGCGATATGGAGCAAGACTCAGATGAGCTATCACATAATTTAGATTATGGCATTTATTTATTCTTCTTTACGAAACAAAGAGTACCTGAAAAAAGTTTGGGGAAATGTTTCATACTTCTTCCACCACTGCATGCACACATGCATATACACAATAGTAGTTAATATACTCTATCAGAGACTGTGTGTACATAGTGTTGTACCAGAATTACTTTGACACGTTTTCTATGATATTAAAAGTCTTTGCAAATTTATTTATAATAACTGTATATGTTCCATCACATAAAATTATTATTATGTGATGGAATTATTATTGTTTATATTATTGTTTTTATTTCTTTTTGTTTATTACATTATCTTATGTCAAATTTTTTCCCATAACCCCTTAGGCACAAATATAATTATTTACTTAGCATATATTATTAATTTATTTACTAAGTCAATGGGAAAATAACTGTTTTAAGATTGTTATTCAATAATACCCAAATGCTTTTCAGAGATATAATGTCAACACTAGGAATGTAGAATGGTTCTTATGTACCCTTGATAGTACTCAGCACTTGTTTTAAAAATATCATTTTCTATTTAATAGGAAAAAATGTAATTGATTTAAATGTTGCTTCTTGTCTTTTTTTCCTTTTTGGTCTTTTATTATTTGTGAAGGGGAACACAATTTCAGTATTGCTAGTCATTTATATTTCTGATGTGAGAGTTCTTTGTAAGTTAACGATATTAACCTTATGTCTGCCACATTTGTAGCAAATATATTTTCTTAGTTTGTGTCTTGCCTCTAAATTTTGTTTGTGAGTTATTGATCTAAGACACATTGTAGTCAATTACTTCATTTTCTTTTGTAATCTCCTTTATTTATTTATTAATGCTCAGCATGTCCTTTCCTGTACCAAAAAACAAATAAGTATTCCTTTTGCTGAAAGCAATTTGAAAATGTGTTTCTAGAGCCTAAAACTATGTACAGTTCCCAAGTAATTTACCTTTGAAGACTATGTCCTAAGTGGGAAATGATTAAAAATCTGAATAAATTTTAAATTTTTAAATGATAGAAGCATTGTTCTATTGCAATATTAAATGAGAAAACAATACAAATTTAGCAGGATGTTGAATGGAACCTTTCCAGGTGTCTCAGTAGTTGTATTAAAGTTACATAGCTAAAATAACAGATGCTGAGCACTCCTCCCATTCGAAAGAGAGTTACAAAGAGTTCTGATCACAATCTTATAGGGCTACACAGGTACAGCTGACTAGTCACTCTGCTGATACTCATGCCAACCTTTCTCAGTCCAAATGTATTCACAAGACTGGAGAGAGTTAGAGAAGAATTTACAGTGTTTTAAGTCCTTTGCTTGCAGAAGAGTATTTTCTCCTCCCTTGAGTAAGGGGAGGAGTATGTAAACCCTTGCCAAACCCATGTGAGTGGGGCTACATAGAGATTGTGGAAGCCTGCATAGGGTAAACACAGACAGAAAGATCTGGTCAAATCTGATTTCTATCCAGATTAAAATTTCTGGTGATTACTCACTCAGATTTGAGTTACTCCTGCAGGTTTTCCTACATTGACTGCATTCCTGTGGATTCTTTTCACTATAAATTCAATAATATTGAATAACATTTGAACTCCAATTGGAAAATCGCTCACAATCACTACATTCATATGGTTTATCTCTACTGATGAATTCTTTGATATTAAGAAGATCTGGGAACTGGCTTAAATCTCCTTAGCATTCTTTATACATGCTTTTTCACAATCATGACTCTTTTTTTGGTTACTAAAATCTGTAACATTGAGCTAAAGCTATAATTATGTGACCCACACCATTGGCTGCCTGTCCTGTGGGTCCATCTTCATGTAGGATGGAGTCTGAGATTAGAGCACAATTACTCTAACACTTACTAAGTTTTAGAAGCTCCCTGGCGGGAGCTAATCCAATGAACATCTATCTCAAGCCTCTTAAATCTATCCTTTGAATGAAGGTGAATCCGAGTCTCTAACTTGCCTTTACACTCAGAAGTTCCTTAAGAATCATCTCAGGAAGAATTACCCTTGGAATATGTGACTACATTCTCTATTATTAACCTTCTTGAGCAACTCCTTAATTTTGAATAAATTAACCAATTATGCAACGAAATAGGAAAATGCAACCCAAAATTAGGAGAAAAACCAATGAATCCAAACAGACTCAGAACTTACATCGATATTATATTTATCTGACAAAGTCATTAAAAAAAGTTATTGTAACTGTATTCAGTATGTGCAAAAGGGAGAGGAAATATTGATCATGTTAAGTAGAGAGAAGAAATATATTTTAAAGACTCAAATCATACTTCTAGAGATAAACTCTATAATGTTTGAGACAAACAAAAATACATTTCATGTAAATATTCAAAATGAAATAATTTAAAATAAACAAAAATAATGATTAAAAAATTAACAAAGCATAAATTGGGAAAACCTCAATGCCTAATACATATGTAATTTGAACTTGTGAAAGAGGAATGACAAAAAGTACTTGAAGAAATGGTGATGTGAAATGATTCAATTTTGGTGGAAATTATGAACTCATAGGTCCAAGAAGCTCAAGAAATCTCAAGCACAAGAAATGTGGAAAAACAGTATTAATGTTCATAATAATCAAATTGTTCAAAATGGTAATAAATATAAAAATCTTAAAAGCAACAGAAAAAAAGACATGTCTCATACAAAGGAAAAAATTAAGGATGACAGCAGATTTCTCATAAGAAAGACTGCAAGCAAGAAGACAGTGGGGCAACATCTTTAACATATTGAAAGAAAAAAATTTGACAACCTTTCGATATTTAAAAAAAAAAATGGCTTTCAAAAACCTAAGTAAAATAAAGGCTTTTAAAGACATATGCAAGGTGAAAAATTGATCACCAGCAAACCTACCCTACAAGAAATGCTAAAGGAAGTCCTTCAGGTTGTATTATTTATATTTTATTTACTATTTTCTCTTTCATTCTCTCCACTTTCCCTCAAGTGAAACCTTTCCATAAACTTTAAATATACTGACATTTATGAATAAAAATATAAAAAGTATATATGGTATGCACACATGATAGTATTTATACTTCCAATTTCTCTACCTGCAAATATTTTCTAACTCTGTCCACTGAGAGTACTTGGT
>NW_006922072.1:766889-769333 GCF_000298275.1 Orycteropus afer afer | reverse complement strand
GTGTTGAGTATGCCTTGAGTCAATCTTTTTTGAGATATGAAAGAGATTAAACAAACAAGTAAAGGAAGCAGTAATGGGGTAAGATAAATGCCAAGCCACATGGAGATCTTCAACTAACCAAGAAGCAGAAGCTGAAAAGACAAAAGACTTTCCTTCAGAGCCAACAGAAAGAGACAGGCTTCTCCTACAGCCTGTACTCTAAATTCAGACTTCTGCCCTCCTAAACGGGTAGCACTATGGTTAAGGTAATTGGCTGCTAAGCCAAAGGTCGGCAGTTCAAACCCACCAACTGCTCCATGGAAGAAATATGAGTCAGTCTGCTTTCATAAAGATTTATAGCCTTGGAAACCATATGGATTAGTTCTACTCTGTTCACTAGGGTCACTATGAGTTGGAATCAATTCGATGACAGTGTTTTGAATGTTGCTAGAAATGTGGACAAACATATGATTGGAAAAAGGATGAAGGGCAATGCTTTCTTTGCAGTGGCAAAGAACTTGTCTTGAATTATGTTCAAAGCTTGGATATCTGGCTGAGGAGATTACTAAACAAGATCTTATAGGTTTTATGTGGTTTCTTCTTGCCGTTTACAGTAAAATGGGAGAGGAGAAAGATATACTTAAAAATGAACTGTGCAAAATGAAAACAAAACTTAAATATTTGGAAAATTCTATTGTGCAAACTAAGGACATGCATGCTAAAACTATCATTAAGGACCTGATGACTCTTTTTCTTTGGCCTCTGTGATTCAACCTTACCCTGGTGGTTTTCCTTCAATTCCTCTAGCTAGGTCTTTTAACTCAATAACATTTTATTTCCTCAAGGCTTAGTCCTAAACAGACAAACAAGTAAACAAACAAAAATCCACTGCCATAGAGGCTATCCCAACTTATAGTGACCTTATAAGACAGTAAAACTTCCCCATAGGATTTCCAATGACTGTAAAGCTTTAAGGAAGCAGACTGCCTCATCTTTCTTCCATGGAACCAGCAACCTTATGTTAGCAGCCAGATATTTTAACCACTGCACAGAGTTCTTCAAACTTAGTTCTAGCCCCTCTTTCTTTCTCATTTGGTAATTCTTCCTGAGGACAGTTAATTCTTCAAGCATAGGTTAAAATCAATGAACACACGTCTTACCCTGTATGCTCTGGTCCCTGCCTACACCTGGCCTCATCTCACATACCTCTCCTCCACTCCAGCTACACTGATTCACTTTCATTTTGTCACACATTCCCTGACATCTCCCACCCCAGTGCCTTTTTTTATGCTGGTTTCTTTTCCTGGAACACCTTTCTTCCATTCCACCACTTTCCTTCAAACAGTTCATTCTAAATCTACATTCTGGTCTCATTTTACTCATCATTTCCTCCTTCCTTGACCTCACTGCCAAAGTCAAATCCTCTTTAAACCTATTTCATGAACCATGTAATTCCCCTCCACAGAATTTACTACAGAGGCATCTCCATAAATATTTGTGTCTGTGATTAATATTTGTCTTCTTCACAAAACAATAAACTCCTTGTGGGGAGGTAAACATATTTTTGTTTAGCATGATATCTCCAGAATATCAAACTGTGCCCTGCATCCTACTTCCCATTTGTACTGTCACCTCTGGGACTTTGATCTGTTAATTATACCCTCTCTTCCTTACCTTCAACCTCTATTTAGATACTATCTTATCCTGCTCAACAACATCTTCTACCTTACTAAATGAACCCTGATTTTTATTATGGGTGACAATATATATAGCTGTAAACTTTTATTTCTCTAATACCAATTCAGGTATTGATAGCCAGATGTTAACAGTTCTGGTCAATGGATGCAGGTGAAAAATGTTGGGTAGGATTTTTTTTTTTAATTTGAAAATTAATGCCTGTCTACCTATGTATCGACCCATAGATTAATGTTTTTTATTACTGACAATGCAGTATTGCATATGTAAAAGTGTTTATCTTTGTTGTCTGTATCTCTTGTGCACCTCTCTTTCCTTAGTGTTATTGTGTTGGTCACTCGCTTTTGGTACATTGCATTTCCCTTCACCCAAATCAATAATTTTCTCTTACCTATCTAACATTTTACCCTTCCCTCTCTTCCCATAACCTGGTAGCCAATAAAGATAGTTTACATATGGAAGGAAACTTTCTTTGTTGGGTAGGATTTTTGAGAAAGCTCCATATAAAAGGGATTAATTATACTGATAAGGTATTTTGGCCCTTTCTTCTTCATTATTCTTACCTGGAACATAGGAATTATGGCTTAAGTTGCATCAGGTATCCTGCAACCATGAGGCACTTAAAATATGGAAGCCACACACCAAGGATCATGTAACAAAAAATTATGAAGAGCTTGAGACATCGATGAAGTTGGGAAGATCTAAGACTTGCTACCTCTGGACTAGTTTTAGGTAAGCAAAAGATATCCCTGATCTTCTCAAGCAATTTT
>NW_006922072.1:763035-764839 GCF_000298275.1 Orycteropus afer afer | reverse complement strand
CACATGCAAGTAAGATCTTACTGAAGATAATTCAGAAACGTTTGCAGCAGTATATTGATAGAGAACTTCCAGAGGTTCAAGCCGGATTCAGAAGAGGAACAAGGGAGCATTTACTTTAGAAACCCTGAAATTGTAAATATTTTTCTTTGGCTCTTTTGAGAAATTCTCCTGAAAGCCTATATAACTTTTTTTGCCACTTACAACCTGGGAATGTCGTCAAGGACCTAGGAGCCATCTTTTTTGAAATGCAATTATCGAGGATGATAGGGTCCTTATCTCACAGTTTTTGTGGGAGGGTAGGAACCTAACTTCAGCTAGTGCTTTCCTTAAAGTTGCAAAACTACCTCTGCCATAAAGATATGAGAAGTTTATTTTCCCTTTGGATAAAGTCAATTAGCAGACACATGTGGCTACCCCAATTAACAGGTGAATTTAAGATGAAGTTTGTGTGACAAATAGTGCTGTCACGTTCTCTTACTTGATGAGTAATTACCATTTTCCTCGAGAATATGTATGAAATAAGTTGTGACCAAGATGGATTTAACGTTCCACTCAGCTGAACTAAACGTTAGATAGGCTTCTTCCTCTCCCCCTCTTTCTGGCCCTTACAGGATTCAAACAATCTAATCACAGCAAAAGAATGCATTCTGGGCCAAATTGCCATAATTACAAACTCAGTAAGTTACTCATGCATCCCATTGATTACGCCCCCTAATGTCCTTCTGTACTTTTCCAATAGTCCACTGCAACCCTTAAGAACCCTGCTTTCTATAGTTTCAATGAAGCTGAGCTCAAACGTAGTTCTGATCTTTTTCTCATACTGCAATAGCCTTTGAATAAAGTCATATTTGCTTGTTAACAATTTTCTTTGACACCGTTATCTATGAATTATGATTTCCACACATTGTCCCAATTTTCCAAACTATCATATGCACACTTTACTCATCAATCCTACTTATACACACTGTCTCTATTACTCCCATTTCCACACATTCACTGTCCTATCCTATACTATCATACACACAATTTCCCTATTATCCTAACACATACTGTACCTATGACACTCACTGTCAACTACAGCTAACATTAATCAACCTGCATTAACATTAATTGACGTTTTCTTTGTTCCAAATTTTTTCTGTGTTCAGTTCATTTTGTTGTCAAGTTTTCTTAATTTTTTGTTGCTTTAGTGTTTATTAAGTCCTTGTGATTTTCCTCTTCTGGTTAGAATGTTTATTAATTTTCTTTGTGGTTGCCCTGTAGTAGATTATTATCTCCCTAAGTTTGGAACAGTATGTTATATATTGATATCCTCCTGACTTCCTCTCCATTTGGAAATTTTGCAGTTTTACCATTTATTCCCTCAATTAGCTTTGTATTTGGTGCCATTTACAAATCGTCTCATTTCCTACTCTAGTTTCTATTTTGTAAGCTTATTTTACTTTTGAGAATTACTTTTCTGGGATGGTTTCTGGGTGGTGTGATCACGTTTCCAAATCTTAAGTTGTTTTCTTCTGTTGATTTATTTTTGTTGTTATTGTTGTTGTTGGAATGACTCCTTTTAGCATTCCTGGAAAGTTTGGTCTGGTGTTTACAAATTCCCTTAATATAGTTTCGTCTGATAATGTCCTAATTTCAACATTATATCGAGGGACAGTGTTTTAGGACATATAATTCTTGGTTGGCAATTCTGTTCTTTCAAAGTTTTGTTTATGTCATCCCATTGCCTTCTTGCCTGAGTGGTTTCTGCTGAGAAATCAGAGCTTAGTTGTATTGGTTACCCTTTTGTAGGTAACATTCCTTT
>NW_006922072.1:761655-762355 GCF_000298275.1 Orycteropus afer afer | reverse complement strand
GAAAGCTTTATGAATAGTTATGAAACAATGTCTGATACAGTGCCCAAAGATGAGCCCTTCAGATTGGAAGACACTCAAAATCCAACTAGGGAAGAGCTGCCTCCTCAAAGTAGAGTCAACCTACATTCAACTTTATGGATAATAACAAATTGTGGGTATCATTGCAAGGAATTTAATTTAATTGTGCTCATGAGGAACATGTATGTAGACCAAGAGGTTGTTGGTTTGACCAGAACATAGGAATACTGTTTGGTATAAAATCAGTTAGGAAGTGCATCAGGGTTGTATCCTTTCACCGTACGTATTCAATCTGTATAACAAAAACATGGATGGAATAAAGTTTTGGGGACTTTCGTATGCTGATGGGGCATGGAATGAGAAGAAACAGCTTCAAACATTTATTAATACTCAGAACACGGAATGTACAAAATATGAACCTAGGAAAATTAGAAGTTGTCAAAAATGAAAAGCAATGGATAAAGATCAATATCCTAGGAATTAGTGAGCTGAAGTGGACTGGTATTGTCTATTTTGAATTAGACAATCATATGATCTACTATGCCAGGAATGACAAATTGAAGAGGAACGACATTGCATTAATCATAACAAAGAACATCTCAAGATCTTTTCTGAAGTACAATGTTGTCAGTGGTAGGATAATATCCATACAGCTACAAGGAAGACCAGTTAATATTACTAT
>NW_006922072.1:760038-761275 GCF_000298275.1 Orycteropus afer afer | reverse complement strand
CTATTCATTCATTGCAAATATCTTTTTTTTTTCCAACAACATAAATGGTTGCTATACACATGGACCTCACCAGATGGATTACACAGAAATCAGTTTGACTACATCTGTGGAAAGAGGTGATGGAGAAGCTCAATCTCTTCAGTCAAAACAAGTCTAGGAGCTGACTACAGAACAGACCTACAATTGCTCATACACAAGTTCAAGATGAAGGTAAATAAAATTAAAATAAGCCAACAAGAGCCAAAATATGGCCTTGATCACATCCCACCTGAATTTAGAGACTACCTGAAGAATGTGCTTGATGCATTGTTCACCAAGATGAGCCATAGGATGACATCAAGAACATCATAAATGAGGAAAGCAAATGGTCATTAAAAGACCAGAAAGTAAGAAAAGACCAAAATGGTGTCAGAAGAAGCTCCAAAACTTGCTTTTGAACATAGAGTAGCTAAAGAAAATGGGAGAAATGCTGAAATAAAAGAACTGAACAGAAGATGTCAAAGGGCAGCTCAAGAAGACAAAGTATTATAATGAAATGTGCAAAAACCTAGAATTAGAAAACCAAAAAGGAAAGAACATGCTCAACATTTCTCAACCTGAAAGAATTGAAGAAAAAATCCTGAGTTGCAATATTCAAAGATTGTTTAGGCAAAATATTTAATGGTCCAGGAAGTATCAAAAGAAGATGGAAGGAATACAGAGTCACTGTACCAAAAAGAATTGATTGATGTCCACTTATTTCAGGATGCAGCATATGATCAAGAATAAATGGTATCGAAGGAAGAAGTCCAAGGTACACTGAAGGAATAGGCAAAAAACAAGGTTCCAGTAATTGATAGAATATCCACTGAGATATTTCAACAAAAGGATGCAGCTCTGGGGACACTTACTAATCTATGCCAGGAAATTTGGAAGACAGCTACCTGGCCAATGAACTGGAAAAGATACATATTTGTGTCCATTCCAAAGAAAAATGATTCAACAGAATGTGAAAATTATCAAGCAATATCATGAATATTACACACAAGTAAAATCTTGCTGAAGATTATTCAAAAATGGTTGCAGCAGCATATTGACAGGAAACTGCCAGAAATGCAAGCTGGATTCAGAGGAGGACGTGGAATGAGGGATATCATTATTGATGTCAGATGGATCTTGGCTAAAAGCAGAAAATACCAGAAAGATGTTTACCTGTCTTTTATTCATTATGTGAAGGCATTCAACTTTGCGGATCATA
>NW_006922072.1:757639-759547 GCF_000298275.1 Orycteropus afer afer | reverse complement strand
AGACTTGAAGCACTTACAGTCTGCAGTATGGCCTACACCTTAACATAAAGAAAACAAAAATCCTCACAACTGGACCAATAAACATTATGATAAATATAGAAAAGTTTGAAGTTGTCCAATATTTCATTTTACTGGCATCCACAATCAACAGTTATGAAGCAGAAGTCAAGAAACCAGTTGTCTTATTTCACTGGGTAAATCTGCTGCAAAAGACCTCTTTAAAGTGTTCAAAAATGTCATTTTTAAGACTAAGGTGCAATTAACCCAAGCCATGGTATTTTTAACTGCCTCATATGCATGTAAAATATGGACAATGAATAAGGAAGACTAAAAGAGAATTGATGCCTTTAAATTGTGTTGGAGAAGAATATAGAAAATACCATGGACTTTCAGAAGAATGAACAGAAGAATGCAGCCAGAATGTTCCTTAAATGTGAGAATCACCAGAATTCATCTCATCTACTTTGATCATGTGGTCAGAAGGGACCAGTCCTTGTAGAAGAGTATCTTGCTTGGTAAAGTGGATAATCAGAGAAAAATGGGAAGACTCTCAACAAGATGGATTGACACAATGGCTGCACTGATGGGCTCAAAACATAGCAAGATTGTGAAGGTGGCACAGGACAGGGCAGTGTCTCTTTCCTTTTTACATAGGGTAGGTCTGCATCAGAATCAACTCTGTGGCACCTAACAGCAACAAACACAATATTCACTCATTACAACTATCTAGCATGTGAGAGCAAGAGGACAGCATTTGCCCAGGGATAGACCTAGGAAGGTAAGAGGTGATAGGAAGGAAGAAGGAAAGGAAATGGGGCACATATGGAGGAAGTGGGAAGAATGCTACCACAGTGTGATGATAGGAGTAAATGCTACAAAATATAATGTGTACACATTGTTGAATGGAAAACAATTTACTTTCTAAACTTTCATCCAAATCAATTTTAAAAAATTCAGAGAAGTGCAAAGGAAACAATAGATAATCCATGTTATCACTTGATGAACATTGCTGCAGATGTCTGAGCACTGTAGAATTAGAGGCCAAATGGAGAAAGAGCAAAAAAAGAAAACCTAAGATTCATGTGGGATATTATCAAGAGGAATAACCTATGTGTAATTGGAATTCCAGAAAAAAAAAAAAAAAAAAAAAAAAACAATGAGAGCCTAAGGACAAGAATACAGAATCTGAAAGAGTCTACCTTCCCAGCACAATAGATAAAAAAATATATTCACTTATCATGAAATTGCAAATCATCAGGGCTGAAGTGGAAATCCTAAAAGCTTTCAGGGGTGGAGTTGAAGTAGTCCAGATTTGAGGAGAATGACAAAAGTTTCTGGAAAGAAGATTTTCAGGGGAGAAAATTCTAGATAGCCTGATTTATTTAAGCTTATTGGGGGGCGGGTAGATATGATAGATCAGATGGAAAAATTAAGGATAGGAATATAGAAAATAAGTAGGTGAACAGCAATTATTAACTCAAGGAACAATAAAAATGTGTGCAATAAATGAAATTTAATCATAATTCACTTGTCTCAGTAGTGAACCATATTTGCTCAAGCATAATAATAATGTTATCATTAACCAAAAAGTATGCTCTAACTATATTGGAAGAATATATAAGGGAAGTAGTATAGTAAATGAATTAAATCTACATCTACAATAATAGGAAATTGTCAAAAATGAAATAGAATGCATAAAGATCAACATCCTAAGCATTAGTGAGTTTAAATGGACTAGTTATGGTAATTTTGAATCAGACAACCATATGCTCTACTATGCCAGGAATGACAAATTGAAGAGGAATGATGTGGCATTCATCATAACAGAGAATGCTTCAAGATCTATCCTGAAGTACAGTGCTGTCAGTGATAGGATAATATCCATACACCTACAAGGAAGACCAGTTA
>NW_006922072.1:746993-755254 GCF_000298275.1 Orycteropus afer afer | reverse complement strand
TAGAGATAAGTATTGATTTGGGTGAAGAGAAGGGCAAGGTACCAAATGTGAGTGATCAACATGGTGGCATTGAGGAAGAGGAAGATATAGAGAGGTACATGGGAGGTGCAGACAACAAAGATGAACCCTTTTGCACATACAGTACTGCATTCTCAGTGAAAGCAAACATGGGTATAGGGGTGGATAGATGGGTGGGCAGGCTGAACTATTAGGTATGTCTGTGAAGTGGGGAGTGTACCCAAAACCATGTATTGCGTTGGCAGACAATTATTCTACAAGTGTATTTGTATGTTCTATAAGAATTCCCAGGGGTATAGTAGAGCTAACAAGGGACAAGGTTGTAGTAACTTCTTGGTCAAAGCCAGCTACCCAGAGGGCGTGAGTAGTTGAACCTGTGGGCTCAGGACCATAGTTGCAGAGGACATCAAGCTCAACTGGCATAACATACTACACAAAGCATTGTTCCACCTCCTACTTTGGTGATTAGCGACTGGGATCTTAAAAGCTTGTAAGCAGTCATCTAGATGCAATGATGAGTCTATCCTCATCCAGAGCAAAGAAGAATGAAGAGAACCAAAGATTCATGGAAACAATTAGTCCTCATGACTGGTATACCATGCAATCCTCAGCCTACACGACTATGAGACCAGAAGAAGTAGTTGGTGCCCAGCTACCACTGTCAACCACTCATAGGGGGATCTATGGAGGAGATCCTGGATAGAGAGGGAGAACAATGTGGAAGAAAACTCAAAATCATTTGGGAAAAAAGGGGGTCAGGGAAGGCCCAGGTTTGCTGGTCTGATAGAGCCTGGTGGAACCACTGAGACTATGGTCCCTAGCTGTCTTTCAGGTCTGGAATTAAAACCACACCTGTGGCTTCCAGCCAAACAAAAGACAGGCATATGAGTTGAACATGTACCTGAGGTAGATAAACTCCTTGGAGAGAACAATCATGGGAGAAAGAAGGGCTGTTTATGCACAAGGAGACAGTTCAGGGGGCAGGAGTGCATGGAGGGATGGACACAGGGGAGAGGTAACTATGGGGAGGAAATGGGAGGGGAGCTGTTGCATCGGGGTAAATTGTAATCAATGTCATGAGACAACATGTGTGTGAACTGCTGTATGGAAAATGAATTTGCTCTGTAAACTTTCACCCAAATCACAATAAAAAAAAAAAAATGTTCTCTTTAAAATGCTGAAGAGCAAAGGTATCTCCTTGAAGACTAAGGTGTGCCTAACCCAAGCCATGGTATTTTCAATTGCCTCATATGCATGTGAGAGCTGGGCAATGAATAAGGAAGACAGAAGAAGAGTTGATGCTTTTGAATTGTGGTGTTGGTGAAGAATACGGAAAGTACTGTGGACTGCCAAAAGGACTAACAAATCTGTCCTGGAAGAAGTGAAGCCAGAATACTCCTTGGAAGTGAGAATGGCCAGACTTCATCTCATCTACTTTGGTCATATTGTCAGAAGGGACCATTCTTTGGAGAAGGATGTCATCCTTTGTAAAGTGGAAGGTCAATGAAAAAGAGGCAGGCTCTCAACAAGATGAATTGGCACGGTGAATGCAATGATGGGTTCAGGTATAGCAAGGATTGTGAGGCTGTCACAGGAGGGGGCAGTGTTTCATTCCATTGTACACAGGGTCTCTATGAGTCAGAGCTGACTCGACAGTACCTGACAACAACAACGCTATGTGTTTCCTGACTTATCATGGGGTTCCTTTCTGATGACTCTGTCATAAGGCAATTTTGACATAAGTTGAATATCTTTTTTTCATTATTATTGCCTTTTATAATCAGTATGTTTATAAATCTGATCTTTGAACATCTGCAAATGAACATCCGAGAATGATAACATCAGCAAATTATGCACTGCAACATAGTATGTAATACATATTACTAACTATGAGATCTACATCAAAAAACAAAAACAAAGTGAAGGTATATCAGGGACTACTAGTACCAGCTTTTTAAGCCATACATAGGTATTACTAAATCAAAATACAAAATAAGATATCTTTTGAATCATAAAAGTAGCTTTTGGAAATCCTCATCCAGGGAAGTGATATAATGAGAAGTGAGACTTACTAAAATTAATGTGGTCAATAGAGTAGACAAAAAAATGTGGAGCATATGCATGGAATCTGAAGGATCTTCCAATGTTTGTTTTTCATTCTTTTGCAACTTTTTTCGAGGAAGGGGATATTCCAAATTGCTTTAAAATTGTAGTGGTAATCAAAGGAGAGCTCTTCACTTGAGAAATGACCACTAGAGGGCCTAGTATCCTGACTCACAGGTAGGATGGCACTAGAAATTATGAGTCCAAAGAAGTCAGCGACATGGGAGATTAAATACCAGACAGGGGAAATTTATCCTGGGAAAGATACAGTCAGACTGCCACAAGAGGGCACAAGTAGAACACAAATTTCTTCTGCCTCCCCTTCTACATTTCTTGGCTGATTCTCACCTTCCTTTGTCTTCCTTTAAATTACCCACTTTCCTAAGATTCTGCCTTGAATCCTGTTATTGTTTTCCTCACTCTATATACTTTCCTAAAGACATTCTCCATTATTTTATTAAAAGCCCACCTCTGTGCGTGTTGACTCCCAAATGTTTATCTATAATCCTGCTTGTTTCACAGCAACTTAATGAATCCCTGGCTACCTCTTGGGCATTCCAAAGGTACCTCCGAATTGGCATGCTCAGAATTGAACTCATTCTTTCTTCCCAAACCTGCTCCTCATTCTGAGTTCTCCAGCTTATGAAATGGCTTCGGAATTTTCCCAATTATCCAAGCCAGACAGGAAATAGGGATTATCCTAGATCCTCTTTCTCCAACCAAAACCAGTTGCCACCAGCTAAATTCTGATTCATAACAACTCCATGTGTGTCAGAGTAAAACCGTACTCCATAGGGTTTTCCAGTAGCTGAGTTTTCAGTGACCAGGTTCTTAATTTCTTATGTACGTGTCTTCTCATTTCATTTCCACCCCTTAACCCAGACTTCAACATCTCCCTTCTATTGTAATAGCCTTCTAATAGGTCCCCCTGCATTCAGTCTTATCTTCCTCAATCTATCCCTCACACTCCCACTCACAGGATCATTCTAAAACCCAAATCTGAGCTTGTTGATCCCTTAATTAAAATCCTCAAATGTCTGCCCCTGTTCTCAATATGGTATTTATGGCTCTCCATGATCTGGCCCTTATTTCTTTCTCCTTACATCTTCTTTCACTCACTATGTTCCCACTATACTAAACTTCTTGGAAACAGTATAAAACCAGTAAATAGTTGCCATGAAGTTGATTCCAACTCATGGAGACTCCATGTACTCCAGAGTAAAACTACTCCATAAAGTTTTCATGGATGATACCTTTGGAAACAGATTGCCAGACCTTTCTTCCAAATCACCCTATAGGTGGGTTTGAGCTGCCAACTTTTAGGTTAGTAGTTGAGCATTTAGTCTTTTGTGGCACCCAGGGACCTGGGACACACTACAAACACACCGTAAACACCAACTTGTTTCATATAACTTGCCTTTTTTCCATACTTCCACTGCTTAGAATGATTTAACTCTATTCTTCAACCCCAAAAGTTTACATTGACAACATCCACACACCTCTTCAAGATTTAACTTAAACATTAATTGATTTCTGAAACTCTCTCTCACCCAGTATAATTAACCATTTCCTCCTTTGTGCCTCTAATGTGCTCTGTATAGAGACTTTTATCAAAGCATCTGTAATATTTTTACTGTATATATACTCATATATCACTAATATGAGCTCCTTTGGGATGCTTGTATTCAAAATATCCATCACAGTACCTCACATAAAGAATATACTTAAGAAATATTTCTGCATGAGTGCAAGAGACATTATGAAGATGTGAAATATGAGGCCAGTCTGACACCAACCCCATATCTATGACAGACATCAGTAATCAGCTATAGTATTCTTCTCTTGAGCCTCAGAATCATTCTCAAGACAACATAATATGAAAACCAATTTTAATCCTTGGTTGGAATTTACACAAGATATGAAATTAATTTGCCATCCCAGAATGTAGGCTGCCAAAATGGAAACCATCAATAATAATCGGAGCTAATTTCAGAGAATTAACATAGGATTAGGCAGAGTATCCCCTAGACATTCTTTGGAACAGTATGAATACAGAAATAACACATATAATGAGGGGGTATTGCAGCAAAAATTGATGATAACAGATGAATTCTGTCCATGTGCAACCAGCATTGCCACCTGAAGAGACATCCTGCCACTAGAGAAGACAAAATCACATATATTGGTATTCTGATTTATACTTCAGTTTTATCTCAATTCATTCCAAAAATAGTCATCTATATCTAAAGATTGGACCTGGAAATCTCATAATATGAAGTGCTGCACCCCAGGTACCAGTCAACAGACACATCACACTTGAAGAAACAACGGAACAACTTGTCTTCTTTATTCCCTTTTGCACATAAGATCACTTGGGACAGTACAGAAAAGACTAAAAACTACTTTCTCAAATGGAAGAACAATCTATTAGAGCATTGTTTCAAAACCTTAGGAAATATTGTTAGGAAACATTGTTTCCAAACACCATAACACATAAGTAGAATGATGACATAAGTACAGGAAACTGGGCTAAACTAGACAAGGCTGCTCATGATAAGAAGAAATTGGTTTGGGGGCTCTAGACAAATTGAACTGTCTCATATGGTTGTGTAGGTACTAATGTCCTATTGCTGAGGTAACAAATTACCATGAACTTAATCTCTTGAAGGAACACATTTATTAACTTATAATTCTGGAGGTCAGAAGTCTAAAATGGGTTTCCAAAGCTGTGTTCCTTATGGATGATCTAGGAGAATCAGTTTCTTTGTTTTTTCCAGCCTTCTAGAGGCGGCTTACATTCTTTTGCTGAAGGTCCTTATTTTCTATCTCGAAAGAGAGCAGCATAATGTCTTCGCTCCTCTCTGACCTCTGCTTTCATGTTCATATATTTTTCTCCAACTTTGACCATCCTACCTCTCTGCTATAGATATCCTTATGATTATATCAGGTTTACCCGAATAATCCAGGATAATATCCCCATAAGAAAATCCTTAAATTAAGCACATCTGCAACGTCCCCTTTATCATATAAGGAAATACAGTTTTCAGGTATTAGGACATAGACATATTTGCAGGGGCATTACTCAGCATACCAAATGATTACACAATTTGTGCACCACGTGATTCTTCAAAAATACCATTCACAATGTACACATCATAGATATTTGCATTCATTATGATAGTTTTCTGTCATATGGTAATAAAGTGACTTGACAAAAAGTTACCACTTTCTAATTAAAATAAAAATACCATATGAGCTAGCAGAATCCCTATTATCTAAAGTGATTAATAACTCAACACATCTGCAACACATTTTCAGTACACTGAGATAGAGAATCTCTTTATGATAGAAGGTTGAGACACTAGCAGAACCAACTACAATAATAGCAAGTGTTCATTAAGTATGTACTAAGTGCCGGGCAGTGTACTAAAACACATTATGTCACTTGTTTCTAACCTTCCCAACCTAGTGAGGATTTTGTAAAATAGTTTTGTAAAATATTTTTTGGAGCTCTGGTGGTGTACTTAAGGCATTTGACAGCTAACCAGAAGGCTGGTGTTTCATTTGGCAATATACTTCCATAGAGATACCACCTCAGAAAACCAAAGAGGGGTCACTATGAGTCAGAAACAACTCAAAGGTAATGAGTTTGGTTTTATCTAGTGTGGTATTAATATTCTTACCTGAAAAATGAGCAATGTATGGCTCAAAGAATTTATTAATTTAACCAAGGTCACACAGTAAGAAGACAGGGAACTGGTAACTAAATTAGTTACATCTGGATCTAGAAAGTGCATATTCTGCTGCACCATGCTGTCTCATTGAAGTAAGAGAACAGAAAACTAATTCATTAGAATTTCTTATCCCTTGAGTTTCTAGAAGTCACAGTGATGTTTGACTGAGTGCTAGAGCATTGACTATTCCTGTGGCGGTTCAAGTAGTGGTTCCCTGAATAGTGGGTGGTAGAAAAGTAGCCTATATCTATATCCATAGGGGAGAAAACCATTCCATATACCATAGCTTCTCCTCTTATCATGTCTTAGACTTCTTGTTTATTTTGGCTTGTGTGGATATAATTCCTAGAATGACAGTTCTGTTCTTGAAGTTCTTACAAGATCTGTCCTTCATTCCTACTCAGTCATTTTTCAGAAATGGATAGCTGCCCCCCTTTGTTGTTGTTGTTGTTGTCATGTGCCGTCGAGTCAGACCTGACTCATAACGAACCCCCCTTCGGTTTCTGAGGCAGTATCACTATGGAAGTAGATTGCCCCATTTTCCTTCCGAGGAGTGGCTGGTGGGTTTGAACCACAAGCCTTCTGGTTAGCAGTCAAGTACCTTAGGCATTATGCTACCAGAGCAGCCCCCCTTTAATTCTCTCATTTCTGCCAAGTCTTTCTTAGAGATAGATGTCTTTCCCTTAGGTTCTGATACTGATATTTTTCTTAGCCATTGCAGAGCCTGTGCTTCCTATACTACACATAATTTCCTACACCATTAGAAGTGGTGATTAAATTTGTTCTTCATTTATAATTCTGATCTCAATTTCACACCAATGTCTACTATTAAAAGTTCCCTTTCAGGGTGAAAATTTGACAATATAATTTTGTAATTAATGAAATCATTCAAGATTGATGATAATCCCTAATTCAAAAGGAGTTACTTGATAAAAAGTTTTACTCTTGTTTTATGGAGCTCAATGTGGAGTCTCTGATGGAATCTACTAGATTGCAAACTGACTGAAAGCTCTCAATACTAACTTACTGAAGAGAAAATTCTGATTTAATGGAATTAATTTCTTAATGATGAATAAGGGCTAGCATACTTCCGATTGTTTACATATTACCACTATGAATCCAGAAAAGTTAAAGTCTAGGACTCAAATACTGACTTCTCCAGTGATAACTATATGACCTTGTGAAATTTCTTCCACCTCATATTTTAACTTTTTTTCAAATGTAAAACATAAATGAGAGCTCCTATAATTGACTAAAGAAACTATGTGAAGTTATTGTAGTGCTTGGCACATGCTGAAATCATGTGAAATAAATGGAAGTTATTTGTAATGAACTTTTGTTATGAATCTCTTTTTTGTTTTTACCAAGATCTGATTTTCTAACAAAGGCTTTCCCACACTCATTACAAGAATAAAATTTCTGTCTTTTATGTATACAGATGTTGAGTAAGAATACACTTCTGACTAAAGGCCTTCCCACATTCACTACATCTAAAAGATTTTTCTCTACTGTAGATCCATTGCTTTTGAGTAAGGCTAAAATCCTGCTTAAAGCATACCTGTATTCTTTACATACATAGAAGGTCTTGCCTTTATTAATCCTTTAATGATAGTGAAGACTTAACATTTAATTGAAGGGTTACCCACACTTGTTAAAGGTATAGAGTTTCTCTCCATTATACATTTTCAGATGTTAAACAAGGATTGATATTTGTTTGATGGTATTTGCATACTCATTCAAGAAATTATCTAGACTATGAAATCTTTGATGATTAATAAATGTTGAGCTCTAGATGAAAGCATTACCATATTCATTATAACCAAAGGGTCTCTCTCTATCTACACTATGAATTTCCTTATATTCTTTAAGGACTCATATCTCCAAAAAACATTTCCCACATTCAATGCATGTATAAGGTTTATTTCCACTGTGAATTCTCTCATGATTAGGAATGGCTGAGCTGGATCTGAAAGTCTTCCTAATGCATTGGAAACATAGTGCTTTTTCCTCCACTATGAACATATCACAAGTCTGAAGTGCAACATCTTTCCCATAGCCAGTACATTCATAGGGTTTCACCACTGTGAATTTTCTTAAGATTGAGAACACACTCACTGCAACTTCTTCCACATTGGAAAAGATTTTCTCTCCTATGGTGCAAGAATATTTAACATACCAGAATTACTAGCAGAAGCTGTCTTCCAAATCTCTTGGCATAACTGAGTGAGTGTCTCCAATGGGGCATCCGTTTGTTGAAATATCTCAATGGGTATTCCGTCAATTTCTGGAGCCTTGTTCTTCACCAATTCTTTCATTGCAGCTTCAACTTCCTCCTTCAGTACCATTGGTTCTAGATCATATGCCACTTCCTGAAATGGATGAAGATCGACCAGTTCTTTTTGGTAC
>NW_006922072.1:743587-745678 GCF_000298275.1 Orycteropus afer afer | reverse complement strand
GTTGATGCTTTTGAGTTGTGGTGTTGGTGAAGAATGCTGAAAGTACCATGGACTGCTAAAAGAACTAACAGATCTGTCCTGGAGGAAGTGCACCTGAAATACTCCTTGGAAGTGAGAATGGTCAGAGTTCATCTCATCTACTTTGGTCATGTTGTCAAAAGGGACCATTCCCTAGAGAAGGTTGTCATGCTTGGTAAGGTGGAGGGTCAACGAAAGAGGGGAAGGCCTTCAATGAGATGGATTGACACGGTGGCTGCAATGATGGGCTCAAATATAGCAGGGATCATGGAGCTGGCACAGGATCTGGCAGTGTTTCATTCTGCTGTGAATGGGGTTGCTATGAGTCGGAAACTATTGTATGACACCTAACAACAACTACCAGAAGAATAAACAAATCTGTCTTGGATGAAGTACAGGCAGAATTCTCCTTAGATGCTAGGATGGTGAGACTTTACCACTTGTATTTTGGTCATGTTGTCAGGAAGGACCAGTCCCTGGAGTACTTTGGTCATGTTGTCAAGAAGGACCAGTCCCTGGAGAAGGATATCATGCTCCATAAAGTAGAGTGTCAAGGAAAAAGAGGAAGACTCTCAATGACATGGATTAACACAGTGGCTGCAACAATGAGCTCAAGCATAGCAACAATTGAGAGAATGGTGCAGGAGCAGGTGTTTCTTTCTGTTGTAAATAAGGTCACCTTTGAGTTGGAACTGACTCAATGGCACCTAACAACAATAATGAAATCTCTGGTGTTGAAATGGAATTGAGTTCTTCCTGAAAGGCTTTCCATATTCATTATACCCATAATAAATCAATGAATCTTCTTCGGGTGTGAATCCTCAGGTGTCAAATGAGACTGGCATCTTTATATTTACTACATTCATAGATTTTCTCTACATTATAAATTCACTAATGACTAATTATGCTTACACACTGATGAAAGACTTTCCTACATTGATAATATATGTGGGGCTTCTCCTCATCAGAAAGTCTCCAGTGTCTAACAAATTCTATAAAGTTCAAGAGTTATGGTCATGTGAATCATATCTTTATGATTTTTTTTCTCTTAGGATATCTCTTTGCATAGCAGTCATATAGTGCAGCCTTTTCTCAACCAGTCCACTCACAGTATTTTCTCAGTAGGATTATTCTTTAAAGTGGCAATATTGGGCATGCAACAGATTTCCCTAGAAAAAGAATATGTTAGACTCTTTACTAATAAGATTTTTTTTTCTGTTTTTTTTTTTTTTTTAATTTTTATTGTGATTTGGGTAAAAGTTTACAGAGAAAATTCATTCTCCATACAGTAGTTCATACACATTTTGTCTCATGACATTGACTGCAGTTTCCCACAATGTAACAGCCCTCTTCCAACATCCTCCCCATAGTTATCTCTTCTCTGTGTCCTTCCCTCCCATGCACTCCCGCCCCACCCCGCGCTATCTCCCTGTGCAAACACTGCCCTTCTGTTCTCCCATGATTGCTCGCTCCAAGTAGTGTATCCACTTGATAGAAATGTTTACCCCATAACTGCTAAGATTTCTTAAAGCCCTTGTTTCACTTATACCATCACATGCCCAGTGTTCTCCACAGTAGAGAATGACCAATAGACCTTGGTCTATAACATTCTTTGCAATTTGATTTCTTCTGAAATTCTCTCTTTGGAGTAAGCCTAGTCTTAGCCATAATCCTACCATTTAAAAAATGATAATACTCCAGTATATAGGTAGGCAAAGAACATGAGTAAACATGTAAAAGAAAAATGGAAACAGATAATTAGTTTATGAAATATCCCAGCTTATTAGTCATCAAAGAATGTAAATTGAAATAACCATAAGACATTATTTTTCCTTTCTTATTCCCAGGAGGGGTTATATGAGTGTCTCTCTTATTACTCTCCTTGCAAATGTAAATGTAAATTGCTACAAACTTTCTAGTAAACAATTTTCTATTATATAATTAAGAGTCAGAGAATAGGCATTCCTTTTTCTTTTCTTTTTTTGTGATTTGGATGAAAGTTTTGAGAGAAAATTGAGTTTTCATACCACAGTTCATACACATTTTGTTTCATGACATTGATTGTGATCCCCA
>NW_006922072.1:736784-743273 GCF_000298275.1 Orycteropus afer afer | reverse complement strand
TTTTTTTTTTTTTTTTATGATTTTGAGATTTGTTCCATATTTTTTCCCATTGTATGCATGACTTTCTGTTTTGGTCCCTTTCCAAGTTGCTGACAGTGGTAACTAGGCACCATCTAGTTCTTCTGGTCTCAGGCTGAGGTTCACATGGTCCACTAGTCCTTTGAACTAGTTGTTTCCATGCATCTTTGGTTATTTTCATTCTTCTTTTCTTCAGATGAGGAGAGACAATTGTTGCATTTCTGATGGCCACTTGCAAGCTTTTAAAGCCCTAGTTGCTACCCACCAAAGTAAGATGTAGCACAATGTTTTTGTGTAGTATGTTATACCAATTGAGCTTGATGTCCCCCATGACAGTGGTCCTGAGCCCATGTTGGTTGGCTGTAGCTAAGAAGTTATTATATCTTTGCTCATTGTTAGCTCTATTATATATATAGACATTCATATAGCACATACAAATATGTATATACAAATATCATCTGCCAAACTTATATATGGTCATGAGTATATTCTCCTTGGTCTAGACATACTGGATCATTCAGCCTGTCTAGGCATTCTTTCAAAAAATCCATATAAGAAAATAATCAGGTATGCAAATAAAAATTCATGTACTAAAACAATACATAAGAGCATTTATATTAGTGAAAAAGTAGAAATTCCTGATACATTCAAGGACATGGAAGTAAGACATGGAAGTAGATAAGAAAAGTAGATAAGTAAATTGTTGTATGTGCTTAGGATAGCATATTACACAGCCATCAAAAAATATTTTCAAAGAATTTTTAATGACCTGAGAAAATTCTCTAAAGGTAATATTTAGAGAAGAAAGCAGAGTATAAACCTTATATACTAAAATGAAATATATCAACTAGTTAGCAATAATTATATTTGTGTAATGAAATTATGGATGATTTTTAATGCAGTGTTGTTGTTTTACAAAATAATTACAATGAATTTGTCTCTATTTTTATAATAGAAAATTTTTAAATAAATAAATATGTCCACAGTCCAACAGTTAAAAGAAAACAGAAAACACTTTTCACTTTTATTCCATAAAAGATATTAGGCAGAAAGAACAGAGTTAGTCAGGAACTTAAGCTCTGGTGGTACAAGGCCTATGGCATCTGACTGCTAACCAGAATGCTGGCAGTTCAAACCTACCAGTCATTCCATGGAAGGAAGACAGAGCAATCTACTTATGTAATTATTGCCTTGGAAACCCAATGGGGGACACTATGAGTTAGAATCAACTTGATGGCAGTGGATAAGATCCAGTGATTTCACGGTTTTTTTTTTGTAGTTTTTACATGGCCTCTGAGTTCATGAGGAGAGAAACTTGAAAAAAATAATAATAATTTGAGGATAATGGGTTTTTGTTTTGGTTTCTTCAGAGAGCAATGTAAAGACAATGGAAAGAAAGTCAACTGAGTAGAGAAATGTGAAGATTATCTGAACAAAGGAGGTGTTGAATGTGCAGGACTAGGAGAGGAAAGCAAGGATTAATTTTCAGAATACTAAAGAAGGGGAAGAAAGGAGCTCTGGTAGCATAGTGCCTAAGGCACTTGACTGCTAACCAGAAGGCTGGTGGTTCAAACCCACCAGCCACTCCTCGGAAAGAAGATTGAGCAATCTACTTTCTTAGTGATACTGCCTCGGAAATCCAAGAAGGGGTCGCTATGAGTCAGGTCCGACTCCATGGCAAATAACAACAACAACAAAGAAGGAGAAGCAATAGAGGAGAAATAATTAAACATGCAAAGGCAAAAGAAAATGTAACCACAGGGAAAATAGAAAGAACTCTTTCTCCTGCCTGGTCTTATGGTACCTAGAAGTTGGAGAGTTTGAGGGTAGTCATAATAATGATAACAACTACGACAACTATATAGTAAGCATGTACCAAGTAAAAACAGTTCACTGAAATACATTATCTAAATGTCTCATGGAAATCTTGAAAGCTGTCATTCTAATTTTATAAATGAAGAAATTGAGGGGAAGTGGCTTACCCAATATTTTATAGTTTGTAAATAGTGGGAATGAGATTCAACTATGTGCCTGGCTTCAAAGTTTGTATGTTTCTCACCAGTTCAAAGTGCTTTGTGGGCATTCATCAAACAAAATACCCCATTTATCCCAACAGTATAAACCGAAGCTGTAAATTCTTCAAACCTTACTTTATCATTCTCTTCCCTTCACTCACCTAAGAGAATTGCTTCTTGAAACTCTTTGTCCTTAGCTCTTCCCAAATTCAGCTTGGTATTTATTTTGGTCTTTTGAGATGGAAAATTATACAGTTGAAAAGGAAACAAAACTGTGGTAAAAAGCAGAGTACTGAATGCTTCTAAATTTAGTTCTGAAAGACACAGGTATGGTTGTGGAAAGGGTCACATATTTCTTAAGACCACATAGAAACAGAGCAGGAGCTTTTTGAAAGAGGCATAAGCGTGCATACACTCCCAAGAGGTAGGAGATCTTTTTAACCATGTAAAATCCCCATTTTTATTCTTGTTTAATTTTTTTGTAAGAGAAACTAACTTAAGAACTGAGATTGAATTCAGCATTTAAGAGAATAGATTCTTTTAACTCAGCTCAGAAAATACTAATTTCATAGGCAAAATAAGAAATTATCATCATTCATGGTAGGACATGCCATGCAGATATTTCAGAAAAACTTTAATTGCAGTTGATGTTGCTGAAATGGATTCTTGGGGATGACTATCTATATGAAAACTTTAGAAGTAAAGCACAATGAGATGTTTACTCTCCTAAGAAAAAGAAATCCCAGAACCAAGGAATAAAAAACAAAACAAAACAAATTGAAATCTAAGGATGCATTATATTGAACTGGTTGTTGTTGTTGTTGTTATGTGACGTGGAGTCAGACCTGACTCAAAGCAACCCCTCCTTGGACTTACAAGGCAGTATCACTACGGAAGTAGATTGCCCAACCTTCCTTCCGAGGAGTGGCTGGTGGGTTTGAACTGGTTGTTGTTGTTGTTGTTATGTGACGTGGAGTCAGACCTGACTCAAAGCAACCCCTCCTTGGACTTACAAGGCAGTATCACTACGGAAGTAGATTGCCCAACCTTCCTTCCAATTTTACTGGTGGGGAAGAAGAAAAAAAAAAGATACAGCTGGATTCAAATACCAAGAGTTTCACTTAGTTGCTATGTGCTATGTGACCTTGGCCAAGTATCTTTACCTTTCTGGCTACTAAATATTTCCTCTATAAAATAAAAGAAATAAAACCCAAAAGGGACTGAGATGTTCTAAGCTTAAACCTAGTCACAAAAAAATTATAGGAAGAAATCTTAAGAAATTTTATTATATCTAGTCATTGCCCACCAGGCTATTCAAACAAATCCTCCTGTTGAAAACAGCTTAAAAAAAAAAAAAAAAAAAAGGAAAAGAAAGAAATTTCTGATGAATGAGAAGTAAGATCTTAAAAATGTTGAAATGATAGCATAGAAACACCATGGCAACATTCATGGATAAAGAGGAATCCAGACAGGGAAGTAAACAGGAAGGCAATTTCTGCCCAGAGGGCATTATCCATGCCCAGAAAAATTAAAATTTCACTTTGGTTACGTTGAATAAAAGGAGCTCTGGTGATGCAGTGTCTAAGGCATTTGACTGCTAACCAGATAGTCAATGGTTCAAACCCACCAGCCTCTCTGTGGAAGGAAGAAGGGACAATCTACTTCAGTAAAGATTTACCAACTTAGAAACCCAATAGGGGTCTCTATGAGTCAGAACTAACTTGATAGCAGTGAGTTTTGGTTATCTTGAAAGAGAAAGAGGACAAATATTGTAGCCTAGAGCTATACAGGGTGGGAAAATGAACAAGAGACCTTCCCTACAGTAAAATGGGACCCCAAAGCACTACTTCCTCAGGGGGAAGATGAATGTCCAATTTTACAGCATATGGTTGAATCACATGACCTCCTCTGGGAACCTCGAGCCATGAATTAAATAAATGGGCAGGATCAGCAGAAACAGCAGAAAAAAGAAAAGTCCACAAAGACATGTAACACTAGGGATATCAAACACAAACTACAAGACAATTACGTTTACTGGAGCTCTGGCAGCAGAGTGGCTAAGGCACTTGATTGCTAACCAGAAGGCTGGCGGTTCAAAACCACCAGCCACTCCCCGGAAGGAAGGTTGGGCAATCCTACTTCCGTAGTGATACTGCCTCGGAAACCCAAGGAGGGATCGCTATGAGTCAGGGCTGACTCCACGGCACATAACAACATAACAATGGACAAAGAAATTGAAGGAAAACAGAGATTTTTCCAAGCATCAGGAAACTATAACAAATGACATATCATAATTAGACCTAAGTCAAGACATACCTTTAATAAGCAGATTAGGAAGAGAGAATTTATGAAAATTTAAAGACAGGTCAGCATAAACTATTAGAGTATAGAATGAACAGACAAATAGGTAGAAAGTACAGAAAAGGGGATAAGAGGCTCAAGCTGCTTTCACTTCCCAGGTAGGGCCTTGTAAACGTGTTCACACTGAATCTTCACAGCTGTTTTACCAGACATGAAATACAGGAAAGAAATGCTACATGCTCCTTGTTTTATTAGTAATAAATAAAATCCTCTTTAGCACTTTCTCCACTTTTACTAGCAAAATTGTACTCCTGATGTGCTTTTTTCTTTAATGATAACTAATGCAATTCCAGTCTAGCTTTACAAATGCAAATCTTCACAATAAAAGGAGACTCAGGAGTTCCAGTAAGATGGCAGAATAGGCAGACAAACTACAACAAAGAAAAGAGAAACCAATTGATACAGATACAGAACATAATCCTGGAGCCCTCAGCTTTGAAAGGAAGGATAGAAAAGTGGACTATACCACAACTAGTAAGTAGGAGAACCTGCATAAAAATAGTGAATAAGGAGACAAATGGAGCCATGGACTGTCAGTGATCCTGACGGGACAGATAGTTTGGATATGACTAAGTGGTGTTAGGGCCTAAGAATTAACCTAAAATCAGTCCTGCATGTCAAGGGCTGCAAGAAAGCCTACAGTGATGGCTGATGACTAAAAAGGGAAATAGTAAAGAGGGAGACAAACTGAGCTGTGGACTTTTGGCTGTCCAGAGGGTGCAGCTATTTAGAATGTTTACAAGTAGTTTGACTATTTTGGACATTTAAAGTGAAAGTATTCTCTGAGATTCCAGGGACCTAAGAATAGGCTCCACTTACTGAGGACAGCATGGACATATCTGAGGCTGAGGACTGGAAAGGTGCAATATTCCCCTTGTTACTCTTATACCCCACACCCTTTTGGTGAATGGAGGTGTGGCCATCCATCACCTCCACCCACCTTCTGGGGTGGCAGGAATTAATTCCATCCCAGTCTGTGTGCTCTGACAGAGCCTGTTTGCCTGAACCCCCACCTCAGATTTGTTTTTTGTTTCTTATTTCTTTTGAGGTTATTTTTGTTTGTTTGTTTTAAAATTATTCTTTTTCTTCTTCTTCTTCTTCCTTTTTATTTTTATTCTTTCTTGTTCCCTTCCCAGATTATAGTTTTTGGCCTTTTCTTTCTACTGTTTTCCTGGTTCTCATTTTTTCTTTCTTGTGGTTCTCCCCATCCCTTGTTTTTCTTTTTGCATTTTCCCCATTTTTTCCTTAAATTTTCTCCTAATCTACCTCTTTTCTCTTACTTCCCCCCTCCACAGATATTGTTGGCTTTTAGTCTCTTTTTCTCTTCATATTTCCTTTGTCTTTTAAAAGTATTTCTTTAAATATCTCATCTCATTTATTCCCTTCTTTTTTTTTTCCCCCTTTCTCTTTTCGGTAAGCATTTCTCTGTGTTTATGCAGTGTGTGTCTTTTGCCCTTGCTTTTACTTTTTTGTGAAAATTTTTTTGTTTTGTCTAACTGAGTGGGAGACAGCAACCATGTACCTATGAACCAACCATACCCATACCTCCTGCAGCCCCACTTACTGAGTGAGGACCACCAAGTGCTTCTGCACCAACTGGCTAACTATATGCAACAGCCAATGGGAGCCAGACTAACTCTGAATTGCTCCCACAAACAATTAACAGAGATCTGTGCATCCACTCTCATTCTCTATCACACTCACCAGGAGGCAGGTGGTGAGTGCCTAAGTGCTGTCAACTAGTGAACAGAAGAACACAGTACCCTGCTTATTCAGATACATCCAAACAAAACAAAGAAAATTAAAATCTTGGGTGAATCACTCTAACATACAATCACCAATTAAATATAAATACAACAAAGTCACAAAGTCTTGGAGACAATAGCCCATGACAGTCCACACAAAGAAGCAAGATAAAGAAGTGGAAACAAGGGACCCAGGATACAGACCCAGAACACATCTTTGAGGAAGAAGGAGCACTAGAACTCCCTGGAAAGAAATTTTAAAAATATATATTGAGCTCTAGTGGTGTAGTGCCTAAGGCATTTGACTGCTAACCAGAAGGCTGGTGTTTCAAATCCCCCAGCCACTCCTC
>NW_006922072.1:732061-736337 GCF_000298275.1 Orycteropus afer afer | reverse complement strand
ATGTGGGATACTGTCAAAAGGAATAACCTACATGTAATCAGAGTTCCACAACAGGAAGACACAAATAAAACCACAGAGAAAATTGATGAAAATTTGATGTAAGAAAATTTCCCTTATATGATGGTAGAAAAGATTATATCCATTCAAGAAGTTCAATGAACCCCAAACAAGATAGATCCCAAAATAAAATCACCAATGATATCATCATCAAACTTACCAAAAACAAAAACAAAGAAAGAATCTTGAAAGCCACATGGGAAAAAATGAATTTATTTACAGAATGCAACCAGTAAGACTGAGCTCTGATTTCTTGGCAGAAACCATGCAGGCAAGAAGTTAAGGAGATGATACATGTAAAACCCTGAAAGAAAATAACCTCCAACCAAGAATTATGTACCCAAGAAATTGTTCATCAAATATGAGGGTAAAATTAGGAGATTTCCACATAAGCAGAAGTTAAGGGAATTTGTTAAAAACAGACCAACTTTACAAAGGATGCTAAAGTGAGTCCTTTGGACAGAGAACCAACAACAGCAAACAATAACTAACCATTAACACACATGATGACATAACCCAGAAACTAATCCAGTTATGGAAGTATCCAAAGTAAAATAAGTTTGCAAGATTGTTAACAGGGAACTAAAAATATCAATTAGCAAATGAGGACAACTACAAACCAAAAAGAGAGAAAAAAATTGTGTAGTTACAGAACTTCTAAATGATAAGGAAGTCAAGCGAATTGCAAGATAGAATTGACTGTTCTAAACTCAGGGAGAAAATTATAAGTCATACAGTAACCTCAAAGAAAAATGTTAAACCTTCACATCACAATAAAAAAGAGGATAAGCACAAATATTTAGCAAATACTGAAACATTAGGAAAGAAGGAAATGATAACATGATTGCTAAAGGGGCAAGAAGGCCACATCTTCTGATCTCTTCTAATCCCACAAGAGGAAGACAGAATCACCATCAGTACCCCACAGCCTATCCCTGTGAGGCCAGACATGCTGCCTCCCTCCAGCCCTTTCACCAACCCTGACACCAACCATTCCTCCTGCAGCACCCACCACCTCTCTGCTCAGGTCGGTAATTTGCTGCAGTGACCACACAGAACTCACAGATTATGGGGTTTTATAGGAAAGAAACAGGCTACAACTCGAGTTCAGAAATGCACTCAGTCTCTTGCAGCCCACCATCTCTTAGCTGACAGTCTCTCCCAGCAGTGTGTGTTTCTCACATCTCTTTCAGCAGTGTGTGTCTCTCGTGTCTCTCTCTCAGCTTCGTGTGTCTCTCATGTCTTTCAGGAGTGTGTTTCTGTCAGCAGCATGTCTTTCCCAGCCAGCAGTCAGAGAGACTTCTTCTGCCTCTAGAAGGGCTCCTTTTGAGCCTGGCAAGAGTGACCACTAATCAATCCCAACATCAGAATTGTATACACCTGAGAGAGAGCAAACCTCCCAGATGACTGTTTCATGCTGGTTAAACAGAAATACCCCAGGTGGATAACTTTAGCAATCAGGAGCTACTCAGTTGTTCAGGGAAAATTCCACCACAGAGTTTACAATGACTTATGGATAGAAAAGCCACACTATGTAATTTACTACACCACAATGATTCATAAACAAAATGAGCTCAGCACAGAAAATCGTACGGAACAAAAGAAATCAGCAACACCACACACACACACAAAAAAAACCACACATAACAAAATGAAAGCAACAAATTCATACTCATAGATAATTACATTGAATATAAATGGATTAAATGCACCACTCAAGAGACAGAAAGTTGCAGACTAGATAAGAAAACATAAACCATCAATATGCTGACTACAAGAGACACACCTTAGAGACAAAGACAAAAATAGACTAAAAATAAAAGGTTGGAAAAAGTTCTATCAAGCAAATGGCAATCAAAAAAGAGCAGGAGTGGAAATATTAATTTCTGATAAGATTGACTTTAAGACAAAAACCACCATAAGAGACAAAGAAGAATATTACATAATGATTAAAGGATCTATTGAACAAGAGGACATAATCATAATAAATATCTATACATCCAATGAAGGAGCCTCAAAATACATAAAACAGACTTTAACAGAATTGGGAAGACAAATAGATGATTCCACAGTCATAGTAGGAAACTTTAATACACCACTTTCAATGAAAGATAGAACAGCTGGAAAGAAACTCAACAAAGACACAGAGGAACTAAATAATACAATCCACCCACTTGACCTTATAGATATCTACAGAGCAATTCACAGTATACATTCTTTTCCAGTGCACATGGAACATTCTCCATGATAGACCATTTGTTAGACCACAAAGCAAGCCTTAATAAATTTAATAGTGTTGAAATACTGCAAAACATCATCTCAGATCACAGTGCTATAAAATTAGAAATCAACAATAAGATCAGTGGAAAAAGAGCAAACACATAGAAATTAAATAACACCCTCACTGAAAATGACTGGGTAATAAAAGAAATGAAACATGAAATTTAAAAAATTCCTTTAATCAAATGAGAATGAAAACACAACATACCAAAATCTTTGTGACAGCAAAAGCAGTGATCAGAGGCCAATTTATAGCAAGAAATGAACACATCAAAAAAGAAGAAAAAGCCAAAATCAACACCTTAACCCAACATCTTCAACAATTAGAAAAAGAGCAGCATAAAAAGCCTACAATCACCAGAAGAAAAGAAATAATAAAGCTTTGAGCAGAAATAAATGAGACCAAAAATAGAAAGACAATAGAAAAAAATCAACAAAACTAGAAGTTTTTTTTTTTTTTTTAAGATTAATAATATTGAGAAACCACAGAGGAAAAGAGGGAGAAAATACAAATGACATGAATAAGAATCTAACTGGGAGATATCACAACGGAATGAACTGAAATAAAAAGTATAATATCAGGATACTATGATGAATTGTACTCCATCAAATTTGAAAATGTAGAAGAAATGGACATATTTCTACAAACATACTACTTACCTAATCTAACACAGACTGAGGTGGAAAAGTTCAACAGACTCTTATCAAAAGAAGAAATTGAATAGGTAATAAAAAAATTACCAACAACAAAAAAGCCCTGGCCCAGATGATTTCACCAGAGAATTCTACCAAATGTTGAGAAGATCTGACACCAATCCCATTCCAAATATGTCAGTACAGAAAAGGATGGAATCCTCCCAAATTCATTTTATGAAGCAAGCATAACCTTGTTACCAAAACCAGGCAAGGACATCACAAAAAAGAAAAACTATAGACCAATATCCCTCATGAATATAGATGCAAACATCTTCAACAAAATCCTAGTCAATAGGCTCCAGCAAGATATCAAAAATAATAATAATAATAATACATTATGACCAAGTGGGGTTCATACCAGGTGCCAAAGGATCAGGGAGGCCACATCTTCTGACCTCCTCTAACCCCACAGGAGGAAGACAGAGTCACCATCAATAGCCCAAGTCCTATTCCTGTGAGGCCAGACATACTGCCTCCCTCAGCCCTTTCACCAACCGTTCCTCCTGCAGCATGCAGCACCTCTCTGCTGGGTTCAATAATTTGTTGCAGTGGCCACACAGAACTTACAGATATGGGGGTTATTAGGGAAACAACAGGCTACAATTCAAGTTCAGGAATGCACTCAGTCTCTCACAGCCGGCCATCTCACTTAGCATCCAGCAATCTCAGTAGCATGTAGCTCTCTCAGCAGCATATCTTTTGCATCTCTCTCTCTCTCAGCAGTGCATGTATATCTCTCTCAGCAGTATATGTCTCTTGCATCTCTCTCTCAGCAGCATGTGTCTCTCACATCTCTCAGGAGCACATTTCTCTCTCTCAGCATGTCTTTTTCAGACAGCAGTCAAAGAGAGTCCTTCTGCCTCCAGGAGGGTTCCTTTTGAGCCTGGCAGGGTGCCCAAACTAACCAATTCCAACATCAGAATTCTATACAACTGAGAGAGAGAGAGAGAGAACTTCCCAGAATATTGTTTCATACCATTCACAACAGAAATACCCCAAGTGGATAACATTAACAATCAGGAGCTACTAAGTTGCTCATGGCAAATTCAACCAGGAGTTTATAAAGACTTATGGCTAGAAAAGCCACAGTATGTAATTTACCACACCACACCAGGTATGCAATGATGGTTCAACATTAGAAAAACAATAACATCATACATCACATAAATAAAACAAAGGAAAATAATCACATGATCATATCAATCTATGCAGAAAAGGCATTTGATAAAATCCAACACCCATT
>NW_006922072.1:731035-731668 GCF_000298275.1 Orycteropus afer afer | reverse complement strand
TGGAACTAACTGAGAGAATTAGCGCAGTGATAAGATACAAGATCACCATACAAAAATCAGTTGGATTCCTGTACCTCAGCAAAGAGATTGCTGAAAAAGAAACAAGGAAATCAATATCATTTATAATAGCTACTAAAAATAATAAAATACTTGGGAAAAACCTTACCAGAGACAGAGAAGTCCTATACAAAAAAAAGTATAAAACACTACTTGAAGAAACCATAAGAGATCTACATAAATGGAAGAACATACCATGCTCGTGGATAACAAGATTGAACATTGTGAAAATGTCAATATTGCCCAAAGCAATCTATGGATTCAATGCAGTCCTAATCCAGATCCCATCAACATTCTTTTAGATATGGAAAAACCAATCACTAATTTTATATGAAAAGAAAAGAGACCTCAGATAAGAAAAGCACTATTGAAGAAGAAGAAAAAAGTAGAAAGTATCACACTCCCGGATCTCAAAACTTGTTATACAGCCACAATAATCAAAAAATAGTTTGGTATTGGTACAACAACAGACACACAGATCAGTGGAACAGAATTGAGAATCCAGAAATAGATCCATCAACCTATGGTCAGCCAATTTTTAACAAAGGGTTGAAATCCATTAAATGGGGAAGAAAT
>NW_006922072.1:712228-713654 GCF_000298275.1 Orycteropus afer afer | reverse complement strand
CATTGTTCTCCCTCTCTATCAAGGATCTCCTACATAGATCCCCTTCCAAGTGGATGACAGTGGTAGCTGGGCACCATCTAGTTCTTCTGGTCTCATAGTAGTATAGGCTGTAGATCGGGTGGTGTACCAGTCACTAGGACTAATGGTTTCCATGAATTTTGGTTTTCTTCATTCTTCTTTGGTATGGACAAGGAGAGACTCATCATTGTATCTAGATGGAAGCTTGCTAGCTTTTAAGATCCCAGTGGCTACTCACCAAAGTAGGAGGTGGAACAATGTTTTGTATAGTATGTTATGCCAATGGCACAGTCTCGATGTTAACAAACCACACAGCAGGCCATTAATTAAGTCCATTATAAGTCCCAAAGTTGGTGGAGCATGGCAGGCTGCTGAACAACAACAGGGCTATATGCAGGGTCCAAGTGTGCCATAAGCTAGAGACCATTCTCCAAGGCTTCTGCTCATATACAGGAAGCAGACTACATTCCCTAAGGCAGCTACTCAGCTGCTCACAATAGATTCTACCATGAAGTTGATTACCAGTCTCATCATGGGGAATACTGCATCTAGCTGCCCAGCCATTCAACCAGGCCCAGCCAAATTGACACACAAACTGAGCTACCACATCTTCTCAGGATGGTCTTTCCCCATAAACTGCAATTCTCAGCTGAAACTGGACATGGGATAAGGTCATACTCAAAAGAATGTATAAGAAAAAAAAATCAGTATCTGTGAAGAGAGCTATTCTATTTACTCAGAAGGAAGGAGATGGAAGGAAAAATAACAATTTAGATATTATAATCAATGTCTACTTTAATCAAAGCTGCCTGTCTGTTAGAATTCTGCAATTTTCAGCAAGCAGCCTCTTCTTCCTTCTACAATACCAATGACATAGCTTCCACCATCACAGCAACATGCAAGCTACCACAGTACAACAAACTGACAGACAAATGGTGGAACAGAAAAAATATGTATTTCACTAAATTGTACCCAGTAAAGCTTTATAGCATAGCAAAGATTGTGGGGATCCTGCAGGACTGGGCAGTGTTTTGTTCTGTGGTACATGAGTCAGAGATGACTTGACAGACCTAACAATGACATGATACCAGAAGAAACCTAGATTGATTCTCAGCAAATGCTTAATGATGAAAACTTCTAATTGCATCATGATCAAAAGGGCGGGGGAGGATATTGTGGAATCAATTTGTAATAAAAAATAGTTTATTTTTATTTCATGAAGCCCTTTCTTAATCATGATCTTAAAATTCTTGACTATGAATCAATCAATCAAGAGTTTTTATTCTGTTTCATCTAAAGTTCCTGAGTTTTCTTTACTGTTCCAAGTAGCAGACCATAACAAAACCATTAACTTGTGATTAAATGAAAAATACTTGTATTTCCTTAATTTAAATTTCTAGAGAGCTCA
>NW_006922072.1:706961-711440 GCF_000298275.1 Orycteropus afer afer | reverse complement strand
AAATGTATAATAACTGAAATGAAAAATTCATTATAGTGGCTCAAGAGAAGACAGAAGTTGACAATAGATCAATTGAAATTATCCAGTCTGAGAAACAGAAAGAAAAATGAACAGAGCTTCAGAATCCTGTGTGACATAATCAAACACATTAGCACACATGTAATGGGAAACAGAGAAAAGACAGTGAAAGGCAGAAATAATAGTCAAAAGCTTTTCAAAAACTTGATAAGAAATGTTCCTCAAAGAAATTTAACAAACTCCAAATAGAGTAAATGCAGAGATACAAACACAGGTACCTGATAGCGAAAATACTGATGGAAAATCCTGAGAGCAGTAAGAGAAAACAACTCCTCATATACGAAAGAACTCCAATAAAATTAATGATTGACTACTTCTAACAAAGCCATGGAGCTCACAAGGCCATAGAGTAACATATTTAAAGTGCTCAAAGAAAAACTGTCACCCAAGTGATCTATATCCAGTAAAACTATTTTTTCAAAAGTTAAGGAGATGCAAATGTTTTGGTGTGTATATTTCCATGAAAAAATAAGAAAGTAAAGGACAAATTAAGACATTGCTAGATAAATAAAAAAAGAGAAAACATAAGTTTACCCTACAGCCTGGGAAAAAAAAAGAAGAAAGGACACAAATTCACATGATAAATATAAATGTCAGGATAAATGTAATTTTTAAATTTGTAACTCTAAAATTTTCCTGTCTGATTTAAAACACAAATGCATAAACCAATAGTTATAAATCTATATTAATGGTTACAGGATATATAGATATGTAATTTGTGATACTAGCAATGAAAAGGAAAGTTTTTGTATTCTCCTTTAAAATTTTCATATTCTTTTATTTTTTTTCCAAACATTTTACTGTGATTCATTTGTGTGAAAGTTTCCAGAGCAAAAATTCATACACACTTTATTTTGTGACATTGATTGCAATCCTCACAATGTAACAGTACTCTTTCCGCCTCTCTGTGTTTCCTGTTTCCATTTGTCCTACTTTCCTATGCCTTTCGAACTTGTAAGCTTTATCCCTGGGCAAATGCTACCCTTTTGATCTCATATGGTTGATTGCTCTAAGGAGTGTGTACCTCCCTGGCGTTATTGTTAACCTTATAGGCCTGTCTATTGTTTGGCTGAAAGTTGAGGCATGGGAGTGAGTACAGTTTCAGGCTTAAAGCCATTGGCCTTTGCTTACTATTTTCTGCCTATAGGATCATGTTATCTGCAAGGGCTATAGTCTCAGGGATTCCACCAGTTCCTATTAGAACAGTAAGCCTAGTCTTTATTTTTTAACTTTTTATTGTGATTTGGGTGGAATTTTACAAAGCAGATTCATTTTAAATTCAACAGTTCATATACACATTTTAATTCTGTGTTTTTTTTACTTCTTTATGTTGTGCATTTTCCAGTTTTTTCTTCTGCTATTAATTTCAAGCTTCACTCTATTGTAGTCAGTGAAAAGGTTGTATGATTTTAATTGCTTTAAATTTATCATCACTTGCTTTGTGGCATATATTGTGGTCTTTTCTGGAGAATGATCCATATGCACCAAAATAGAAATGTATATTTTACTTTTGATGGATGGAGTATTCTATATATGTGTGTTAAATCTAGTTGATTTATTTTGTCAATCAGGTATTGTTTCCTTGTTGATCTTCTTTCTAGATGTTCTTTGCAAAATTAAAAGTGGTGTGCTGAAGTCTCCAACTATTATTGTAGCTCTGTCTGTATCTTCCTTCAGTTCCATCAGTGTGCTTTATATATGGTGCTGCAATGCTGGTTCATATATATTTATGATTGTTAAGTATTCTTATGAATTGACTCTTATCACTATATAATGCCCATCTTTATCTCTTCTAACAGATTTGTCTTCAAATCTACTCTGTCTGATATTAAGATTGCTATCCCAACTCTTTACTGGTTATAATTTGTATGGAATATTTTTTTCATCTTTTCATTTTCTACCTATTTGTGTCCTTGGTCTGAAAGTCTGTCTCTTGTGAGCAGCATATGGTTGGATCATGTTGTTGTTGTTTTAATCTATTCTGCCAGTCTCTACCTTTTGATTGGAGAATTTAATCTGTTTGCATTCACTGCATTTAGCAATACGAGGTGACTTACTTTTCCCATTTTGTTAATTTTTGTGTATGGGTGTCTTAATTCTTCTTTGTATTTTACCACTGCTTGGTATTATATTTTGTTGGTTTATGATAGTAAGCCATTTTGGATCCCTACTCCTTTCATGTAATTTTTTAAAAATATATATATTTTTAGTGGTTACCATGGATATTACGTTTAATAGCTTGATTTTATGACATCCTAGGGTAAGTTTGTACCAACTTAACTTCAATAACATACAAGAAATTAAATACCTACACCATTTCTCCTGCCCTATCCTCCATTTTGTTTTTGTTATCAGTAATTACATCTTTATATTTTGTGTGTCATGTAACATAATTTTACCATTTTTATCTGTATTTGTCATTAAAAATCTTGAAGAGTAAAGCAATTAGTACCATCAAGTATGAATACCTTATTACTAGCCTTATATTTCCCAGTATATTTTCCTTTATCAGGTATCTTTCTTTTTATGTATAGTTTTCAATTATTTTCAGTGATATGATTTTCCTTCCATCTACAGAGCTTCAATAATATTTTTCTGTAAGGCTGGCTGGTTATATAAACTCTCTCAGTTTCTGTTTGCTGGGTATGTTTTAATTTCACTCTCATTCTTAAAGGACAGTTTTACTGCTATAATATTCTTGGTTGCAGGTTTTGTTTCCCCACTTTTGGCACTTGAAATATTTCATTCCATTGCCTTCTGGCATTGGATATTTCTGAGCAGAAAATGACAATTAATCTAATTGGAGATCCTTTGTATATGACTGTTTGCTGCAGCAGTGAGTTGCTTGATGTGGCCCTTCTAGCTACTGTCCTCCATTCTGTGATGTTTTGTAAATCTCATCATCCATGCCTGTTTGGGGTGGTGTGGCAGTTAAGGTCAGGTATCAACTTGGCTGGGTAGCTGGTAGTAGTCACTCCCTATAATGACTGGCAATCGACTCTGTGATGGCATTTAGGTTATTTCTTTTGGGGCAACACAGGTGGAATGTATCTTGAGTCCTGCCTTGCTGGAGAGTATAATTCAAATCACCATCCTTAGCTTCCTTGAGGGTATACCTATGAATCTCCTGGGAAGATTCGCCCTCCTCTTCCTCCCGTTTTGTGTCTTGCATCATCCTCATCTCACCCCTGAATTTGGGACAGCAGCCGCTATCTGATCTGCTGATCGAGGTTCATCAAACCCCGAGAGTTGGGAGGATCCTCCAGACCTACTCATGGACCTGGGACTCGCCAGCCTGCCAGCCTCCACCACTACTACGTGAGATGAACCTTTGGATGTCTTTGAGTTCTGTGAGGCATTACAATGAAATACACAACCCTAAGACTGGGAAAATTACTGGGAGGAGGAGGAGTTAATGTCTGAAATGATGGAGTGGTACGGTAGTTTGGACATTTGGGACATCTTTAACCTCCGCCTCATGGGGCCTGGCCTTGTGCTGATCTTTCTGAGAGAAATTGTTCAAGCAGCTGCTCTCTCACTACTTTTGGGATTCTCTTTTTATTTTCACTTTTTGGGAGCCTAACTATGATATGTCTTGGTACAGATCTTAGGTATATCTTGTTTGGACTTCTTGGACCTTCTTGTATTTGTAGAGTCATATCCTTCATTAGAAATTTTTTTTTTGTCGTTATTTCTTTAAACATTCTTTCCATTTCTTACTCTATTTCATCTTCTTCTGATGTATATGTTAGATCTCTTGATGTCATCCAATAATTCCATTAAACAGTGCTCAGCCTTTCGCGCCTCTATCTTATTGTTCTTTAACCTCTGTAATTTTAACTCTCTTATCCTCTAATTCACTGATTCTTTTTTCTGCCTTATAAGTCTGTTGGTAAGTCATTCTATTATGTTTCTAGTTTCATTTATTGCCCCTTTCATTTGCAATATCAGTTTTATTAGATCCTCATTTTGTTCTTGAAAATTTTTCTTTTACCTTGTTGTCTATGTTGCCCCTTCGGTCTTTAATTATAGTTTAATTAGGTTTAATGTTGTTGTATTATATATTTATTTTTCATTCTTTTGTAGATGTGCTTTTATTCCTTTGTAACGTTCATTTTGATGGGACATTGTTTCTGTTGTTTGTGTGTTTGTGATTTTTTGTTGCAGCATTAGATTTTCAAGGACAGTAACTTTCTCTTTTCTCCCCATATTAAGTGTTTTTGCCTTCACTTCTTTCTGCAAAAGAAACTCTTAGGTGAGCAGAGCCATTGGCCTTTGATTACTATTTTCTGTGTATAGGATCATGTCATCTGCAAATAGAGATAGTTTACTTCTTCTTTGGCAATTTGGATGCCTTTTATTTCTCTTTCTTGCCTTATTGTCCTGGCTAAGACTTCTAAT
>NW_006922072.1:699676-706761 GCF_000298275.1 Orycteropus afer afer | reverse complement strand
ATAGATATGATCATGTGGTTCTTTTTCTTTGTTTTATTTATGTGCTGGATTACATTGATTTTTTTCTGATGCTGAACTATGTTTCCATATTAGTACAAATCCCACTTGGTCATGGTGTATTATTATTATTATTATTATTATTATTGATATGGTGTTGGATTCTGTTGGCTAGGATTTTGTTGAAGATTTGTCTATCTTTGGTCATGAGAGAAATTAGTCTTTAATTTTCCTTTTTAGCGGTGTCTTTAGCTGGTTTTGGTATCAGGGTTATGCTTGTTTCATAGAATGAATGTGGATGTATTCCATCGTTTTCTATGTTCTGATATAGTTTGAGTAGTAAAGATGTAGCTCTTCCCTGAATGTTTGATAAAATTCTTCAGTGAAGCCATCTGGGCCAGTATTTTTTTTGTGGGGTGTTGTTTTATGAACTGCTCAGTTTCTCTCTCTTTCTTTTTTTTTTTTTTATTATGAGTCTGTTCATGTATTGTAGCTCATATTGTGTTAGTTTAGGTAAATTTTGTGTTTCTAGAAATTGGTCCTTCTCTTCTAGGCTTTTGAATTTGCTGGAGTACAGTTCTTCATAATATTCTGTTATTATCTTTCTTATTTCAATTGGTTCTGTTGTGATGTCCCCCATTTCATTTATTGTTCATGTTATTTATGTTTTCTCTTTCTTTTCCTTTGTTAAATTCATCATTGGTTTGTCAATTTTGTTAAACTTTTCAAAGAACCAACTTCTACTCTTATTGATCTTCTCTCTTGCATTTTTGTTTTCTGCTTCATTTATTTCTGCTCTGATCTTTATTATTTCCTTTCTTCAGATTGTATGTTTCTTTTGTTTCTCTTTTTCTAATTGTTGGAGTTTTTGAATTAAGGTGTTGATTTTAAGTCTTTATTCTTTTTTTTTTTTTGATGTTGGCATTTATTGCTATATATTGACCTCTGAGTATTGTTTTTGTGTGTTCCAAAGATATTTGGTAAGAGTATTTTCATTCTCATTTGTTTCTAGGAGGTTTTTGTTTTGTTTTGTTTTGTTACACATTTTATCACTTCTGTTACCAAGCAGTTCTTGAGCAGAGTATTATTCAGTTTCCATATATTTGATTTTTTCCTTAGTCCTTCTACTATTGATTTCTAATTTTATAGCATTGTGATCTGAGAAGGTGGTTTCTAGTAATCTGATATATATTTTTAAAATGCATTGAGGCTTGCTTTGTGGCCTAACATATGATTTATTCTGGAGAATGATCCATGGTCACTGGAGAAGAATGTGTATTGTGATTTTGTTGCATGGAGTGCTCTTTATATGTCTATGAGGTTGAATTGGTTGATTGTGTTGTTGAGATCATCTGTATTTTTGTTGATTTTTTCCTAGTTGTTCAGTTCTTCATTGAAAGTCATGTGTTAAAGTGTCCTACTACTGCTGTAGAATTGTCTATTCCTCCTTTCAATTCAGTTAATGCTTGCTTTATGCATTTTAGAGCTCTTTCATTGGGTACATAGATATTTATTATGGTAATGTCCTCTTGGTCAATTGATCCATTTAACATCATATAATGCCCTTCTTTGTCCCTTATGCTGGTTTTCACCTTGAAGTCTATTTCATCAGAAATTAATATTGCCACTCCGGCTCTTTTTTGGTTGCTTTTGGCTTGATATATATATATTATCCACCTCTTGCTTTTTCATTTATTTTTATCTTTGTGTCTAAGGTAAGTCTCTTGTAGGCACAAGATTGATGCCTCTCCTTTTCTTATCCAATTTGCCACTTTCTTTCTCTTGACAGGTGCAGTTAGTCCATACACATTCAATGTAATTAATTACATGTATGAATTTATTATTGTCATTCTTTTGTGTTTTCTGTTATGCTGTTGGTGGTTTCTTTGTTCCCAATATTTTTCTTTGCTAAGTTCATTTTGTTATTGAATACTTTTTACCTTTACTTCATTACTGGTTTTGTGTTTACTAAGTCCTTGTGATTTTCTTCTTTCTTATTTTGGTTAGAAGGCATGTTAATTTCTTTGTCGTTACCTTGTAGAAAATTCTTACCTCTTTAAGTTTGGAACAGTCTGTTCTATGTAGCCACAACCCTGACTTCCTCTCCATTTGGAAGTTTTGTAATTATAACATTTATTCCTTCTATTGTCTTTGTTGTTGATATCATTGACAGATCGACTCCTCTATTTTTCTATATACATTTTTGTAAGCTTATTTTGGGAGCTCTGATGGTATAGTGCCTAAGGCATTTGACTTCTAACCAGAAGGCTGGTGGTTCAAATGCACCAGCCACTCCTTGGAAGGAAGATTGGGCAATATACTTCTGTAGTGATACCACCTAGGAAAACCAAAGAGGGGTCACTGTAAGTAAGATCTGACATAATGCCAATGAATTTGGTTTAGTTTAAGCTTATTTTATTTTTGAGAGTTATTTTTCTGGCTTGGTTTCTAGGTGGTGGTGTCATGTATCTTGATTTTAACTTGTTATTTTCCATTGGTTCTGTTGGAAGAACTCCCTTTAGCATTTCTTGTATGTTTGGTCTGGTTTTTACCAATTCCCTTAATTTCTGTTGGTCTTGGAATATCTTAATTTCACCTTCATACTTGAGGAACAGCTTGGTTGGGTATATAATCCTTTTTCTTCAAATTTTTGTATATATCATCCCATTGTATTCCTGGTTGCATTGTTTCTGCTAAGAAATCAGAGTTTAGTCTTATTGGTTGCCCTTTGTAGGAAAGATTTCAATTTTCTTGAGCTGCCCTCCAGATTTTTTCTTTGTCTTTGGTTTTGGAAAATTTGATTATGATGTGTTTTGGTAACTTTCTCTTGGGGTCTGTCTTGCATAGGCTTAATGAGCTTCTTGAATAGATATATTTTTGTCTTTCATGATGTAGGGGAAGTCCTCAACAACTTTCTCAGTGTTTTTTTTTTTTTTTTCCTCCTCTTTTTCTGGAATTCCCATTAGATGTATGTTATTTCTTTTCATATCATCCCATGTAACTCTTAGGTTTTCTTCATTTCTCGTCTTTACTTGTTCTGACTTTTCCTCATACAAGGTAGGGTCAAGAGATTTGTCTTTTAACTGAGAAACGCATTCTTCAGTCAGTTTTAGTCTACTCTTTTGTCCTTCAAATGTATTATTTGTCTACATAATTTTAGTGTTCATCTTCTGTATTTATAATTGCTGTTTTTGTATAGCTTCTAATTGTCTATTTATTTGGTCATTTTCCTCTTGAATGATTTCCCTGAATTCTTCAAGGGTATTGTTTGTGCTTTCCTTGCTTCTGTTAATGGTTTCCTTCTGCTCTTGGAAGGAAATTTTATATTATATATAGATATATAATCTTTTGAATACACTATTACATAGTTCCATTACCTGTTCTTCCTTGGGAAGATTTCCCAATTCTTTAGTTTAGACACTTGATTCTCCTACTTTGTCCTGTTATTATTATTATTTTTAATTTGAAGTTGTCTGTTGTCTTTGAGACATTTTGAAGTTGTCTTTATTTCTTATTTATATGCTGATTTATTTCACCCTCATTTTATGTTTCCCTTTGTTTTTAATATATACATCCAGAAGTGTGGGGCTGGTGTGTTTCTTTGGTTGTCAGCTTGGCTGTACTGGGTCTTTCTCCAGGTTTCTCTCAGTTGATGGAGTAACTGCTGCTAATGATGGCACATGTCTGTTTGTCATGAGGAGGAGCTGCAGTTGGGATGAGCAGGTGTTGTCCACCAACTGTCATTGATCCTGTGGTGCAGGAAGTGTTGATATTACTCATCTGTTGGGTGAGGTGGTCTGTGTAGTAAATATGGCTGACTAGTGAGGCATTAATATCTTCCTCCCATTGGATGAAGCAATAAAATAAAGAGAGAAAAAAAAAACCAAGGATAAGAAGAAGAGACTGAAAACATAGAATAAAAATAGAAGAAAGGAAAAAGGAAAAAAAAATAGAAGAAAAAGAGGGGGAAGACATGGGGGGTTGGGTGAGCCAGATAAGAATTTGGTAAAAATGAAAGAAGAAAAAGAGGTAGAGGGGAAAGTGAACAGACAGAAAGGAAGCAAGATTGGGAGAAAAAGAAAGTAGAAAAAAATAAAGGTAAGACAAAGTAATTGAAGAGGGACTTTTCTAGTTATGGTCAGCCAGTGGCCCTGGGAACAGGCAGTTGTGGTAGGATCTGCTCATCCACCAGAGTGCACACTTGTGTAGGTGAAGGGAGATTGATGCAAGAAGTCATCTCCAGGAGAGAAGGCTTTATTTTGAATTTAGTGTGAGATAGATCAGCCAGTGATGCAGGCATGGGAAAAGGACAGATGCATCCCCTGGGTCTGTTTGGAATGGGTACTGAGGGTGGAGTTTGGCAATCAAAGTCCTGTGGCTCAAACCCGTTAGCCATCCAGCATGAGAAAGGGCAGCCCTGGTTTGCTAAGATCAGTAAGCCCTGAAAGCCAGGATGCAGTTCCTCTTCATGACAAAAAGGTTTTCTAAAAGTGGGAAGCAACTCCACAGCAGTGGGTCTGGTTTGGGGTTTGGTTCATTCAGGAAGAATCCTTCCCTTTCCCATACACCCTCCTGACTCTGTGGCCACTTAAACTACAGGAGCTCTGAACCATTTCCCTGTACTGTCTTCTCCCATGCTGCTTTAACTCACCTTGAAATCCTCCCAATGTGTTAAACCTGTGCCTTTAATGCCTATGCGTTCTGTGAAGTTCTTTCTTTCTTTTTTTCCCCCCTTCATCTCCCTTTGTATTTGTAATGGCTTCTCTTTGGATCAGGCTGGCTCCCCCCCCCCATCAGTGACCTCACTCCCTTTCAGATCTGCACTCAATCTAATACTTTATCTTCTTAATAGATGCTCATAATCCCAGGGCCATTATTTGTATCTGTTTCACTGAGTTTTCCTAAATCTCTGTTGAAGAGTGTTCAGGAGGGGGCTGTTATCAGGATGCCACCTTGTCTCTGTCTCTGGGTTTGGTTTATTCAAGAAGAGTTCTTCTCTTTCCCTCATTTCCTCCTCACTGGGACACTGATTAAGCTATGGGAGGTCTGACCCTCTTCTTTTTGTAATCCTCTCCCACACAGCTTTAGCTCACCTTGAAATCCTCATGATCTGTCTACTCTGTGTCTTTAAATCCATGTGAATTCCATGAAGTTTTTTTTTTCTCCCCCTCCTCATCCTCTTTGTGTTTGTAATCACTTTTCTCTGGCTGGTTGTTCTTGCTCCCCCACCTCCCTAGGATCATTATTTGCATCTGTTTCACTGAGATTCTCTGACTTTGTAGAGGGCTCAGGTGGGGTCTGTTAGCAGAATGCTATCTTGTCTCTGCCTCCCTGTGGTATTTGAGGGAACCATCTCCACTTAGGTCACCCTCATCCTGGTTCTACGGTACAGAACTAAATGTAGGAGTTTGAATCAGTCCAACAGCCACCAGTTATTGAGTGTGTGTGTGTGTGGGGGGGGTTGTCAGACCCTGAGCAAACCCCTAGAGAGTTTTTACTTTCTGCTATCAGAGCCCACCCTGCAGAATGCCAGCTATAAGTGTTGCCTCCTCTCAAGATGCCTGCTTCATATGACAGAAACCTTAGTCTGCAGTTCTCAGTGCTAACCACAAGGAGGAGAAGACAGATCAGAAGTGACATTTAGGGAGGTCTGTCCTGTTGGTTTCAGAGCTACTGGTGCAGACTTCACTGTAGGAGCCTTCTGTAGCAGTTTGCAACATCCAGGAAACTGGCAGTTACTAGGTGGGGAAGGGATGCCACACTGATCCAATCCCATGGAGGTTTCCCTTGTTGCAATCATGGTCCCCAGCCCAGTAGATTGTTGGTCATGAGTGCAAACTCTAATCAATACACCTGCTTACTAGTACACAACAGCCTCAGTCAGCTGTCTTCAGTGCCAAACAAAAGTGGAGATAGTCTATCACAAATTGACCTGCAGGGAAGTCTTTCCTGTTGGTTTTAGTGGCCTGAAGTATGGGGTGAATTTGGTAACTGACTTTGGGAGCAGACTTTACTGCAGAGGTCTCCTGCATCAATTCACAGCAGTTTACAGGTGAGTGTCTGAGTGAAGGGGGTATTGTCACACTCTGAACACAGCCCCATGGAGGTCTGCTTTGTTGCTATCAGAGCCTTGACACTTTACTATGTTGGCTATTAGTGTAACCTCTACTAAAGATGTCTGATTTCTAGCTGTGCCTCAGTCAGCAGTTATTGAAAACCAGAAGAGGGAGAAGACAGACCTGAATTGACTCCTTGGGCAGTCTATCCTATTGTTTTTGGCAGCCTGAACAATGGGGTGAGCAGAGAAGAAGGTAAATTGTTGACTGAGACTGGTCTCCACTTCAAGGGCCTTCTATAATAATTTATAGTAGGATTTCAGCCAGCAGTGTCCAGATGTGGAGGTACTGGCATACTCCAAATGGTTTCCTAGGGAGGTCTGTCTTGTTGATTTTGGTGCAGAAGCTTGGGGTCCTGTGTTTTTGTACAGGTAGGAGATGTAGTAGTTAGAGAAGCTGGCTCTTTAGCTAGGGTCACTTCCCAAGTTCACAGAAGCTGGTGGCTCAAATGGCTTGGGAGGGGGGCAGGGACAATGGGTGAAGCAATTTTCCCAATGTTTGCAACATGGTGTTGATTTCTGCCTGTCTACAGTTCACTACTACTTTTATCTGTTCCTTGTTTAGAGTCCCACAAACCCAAGACCATTTTTCCTTGTTGTATTTCTCACTGTGTTTGTGGGAGAGGGTCTGCATAATGGTCTGTTTATGTAACCATCTTCTCAGAATCAACAGCAAAGATTTTAAAAGCACAATATTAAATATGCTTGTGGTAGTTAAGTTTGTGTGTCAACTTGGCTGGGCCTGGTTGAGTGTCTGGGCAGCTGGATGTAGTACTCCCCATGATGAGACTGGCAATCAAGTCCATGTTGAAATCTACTGTGAGCAGCTGAGTAGTTGCCTTTGGGTAGGTGGTCTGCTTCTGTATATAAGAAACAATTTTGGGAATGACCTTTAGCCTATGGCATGCTTGGACCCTGCATGTAGCCATGTCATTGTTCAGTAGCCTGTCATGCTCTGCCTACCTTGGGACTT
>NW_006922072.1:697398-698760 GCF_000298275.1 Orycteropus afer afer | reverse complement strand
CCATAGCCCTCTAGGTTTCAAAGAGTTAGAACTTCCCCAACTTGGTTCTGGAGTGTGGGGCTGTTTATTCCTGTGGGCCAGTGGGGTGGATCCACAGCTGCTGCCCAAGAGAGAAGGGGCAAGGCTACCATGCCCAAGAGGTAGAGGAGTGAGGCCTGCCAGGCCAAGGGGGTGAGGTTGTCATTCAGGAACTAGGGAATTAGAGCCACCCAGTGAAGGAGATTTGTACAGATGCCACCCATTGAAGATCTGTATAGGTGCCAAGTTGAGAAAGGGTGGAATTGTGGTAGTTAAGTTTGTGAGTCAACTTGGCTGGGCCTGGTTGAGTGGCTGGGCAGCTGGATGTAGTATTCCCCATGATGAGACTGGCAATCAACTCCATGGTAGAATCAATCTACTGTGAGCAGCTGAGTAGCTGCCTTTGGGTGTGGTCTGTTTCTGTATATAAGAAACAGCTTTGGGAATGGTGTCTAGCCTATGGCACGCTTGGACCCTGCATGTAGCCATGTCATTGTTTAGCAGCCTGTCATGCTCTGCCTACCTTGGGACTTTCAATGGACTTGAATGAATGGCCTGCCATGTGGTTTGGTAACATTGGGACTGTGCCATTTTATTTATCGACCTTGGGCTTGTTAGGCTCAGCAGCCAGTAGCTGCCTGAGTGAAGAGATGCCTCTAGTTTCAGTGGGCTGGGAGGAAGAGGCAGAGCTGAAGCCCAAGGTTGAGGGGCTTTCACCCAGCCCCTAGAACCTGGCACTTTGGACTTGAACTTAAAGCCTCCAAATTGTAAGAATAAACTCCTGTTTGTTAAGGTCATCCCATTTGTGGTATATACTTGTCAGAGCAGCACTAGGTAACCAGACAATGCTCAAAGAACTAAAGGAAAACAAATGAACAAAAGAAGTCAGGAAAATAATTCATGAACAAAATAAGAACTTTTATAAGAGAGACATGTTAATAAGAAACAGAATTATTAAGACAAAACCACCATAAGAGACAAGGAAGGACATTATATAATAATTAAAGTATTGATTGAACAAGACGACATAATAATTAATATCTATTCACCCAATGAAAGATCCTTAAAATACATAAACCAGACTCTAACAGAACTTAAAAGACAAATAGATGACTCCACAATTGTAGTGGGAAACTTTAATATACCACTTTCAATCAAAGATTGAACAACTGGAAAGAAACTCAACAAAGACACAGAAGAATTAAACAATACAACCCACCAACTTGGCCTTATAGACAGCTACAGAGCATTTCACACAACAGCACTATATACATTCTTTTCCAGTGCACATGGAATATTCTCCAGGATAGAACATATGTTAGGCCACAAAGCAAGCCTCAGTAA
>NW_006922072.1:695455-695988 GCF_000298275.1 Orycteropus afer afer | reverse complement strand
CTTCATATAGTCCAGCTTCTCGGATTATTTGCTCAGCATATAGATTGAATATTTGGGACACAGCAAAAGCAGTGATCAGAGGCCAATTTACAGCAAGAAATGCACACATCAAAAAGGAAGAAAGAGCCTAAATCAACACCTTAACCCAACATCACCAACAATTAGAAAAAGGGCAGCAGAAGTAGCTTACAATCACAAGAGAAGAAATAACAAAACTTTGACCAGAAATAAATGAGACCCCAAACAGAAAGACAACAGAAAAAAAAAAATCAACAAAAATAGAAGCTGGTTTTTTGAAAAGTTTAATAAAATTGACAAACCACTGGCAAATTTAACAAAGGAAAAGAGGGAGAGAATACAAATAACATGAATAAAAAATAATTGGCCAACAGAAATTAAAAGGATAATATCAGGATACTGTTGTTGTCATGTGCCATAGAGTCAGATCTGACTCATAGTGACCCCTCCTTGGGTTGCCGAGGCAGTATCACTACAGAAGTAGATTGCACAACCTTCCTTCCGAGGAGTGGCTG
>NW_006922072.1:692580-693895 GCF_000298275.1 Orycteropus afer afer | reverse complement strand
CAGGAGAGGCCGGGGACCTCCCAAGCAGCAGGATATCCAGGTAAAGGGAGGGAGGCAAGGCTAGGCCCCAAACCCCATAGAACCAGGAAAAGGAAGGAGTAGCCTGGGACCACAAAGTGGCAAGTTCCAGGTAGGAATTAGGTAAGGGGAGGGCACATTGGTTTCCAACAGCTAAGGTAGACAAACTTGTCTGTCAGTTTTTCATCATGTGGGGCTTGTATGTTTCTGTGAGGCTTGAGGCTGTTTCAGACACCAGCAGAGTTGCACATGGAGCACAGGTTTCAACACAGCTTACAGACTAATATAGACTAGGAAGAAGGAGGAGGCCATCCACTTCTCAAAAATTGGCCAGGGAAAACTTTATGAATAGGAGACAAACATTGTCTGATACATTACTCTGCCACTTTATGAATAGTTCAGAAACATTGTGCAACACAGTGCAGGAAGTCGAGCTCCTTGGGTCAGAAGGCACTCAAAATAGGATGGGGAAAGAGCTGCCTCATCAGAGTAGAACCAACCTTAATGATATGGATAAAGTAAGTCTTTCAGGACCTCCATGTGCTGACATAGCATGACTCAAATTGAGGAGAAACAGCTGCAAACATCCATTAATAATAGGAACATGGAATGTATGAAGTATGATTCTAGGAAAATTGGAAGTTGTCAAAAATGAAATGGAACACATAAAGATTGATATCCTAGTTATTAGTGAGCTGAAATGGACAGATTTTGGCCATTTTGAATCAGACAACCCTATGATCTACTATGCTGGGAATGACAAATTAAAGAGGAATGACATGGCATTCATCATCACAAAGGATGTTTCAAGATCTCTCCTGAAGTACAATGCTGTCATTGATAGGATACTATCCATACGCCTACAAGGAAGACCCATTAATATGATTATTATTCAAATTTATGCACCAACCACCAAAGCCAAAGATGAGGAAGTTTGTTCTGGTTACCTAGTGCCACTCTGACAGGAAACACAACAAATGGGATGGCTTCAACAAACAGGAGTTTATTCTTACAATTTGGAGGCTTTAGTTTGGAGACCCACCCCAGCCAAGTTGACACAAAAACATAACCACCACAAAATTGAAGATTTTTACCAACTTCTGCAGTCTGAAATTGACCAAACATGCAATCAAGATGTGCTAATTATCACTGGTGACTGGAATGCAAAAGTTGGAAACAAAAAAGAATCACTGGTAGTTAGAAAATTTGGCCTTGGTGACAGAAATAATGCTGGAGATCACATGATAGAATTTTGCAAGACCAATGACATATTCATTGCAAATACCTTTTTCCAACA
>NW_006922072.1:691520-692480 GCF_000298275.1 Orycteropus afer afer | reverse complement strand
AAGTTGAAGACAATTAAAACAAGTCCACAAGAGCCAACATATGGCCTTGAATATATCCCTCCTGATTTTAGAGACCATCTAAAGAATAAATTTGATGCATTGAACACCAATGATGGAAAACCAGAAGAATTGTGGGATGACATCAGCAAGAGGTCATTAAAAATATGAGAAAGAAAGAAAAGATCAAAATGGATGTCAGAAGAGACTCTGAAACATGCCCTTGAGCAAAGAGTAGCCAAAACAAATGGAAGAAATGACAAGATAAAAGAGCCAAACAGAAGATTTCAAAGAGCAGCTTGAGCAGACAAAACCAATTACTATAATGAAATGTGCAAAGACTCGGAGTTAGAAAAACAAAAGGGAAGAACCCCTTCAGCATTTCTCAAGCTGAAAGAACTGAGGGAAAAATTTAAACCTCAAGTTGCAATATTGAAAGGTTCTACAGGCAAAATATTAAATGATTAAACATCAAAAGAAGATGGAAGGAATACCCAGAATCACTATACCAAAAAGAACTGGTTGATCTTCATGCATTTCAGGAAGTGGCATATGTTCAAGAACCAATGGTATTGAAGGACGATGTCAAAGCTGCAATGAAGGAATTGGCAAAGAACAAGGCTCCAGGAATTGACGGAATACCCATTGAGATATTTCAACAAACGGATGCTGCACTGGAGGCACTCACTCGGTTATGCCAAGGGATTTGGAAGACAGCTACTTGGCCAACTGACTGGAAGAGATCCATATTTGTACCAATTCCAAAGAAAGATGATCCCACAGAATGTGTAAATTATCGAACAATATCATTAAAATCACATGCAAGTAAAATCTTACTAAAGGTAATTCAAAAACAGTTGCAGCAACCTATACAACTATGAGACCAGAAGAACTAGATGGTGCCTAGCTATCACTGCCATCCACTTGGAAGGGATGTAGGAGATCCTGCATAAAGAGGGAGAA
>NW_006922072.1:687889-689910 GCF_000298275.1 Orycteropus afer afer | reverse complement strand
GTATCACTATGGAAGTAGATTGCCCCATCTTCTTCTGAGGAGTGGCTGGTGGGTTTGAACTGCCAGTCTTCTGGTTAGCAGTCAAGTGCCTTAGCCTCTATGCTACCAGAGCTCCTCAATTTACAATAGCTACCCCAAAAATGAAATACTTAGGAATAAATCTCACTAGGGACACAAAAGACCTGTACAAAGAAAACTACAAATCACTACTCCAAGAAACCATAAGAGATCTACATACATGGAAGAACATATCATGCTCATGGATAGCAAGATTGAAAATTGTGAAAATGTCAATACTACCCAAAGCAATCACGTTCAAGGCAATCCCAATCCAGATCCCATCAACATTCTTTAATGATATGGAAAAAACAATCACTAGTTTTATATAGAAAGGAAAGAGACCTCGAATAAGCAAAGTACTATTGAAAGAAAAGAACAAAGTAGGAGGTCTCACACTCCCAAATCTCAAAACCTACTATACCACCACAGTAGTCAAAACAACCTGGTATTGGTACCACAACAGAAACGTAGACCAATGGAACAGAATTGGGAACCCAGAAATAGATTCATTGACCTATCGTCAGCTGATTTTTGACAAAAGGCTGGAATCAATTGAATGGGGAAGAGATGGTCTCTTTAACAAATGGTGCTGGCAAAACTGTATATCCATCTGCAGAAAAATGAAAGAAGATCTGTATTTCACACCATACACAAAAACTAACTCCAGATGGATCAAAGACTTAAATATGAAACCTAAAACTATAACGTTTCTCAAGTAAAATATCAGGGCAAGTTTAAAGGCCCTAATTTATGGCATGTGAGCTCTGGTGGCATAGTGCCTAAGGCATTTGATTGCTAAGCAGAAGGCTGATGGTTCAAACCCACCAGCCACTCCTCGGAAGGAAGGTTGGGCAATTTATGGCATAAATAGACTGTTGAGCATAATCCAAAATGCACAAAGAGCCAAAGATAAACTAGAAGAATGGGACCTTCTAGAAATTAAATTTTATATGCTTCCAAAGACTTCTCCAAAAGAGTAAAAAGAAAATCTACAGATTGGGAAAAAATATTTGGCAATGACATATCTGATAAGGGACTTATTTCTAAAATTTATAGAAAACTCCAACATCTCAACAACAAAAAGATTACCAATCCAATTAAAATATGGTCAGAGGACATGAATAGACACTTCACCAAAGAGGATATTCAGATGGCCAGCAAATACATGAGGAAATACTCACAATCATCAGCCATCAGAGAGATGCAAATCAAAACAACAATGAGATACCATCTCACTCCAGCACTAATGGCAAAGTTCAACAAGATAGAACATAACAAATGCTGGTGGTAGCATAGGTCCTGAAGCATTTGGCTGCTAACCAGAAAGCTGGCAGTTCAAACCCACCAAACACTCTTCTGAAGGAAGACTGGGCATTCTACTTCCATAAAGATACCACCTCAGAAACCCAAGTAGGAGTTGCCATGAGTCGGAGTCAACTTGGCAGCAGTGAGTTTTGTGTTTTTTGGTGAGGATGTGGAGGGATTAGGGCTCTCATATGTTTCTGGTGGGACTGTAAAAGGATATAATCACTATTGAAAGCAGTATGTCAATTCCTTAAAAATCTGGAATTAGAAACACCATTTGACCCAGCAATCCCATTACTAGGTATATATCCTAAAGAAGCGATAGCCAGGACAAGAACCAATATATGCACACCCATGTTCATCATAGCACTATTTACAATAGCAAAAAGATGGAAACCACATAGGTGCTCATCAATGGAAGAATGTATAACCAAACTATGGTACCTACACAGAATGCAACAGTAAAGAATAATGTGGAATCTACTTGGAAGGAGATCTATGTAGGAGATCCTTGATAGAGAAGGAGAACAATGTGGAACAAAACTCAAAATCATTTGGAGGAAAAAAAGGGGGGGGCAGGTTTACTGGTCCAATGGAGCCTGGTGGAACCACTGAGACTATGGCCCCTAGCTGTCTTTCAGGTCTGGAATTGAACC
>NW_006922072.1:685192-686556 GCF_000298275.1 Orycteropus afer afer | reverse complement strand
TATGGAAGTAGATTGCCCGGTCTTCCTTCTGAGGAGTGGCTGGTGGGTTTAAACTGCCCACCTTCTGGTGAGCAGGCAAATCCAGCTCTCATCAATTTTGCACCTATACATATCTCTTTAAACCTTAAATAATCTCCAAAGAAAGAAAATTATAAAGTCATACTTTGTTTCTAACATGATACAACTAATATGCATACAACTGAGACTACACTCACTAGTAGTTAAGGTTATGCATCAACTTGGCTGGGCCTGGTTTTGAGTGGCTGGGTAGCTGGATGTTGTATACCCCATGATGAGATTGGTAGTCAACTCCATGGTGGAATCTACTTGGGCTGCTAGTAGCTGTTTCAAAGATGTGGTCTGCTTCCAGTGTATAAGAAGGAATTTTGAGGGAAGTCTCCACCTTTTTGGTATGCTTGAACCTTGTATATAGCCAAGACATTCTTCAGCAGCATGCCATGCCCTGCCAATGTTGGGTATTTTTCTGGACTTGAATTAGTGGCCTGTTGTTTTGTTTGTTATTATTGGGACTGTGCCTTTTTGCTTGTTGATCTTGGGTTTTTCAGCCTCAACAGCAAGCAGCTGCCTAAGTAAAGAAAAGCCTCCAGATTGGAAGATGGTGTTGTGCCTGTACCCCACATATTTGTTCCTTCTAGCATCTCAATTCCTGAAAAACTAGGTGTTGTAGCATATAGAAGCAGGGAATCTGGAGTTATGAACAGCTGATTATGAGAAAGGGTGCCAGATTTAGTGGAGGTGGAGAAAAAGAGCAGATTAAAAGATGGGAAAAATAAATGAACCTGCCTGCCAGGTGGGAAGATGGAGAGTTGGAGAAGTGGAAAACTCATTAGTAATACAGAGGAGAGCCACAAACAGAAGGAGGGAAAAGGGGGGCACCACAGAATCCATGGACACTACAGGGACTCAGAAAACCCACACTGGGAGCTTCTGACCATAACCTTGGAGCTGACATGTGTAAGTGAATAACCTTGCTGAGAAACAGAGCAGAAAGCCCCTTAGCTCAAGCTGCCACAGAGTTTAGAGTGGAGAAGGGGAAGAGAGGAAAATTTCTACCAGAAGGCCCTGGAATAAGTGCACTACAGAGGGCTGGGATTTAACACTTCCATGACCACTTTATAGCACAGGGTGGACCGGGGTACAGGGTTCTTGTGGCTCCCCAACCCAAGTGGAAAGTTGTTGTTGTTGTTGTTAAGTGCTGTCGAGTCGTTTCTGACTCATAGAGACCCCATGCACAGAATGAAACACTGCCCGATCCCGCGCCAACCCCACAATCCCTGCTATACTTGAGCTCATCATTGCAGCCACCATATCAATCCATCTCATTGAAGGCCTCCCCCTCTTTC
>NW_006922072.1:682870-683682 GCF_000298275.1 Orycteropus afer afer | reverse complement strand
AAAAAAAAAAAAAAAACACTGAGAAAATTGTGGAAGACTTGCTAACAGAAAATTTCCCTCATATCATGAAGGAAGAAAATATATCTGTCCAAGAGGCTCAATGAATCCCATACAGGATACATCCCAAGAGAAAGTCACTAAGACATATCATAACCAAACTCTCCAAAACCAAAGACAAAGAAAGAATCTTGGGAGCAGCTCAGGAAAAAAGAAATGTCACCTACAAAGGACATGCAAGAAGACTGAGTTCTGATTACTTAGCAGCAACCATGCAGGCAAGAAAGCAATGGGATGGCATATATAAAATACTGAAGGAAAACAACTTCCAATCAAGAATTCTGTATCCAGCCAAATAGTCCATTAAATATGAGGATGAAATCAAAACAATCTCAGACAAACAGAAATGAAAGGAATTTGTGAAAATCAGAACAACCCTACAGGAAATGGTAAAGGAAGTCCTTCCAACAGAGAACCCACAACAGAGAACAACAAATTAAAATCAGGACACATGACATCAACACTTAAAAACCAAACCAGAAATAGATGCTCAAAATAAGCTCATAAAACATTTTACACAAAGAAACAAGGAAGTAAATCTGCAGACAACAGTAGCAACAAAGCAAATAGAAGAAAAAAAAATATAATTACAAAACATCAAAATGGAGAGGAAGACAGGACAATGTCTTTATAGAACAGACTGTCCCAAAAGTAAAGAGGCAAGAACTAACTTCAGGATAACTGTAAAGGAAATTAACAATTCCCCTAAGCAAACCTAGAAAGAAGAAAAACATATGGGCTTAGTAAGCACAAAA
>NW_006922072.1:681386-682225 GCF_000298275.1 Orycteropus afer afer | reverse complement strand
AAAAACAAAATCAACCAACTTGACCTCATAGACATGTACAGAAAACTCCATCCAACAAAAGTGCAATTCACGTACTTCTCCAGTGCACATAGAACATTCCCCAGAATAGATCATCATATGTTAAGACATAAAACAAGCCTCATTAAATTAAAAAACAATGAGCAGTACAAAGCATCTTCTCAGACTACAATGCTATAAAGTTAGAAATCAGTAACAAGAAGATCAAGGGAAAAATTTCAAACATGAGGAAGCTGAATAATACACTGCTCAAAAACTACTGGGTAAGAGAAGAAATAAAGCATGAAATATAAAAATTCCTAGAAACAAACAAGAATGAGGACACATCTTACCAAAACATATGGGACACAAAGAAAGCAGTACTCAGAGGTCAATTTATAGCAATAAGTGCACACATCAAAAAAGAGGAAAGAAACAGAGTCTAACTCAACAACTTCACCAATTAGAAAAACAGCAACAATAGAAACCCACAGTATCCACGAGTAAGGAAATAAAGATCAGAGTAGAAATAAACAAATCAGAAAACAATAGAGAAAATAAACAAAACAAGAAGCTGGTTCTTTGCAAAGATTAACAGCATTGACAAACCACTGCAAATCTAACAAAAGAAAAGAAGGTGAGCATGCAAATAATACAAATAATGAATGAAAAATGTGACATAACAACAGAACCAATTGAAATAAAAGATACTGACAGAATATTATGAAGAACTGTACTCCTATAGATTCGAGAACCTAGAAGAGATGGACAACATGTTTCTAGAAACACAAGAGCTACCAAAACCATACCAGTTGGAGATAGAATACTTGAACAGACCCACA
>NW_006922072.1:658064-659009 GCF_000298275.1 Orycteropus afer afer | reverse complement strand
TGAAGAGCAGCCAAGGGTGATTCAGGCTCTTCTTGGTGGTTTTTTATCATTGACCTGTAGGTGGAGAAGGAGGTAGTGGCTCTTGCTCATTAAGTGGAGTTGCAGGAATTGTGTGTGTAATTGTATCTTATAGGGATTTTTCATGTTTCACACTCAGTTAGACAAAAATTACAATTGAATAACCATCAAAACACTAAATTACAGGAACAAAAAATACACCATGTTATCACACAGGAACAGTAACCAAAAAAAGAAAAGTGGAGAAAAGAGGAAAAAAAAACAAGAAAACATGCACTATCTGGTTAGAGGGCACTAAGAGAAAATAGAGAAGTGGAGTAATGAATGAAAAATGTTAAAAATGTAAAAACAAAAACCAAGGATTGGGGTTAACCACGAGGAAAAAAAAGGGGGGGAAATAATTTAAATTAAGAAATAAATTTTTAACCTGGAACAGGGAAAAGAAAAAAGAAGATGTAAACTATGACCTGGGAGGGGAAGAATAGCACAAAAGACAAAAGTATTAATAATAATAGTAGTTCTAAAACAGACAAATACAAGCAAACTAAACACCAGAAAAATGAAAGAGAAAAAGAAAAACAAGAAAAATAAAAAATCGGCATTGGACAGGGCAGGGCACCCAGGCTCTGTCTAAGCACACAGACTTGGATGGAGTTCCTTCGGTGCCAGAAAGTGGGTGGTAGTGGGGGGTGGCCACACCTCCATTCACCAAGCGGATGTGGGGTATAAGAGTAACAAGAGGAATGTTGCACCTTTTCAGTCATACAGATCTGGAGTGTCCTTGTGGTTACTGCAAAGCAGAACCTCTTCTTAAGCCCCATGGAATCTCGGAAAGTGCTGTTTCTTATCAATATCCAAAATGGTCAAGCCGCTTGTTAACATTCAAAATGGTGGTGTTCTCCAGACCGGCAAAAGTCCACAGCTCAG